>NC_086161.1:12310000-12624642 GCF_035149785.1 Candoia aspera | reverse complement strand
ATGGGCATGTCCAATGTGCCCCCTATATACCAGAAAATAGCATTTTGGGGCCATTTCAGTGTTTATGAATCAAAACTATCAGAATTGTGCCTGAAAATCTAGAGCAGGCAGATATTAAGGACAGGCCCAACCCAGCCCTGTCAGCAGAGAAATTGCAATGTTTAACATTGCTGAAGTTTCTCCATTATTCAGGCTATAAGAACATTAACCAGTTCATGCTCTTGAAGTCAGTTTATATTTCCTGGGGATGGGGGTTGTGGGGGAGAAAAAGAGTTGTATTTATTGGAAGCCTAATACCTTCCCCCTGCTTTCCTGTTTTATTTGTCCTCCAATCTGTTTGGTTCCTGAAATCTCTAAGCATTTTAGGAAGCTGGGATCAGCAAGGTTTGTTCTGTGTTGCCATAACAACTGTCTCCATGGAAATGATGATCCAATGAGAGAACTTTTGTAGAGTCAGTTATGGCCCCCTCTTTATTTCTGCACCATTACAGAACCTGCTTTTTTTGTTTGTTTGTTTGTTTTGATAAATGTTGATAGCCAGCAGCAAGACTTCTAGTCCAAGTCATTCACTTCTGTTTCTTCTTCCCCACTTGGAATTGCATTAAACAACTAAATGTGAAGCACCACATTGGAGTATATTCCTAAGCATGAACGACAGTGTTACCGATAACTCCAGGCTTCCTGCAACCCAGGAAGAGAGTGGGAGACGCTGCATAATCTGGCACTCTGCCTTGGACAGCTTTGAAAAGCTAGAGATCAGCTGTCTGTCTTGCAAGGCTATCTGAGGCTTGATGCTGGCACGGAATATTTTCCTGTACTTATTTCAAGCCAGAAACGGAGGGAGAATGTGCCAGATTTGATTTCACAACTGAAAAGTAGAGTGCAAGCTTGCACATGCATTTTACCCTCCTGCTAGTAGCATTCCACAAGAGAATATTGCATTGTGGATGTTGCACAACTATTTTATGTGTGTCTAGTATTTAGCAACCTTCTTTTTGTGTGTGGATGGCCTTGTTTTTCATCCATAATTCTAACTGTGAGAATCCCACTTATTGAAGGTCAGTTCTGTTCCATGTTTTACTTACCCTTACATTTTGTGATGAAAGTCATGCATATATGTTTTAATTTTTTAAACAAACATACTTTTTTTTCTTTTTCACAAGTGTCTAAGTCCACCACATATTTTGGACAATGTTCCAAAATCCAAAGACATTACTATGTTGATTGGTAAGCACTGAAGCCTCAAACATTTGAAGGACAAGAAGTTCCTGTAGCTGATAGAAACCCAAGACTCATTGGTGTAACCTTGTGCTGTCTATTAATGTATTTTAAACAAAACTGGGCTCAGAGAATTTTCAATCTGGCAATATCATATAAACATCTCCATCATAAGGAAGATAGTGGGAGTATTAGAATTTTTTAGTTTATAGTGCTGTGATATTTCATCTCAGCTGCAGTGAGCTGTCTGTGGTAGTACAGACTGGGAAACAAATAATTTTGTATAGAGTGTGATTTCCTCCCTGAAATCTTCATAATCAGCAACCTCATTAAGAAGATAGTCAATTTGTCTTGTCTCATAGATAATATAAAAACACCTTACCCACCTGCAAAACAAAACATGCTCATCTTTCATTACAATGTACCTCTCTGGTATTGCTTATATAGCTCATCCGGTAGATACTGCAATTGTAAATTATTACTACTTCTGACTTGAAAAATAATGAATTGGCCATTTTATATTATGTAGCTATAATTACTTAATACATAACCATTTTCTTAATAATTGATATGCTTAAATGTTCTCTTTAAAATACCACAAACATAGATGCTGGATCAAGCTCATCATCTGTATGTTAAAAGCTTACATAGTTCAAGACAGTATTTGCCTTGACTCTTAACAGTAGAAAGAAGGAATATATTGATTTGAAAAGAAAGGGGATTATGGAATATAATGTACACCATTATAGGTATCCAGTCTTTCTAGCTATTGCACTGGACTATTTTCAGAATCCCTCTGATTCTTTTTTTTTATGATGAAGCTGACACTGAAATATTGTACCTTGACTATTTTAAGCAAGTGTGTCATTGTTGAGAGATTTGGGGTTTTTTTCTTTTTTGATCAATACAGCCTTAAAAACAGTTTTTACTTCCAAGAATATTAAATATTTGCATACTGGACCATTCGAAAGGCCCTGTAACCCAGAATTTGGTCTCCATCTGAGGTTTGTTAACTCTTCTGGATAGCTCACCAGCAAGTCATGATGGAGAGGCTACCTCCTATTGCTCTTAGCATTGGTTCATTGGAGTAATGCTGCCTTTGAGCTAGTAGCTCCCTTGCCAACCATGTTTGAGGTGGTAAACAATTTGACATTTTCTAGATTGACCTTACATGACTGCATCAGTCTGAATATATCTGAAAAGTGCCAGATAAGCTGGTATATAATTGCATAATCAAAAGTCTTCTTATTCTTGGTGTTCAGCAGTGTGTCATTACTTCTGGAGCAAAAAAGGCACCAACCCACAGGATAGAATTGGCTTATTTAGAGGAATTAAAAGTTTATAGAAAGTTTTTAATTTTCTTTTTTAGTCAGTCTTTGGTATACTAGAGGTGGGAGAGAGAACGGTGGAAGATATGATCCAAAGAAGAATAAGCTTGCTTTTCAGCCAGGGTCTGAGTCTTTGGTGCTGCAGGATAGAATGGAGTACCTTGAATCCTGAACAACAGTTCTATGCACTGCAACATTTTACTGTTGTCCTTTTTTTTTTAATAAGTGGTACAACATCTAGTGATCATGTATTCTATGCTAGAAGCTTTTCATTTTAATACTGTAGGAGAGGAAAATAAACCTCCCCCTATTTATTTGATTCCCCCTAAATTGAAAGGGCTTGGTCTCTTTAGCCTTTCCTCATAGGGATGATGATTAAACTGTGATAATTTTAGTTGCCCTTCTCAAGCTACAATATATACTCTGTCTGTGTGTGTATTTTCAAGATGAGGTTATCCCAAATTGTACACAATATTCTGTGTTTGAACCATCATGGAAAGACCATTGATTCTATTTTCTCCTCCTTTTCCTATTCCTGACACTGAATCTATCTTTCAGTAGTGCAGCAAAATAAATTGAATTTTTAATGAATTTTTAATAAACTTACTCCTGTGACAAAGAACTCTCCTGGGCATTAGGAGCCAATTAAGTTTGGTCAGTATAGACGTGACCTGTGAGTTCTGCATTTCACATTAACTTCAGCCTGTCACCAGAAGGCTGAGTTAACTGGAGCAGATTGTTTGAACATCTCCATCATCTACTTGAGTTTTCAGTGTTCTGAAACCTAGATCATTTTAGGGGTAAGCAATGCCTAGACATTTCTTCTGGCTTAGTATTTACTTATAAATGTGAAGTCCTCTCCCAAGTGACTAATATGAAAAACTGGAGGATTGATCTAGTTCTTATGCATCTTCAGTTCTCTTTATTTAAGCTCCTTGTCTGTCTGGCTCTATGGTATGTATTTCTGTACAAACATGACTACGTGATTACTTTAATTCCATTTTGTTTCTCTTTAAAGCAGCAAAAGAAAGGACTTGCTTGAAATTTTCGTTAAATTGGGCTGGATGTCAGCACCTGAGCATTTGAGCATTCACACAATCACAGTCAGGAGGCTGGGATTCCTTTAATTGTTTTAATGAAGCCTAATGAACGGTACAGAAGGCAAGCTGCGAATAAAGATTTCCCGCTCAAACCTAACTTAAAAACTACATTACCTTAGTTAGTCCCCTTTCCCATGAAACCATGTCACCCCCACTCCCATCCAGATGGTATTCCTGGCATATTTCAGCCCCATGTCCTTGATGTCCTCCATAGCCATAATAAACCACTTCACACTCCAACTTCACACCCCCTCCCATCTGGCGACACGGATTCCATTCCTTGGAGAAGCAAATGATGGTAGATGCTCTGATAAGGGTTTTTGTAAAACCTTTGATCGGGGGGATCTGACACTGGACTTCTTGGTAATTTGATCTTCATGTTGAACTTTGGTAACAATTGGGATATTATTTCCAACTAGTGTTCTGACTACTGTCTAGAATTAAACCAAAGTATTTCTAGTGAATTCCATCATCAAGTATCTTGAAGTATATTCCTGTATTTTATTCAGAACCCTTGCCACCAGTGGAATTTACCATCCATGGCCTGGTGCCATTTGGTGGTGTTGAAGTAGTTGAAGATGCACACTAATGCATTTTGCACTTCAGTATTGTTTTAACACAGTTTTATTTGAAATGTTATTCTTTGGACATGGATTTTTTATCTACAATAAATCTGCAGTGACTAAGGTTTTTTTCAATACTTCTAACGTGATAACATTTTATACTACTCAGGTGCACAGAATAGCTGCACTTCAGATTCTGTTTTGCTCTGTAAGTAAAGGTAAAGGTTTCCCTTGACGTTAAGTCCAGTTGTGTCTGACTCTAGGGGGCAGTGCTCATCTCTGTTTCAAAGCCGAAGAGCCGGCGTTTGTCCGTAGAGACTTCCATGGTCATGTGGCCGGCATGACTACACAGAACGCCGTTACCTGCCCGCCGAAGTGGTACCTATTAATCTACTCACATTTGCATGTTTTTGAACTTTTTTCCCATTTTCTTTTTCTGATATTTCACAAATTCTCATCACTGAGTAGGCATGAAAGTACATGTTGAATCAGTCTTGCAAACACTATTTGGTAGCCAAGGCATGCTCAATCCTTGAATTTGGAGACCACTTTAGAACCCTTGGGATATAAATGTAATATTTTTTATTAAAAATGTATAATAGGATAATAAACAGATGTGCTAACTTATATTTGGTTTCCAGTGAGAATTGACATATAAGGACACCAATCCCTGTAGCGAGACAGAAACAAAAGGAAATTCCCACTTTAAATATCTTGTTCAGGTATAATTTACATAAATGGCTTATTTTTTCTGAGCAGTTGAACACCCACAGTTCATTTGCATTAACCAAGCTAATTTATTTTCAAAAGTGTTTGAGATTTTAGTTTTGGTGAGCTGAAAGTCTGGTATATATTTTTCTGACAGCTTAGTGAATTTTGCTTTTTGCTTTTTTATCCTGAAGAGTTACATTATGCTGTCACTGAAAGTACTTTATAAGTTTGAGACATTATTTTGAGTTGTTATTTTTTGATATAAATGATCCATAGCTCTAAAAGTCTTCTGTTTCTCAGCAACATTCATTCATTCTTTCATCCAAACCAAACAATAAGTTGCAAAATACAATTTCAAATCTGGTAAACCCAACCGTCTTCTTTCCTTTGCATTGTATAATACTTTATATTTAACTCATGGTTTTTTCCCTTGCCATACAAATTTATATATATCTTTTTGCCATTGCTTAAATAGTACATCATTTGTCAAGACAATGAAGACACGATGAAAACTCCTTAATCTCACAACCCATGGACAGACTCAACCATAGTTTCAACTGGGAAACTGAGCATCCAAGACCAAGCTAAATCCAAAAATGCTAGGGAATCCCTGGAAGCTTGGTATTCAGGCAAATCAGCCATCAATAGACACATAGAAATAAACCACATTTACAAACCATTCAAGAGACAATAGAAAAGCTAAGAAGGAAACAAAAAGACCGGACCCCATCCTCTCCAACACCCAGATAGGCAGGGATTAACACCAGGCAAACAAGCAGAAAACAATGCCCTAATCAAGGGACTACCAAGGAGAAAACCACACCCCCACCAACACTGGCAGGGCAAGCTACTGTACATAAACAGGGAGCAAACCCCACCCTCCCTCGCACTGATGATGTTACCTAGTTGGGTAATGAAATGTCTGCAAGCCAACAACAAGGCTCAGAGAGCACCAAGCAGACCATATGGTGTAAAATAACCTGCAAGAGAATTTTGAGGCTTTTGGATTTCCGCACTGCTGTTTTTAGCTGTTGGTGCAGATGCCATCTTGCTTAGAGTTATTGTTTAGACACTTCCTGGTTGGCTGCTGGAGGTTGGTGAAGAGATTCTCATTGTGTGGAAGCTTCTGTATCTTCGCCCTGGATGACACCAGACCAAGGAGAATGTGCCTGGATTTTCCAGTGGCTCAGAAAGGGCAGCACCAAATGCCTGCCATTCCTGTGTTGTCTTCTGCCACTGTGGTCATATGTCACCCAATTCAGCAAACTTAAATGGTAGAAGTAAATCCAGATGTCATTTAAAGGAAAAAGAAGAAAACTGAGTGCCAAGTTAGCTTTCTGCTCAAACCTTTTGTAGGTTCCCTGGGCTCCATTGTCTCGTCTGGTCCCCATGTTATGATTCTGTCTTTTGGGAAGAAGGGATTTGTCTCCCATATTACCAAGTCTGACTGCTTACCGTTTTGTTTTGCTATTTTTAACTTCTTCTTTTGTCTTGGAGGCTGCCCAGAACTAGATAGATTTCTATATGAAGAGGGATGGAAGTTAGTGTGATTGAGTAACATAAGGAGATATAGCCGCCTTCTGAATAGAGATAATTACTCTTTTCTAGCATGATCAATTTCTGTTATTTGTTGTTTTCCGCCACAGAAGAGTATCAACTTGTCTTCTTTCTGGGAAAGCTCCATAGTCTAGTTTAAGCTGGCAGATCTGCCAGCCTTATGGAACTTGATGATGTAGACTAGCTTCTTCAGCTTGGATGTATTGGACTTCAAGGTTCTAAATTTCTATCTGTAGCCAATATAATTCTGCTGCCTAAAGAAACTGGGAGTGAAAAGCTAATACATCTAAATGTTGCAGGACTGGAGAAAGCTGATATAAACTGTCATGTAAGCTCTAAAGGTGATATGGGAGTGAGAGTTGTATCTTGGGAAGGGTTTGATGAAGGTGGACTTATGGAGTGATGCCCTCCTAGAATGGTATATTCCTTATATGGATTATTGCTATTCTTATGTCAGTCTGATTAATACTCAGTCTCTTTTCTTTTTCCTCAGGAAACAGGAACAATTCCAGGCAAATCCTGACAGTTACAATGGAGCTGTGCGAGAGAACTACACTTGGTCTCAAGACTATAGTGACCTGGAAATTAAAGTTCCAGTGCCCAAGCATATTCTGAAAGGCAGACAGGTAATGAAGTTATGATAAGTTATTTGGGACATTTGGCTGATAGATTCCCCACCTCCTAGTAAAATGTCTACCATAACACTGACATTCTGCCCTCACTTCCTCCATGGCTGAGAGCAATGATTCTGTCCTATAGCAATCCAAACTTGTTTAATGCTGCACCTGTTTCAAATCACCCTCCAGCATTAAACAAGTTTAGATTGCCACCAGCCAGATCAAATTATAAAGGGAGAGCTACAGTGTAATGATTGCAGAATATCCCAGGTCCAATGTCTGGTGTCTTCAGTTAGAACAGGCCTAGGAAGTTCCTGGGATGCATGCAGGTCTCCAATCTCCCCAGATTGTGAAGATTGTGTTGTCAAAATTTGGTGGCAAACGTTAATTTTTAGCTTCCCTCCCTCTCACTTTTAAATTAAAACAGCAATGAAAATAGGAGGCCCTGATGGGCTTAAGGCTGTGCTGGTTGCTACTGAAGTGCTCTGAAGTTCCTCAAAACATTAAAAAATGGGTCAAAACTGCTCCCTCCGGTGTCAGCCCTTCAAAGTAGGCCAGGTCAAGAAACAGGCATAGCAAGGATTCCAAGAATTCTCTTTATTGTAGTAAGTAGGTGTAGAGCAGTGTTTCTCAACCTTTAGCAACTTGAAGATGCACAGACTTCAATTCCCAGAATCCCCCAGCCAGCAAATCCATACGTCTTCAAGTTGCCAAGGTTGAGAAACACTGATGTAGAGAGCTGTGGAGATGTCCTCAAAGGGAATATCCAGAAACTGTTACAGAAACAAGGGCAGAAGCATTCCTTAAGCCCTGGGAAAGGAGGTAGTATTAGAAAGAGCCTCAGGTTGGATCCTCCCTGACTTAAAGGGGTATAAGAAGAAGGAAAGGTAAAACACAAGCAGACCTGCAAGATTATATTACTATAGCTCAGTGTTTCTCAACCATGGCAACTTTAAGATGTGTGGACTTCAATTCCCAGAATTTTGTAGCCAGCCATGCCAAGATTGAGAAACACTGCTATAGCCTATCTCAGTAGAGTTCTAGTCTTCCTCTGGAGTTGGTTTCCTGATCTGGTCCACCTTGTAAGGTTGGCAGTAGAATAGCATAATCTTTAAAGTCAAGTTCTTCTCTATCCCATCTTATGCCAAATAAAATTAAGGTAGGATTATGGTTAGTTTGAGTTTCATTCTCACCCTTTCCTCTGCTTATGGTATGCAGAAAAAAGTTCATATGCAGATTTATAATGGTCTCAAAAAGAAACCAGGGGAAGGTATCTTTAGGAGTTATTTTCCCTGGCATAATTACATAGTAATTTATTTACCTTTCTGACTTTACTCAGATGCAGTCTTTTAATGTGTAAAGTCTTTATCTTGATTTGCTACTTTTATCCATGAAAAAGGAGTAGAATGAACATCTCTGCTTGGGTGGAGACTATTTGTATAGAAACGTCAACCAATGCTGCTTTTGCAGTGATTATTGCCCAGCACTGTTAAGCTGACATAACCAACCAGAACAGGCCAACCATTGTGTAAACAACCTCATTGATTTTGACTAGATTTTCCTGAGGGATGTGATTTACCAGGATTCCTTTTCCACTCTGTGCCCTGGGACTATGCTTTGTAGAGTGTGAAGTATTTTTAAATGTTGGTGGCTAGATCTGCTTCTTCTGCAAACAAAGTGGCTCGTAAAGAGGATTTTAAGATGGTTGGTGTCTGTTCATAAAGCATCTAGCAGAGGTGAGTATCCAGTTCACTCCACGTGGCTTCCCTGGATCAGTGACTCAAAAGAAAGAGGAGTTAGATGACTCCTACTCTGGAGGGATCATTTGATTCCTCATAGGGTTACTTTGCTCTCAGGCTTCTGCTCCGGGGCTATCAGCAATCTTCCTGTGATGACTTTGCTATGAGAGAAGGCAGCATGCTTAGGTTGGGAGATCTCTGGGAAGGAGACCTGCTTTCCCTGGAGTCTTTCTCATGTTTGCTTAATAGCTAAGCAGGGTTGGATCTGGTTTGTACTTTCTGGGAGTCACTGGAAAATTCAAGGGAATAGACTGGAGTGGGAACTTGGAAAAAAACATCCCCAAGAAGGCAGGGTCTACCTACTTTTTTATTTTTGCCAAGGGAATTACACCAGTGTTTGTGAAGTCACCAAGAGACATACTTAGCTTGAAGGAATCTTTTTCTTTTTCCTAGTTTGCGCTACCTCTCCTTGCCCCTCTCCATCTTCCTACCATTTTCCTTGACTTTCTTTCAGAAGAGTAATGCAGTTTATTCTGTCAGTCTTAGATCGGCAGAGCTCTATTACAGTCCTCATACAGAGGGGGAGATGGACACAGGCAGAGGCAGTGTACTGACTGAAGTGGTTAGAGTATAGGCTTTTTTTAAAAATTTCCTGATATCAGAAGCACTATCAGAACAAGAAAGCTGTGTGATTTTTTTCCATTTGTTTTTCTTCTCTTGTGAATTCAGGGCAGCTGAATCAAGCATTCCCATTTGGTATATCTGCTTCAGCTTGCATTAGCTCTGTATCAGAACTGCAAGAGCATTAGCTGACACAGGCAGGATAATAAGGCTGTTTAGCAGGTCTCTGAAATCAGCAGAGGAAGCAGTACCTACAAAGGTGTCCACAGCAACACTTGCTGCTTTCAAAATGGTGGGTGTGGCAGGGCCAGGAAAGCCCTGCACCTTTTTACACGCATGCAGTGCCCATTAAAAAGGGGCAGGTCTTTGATCATCCAGTCATGCTCGCCATTTTGAGGCCAATGACTGTTGCTGTGGATGCCTCTGCTACATATTGATGATGAGGAAATAAACGTCTTATAGCCACACTTCCTGTCCTGCACATCCTATGCGCAAGTGGCAGAAAGCCTTGTATTGTGTCCTCCAACCTCCATTTCACCTCCAGCATAACTGAAGAAATAACTGAAGAAACGTTTGCTTCCATTTTCAACAAGCTACATTTTGTTAGATCCGAATTTGGACAAAGTAGGGTTATCAGGAGAACCAGTTTGGTGTAGCGGTTAAGGCATCAGGCTAGAAAATGGGAGACCGTGAGTTCCAGTACTGCCTTAGGCACAAAGCCAGCAGGATGACCTTGGGCCAGTCCCTCTCTCTCAGCCCCAGGAAGGAGGCAATGGCAAACAACTTCCAAAAATCTTGCCAAGAAAATTGCAGGGACTTGTCAAGGCAGTTGCCAGGAGTCAACACTGACTCGAAGGCACCTAAATAAATAAACAAACAAACAAAGGGGGTGGTACCTTATGTATGGCTTAAGGAAACAAATCAACTTTAAACTATACTTGGCTTTTCCTAAACTGTAATTAACCACAGTTTTGATTCATATGTACAAAGCAACCATATTTAATTGAAAGCAGAACCTAAGACTTCCAAATCAGTTACAGCTTTGCCAGAAGAGAAGACGGGAAGGGGGGGAACATAAACCCAAAGTTATACATTGAACATTCAACTGTGGTTAAGTTTTAGGTTTATATCTGAGCTAGAACAGCTTATCCTAGGGTCAGTATCCTGTGTATCAAGCTGAAGGTCAAGTGTTTCCAGGAAATTCTCCATAGTTGTCAATTGGTTGTTCCCACTTAGTGGCATATTGCCTCTGAACACGAAGGCTTCATTAAACTGTCTTAGGCAATACCTATTTATAGCCCTTCCTCTATAAATTTGTCTACTCTTGAAATTTAAAGCAGTCTAAACAATTGGTCTTCTTGTGGCAGAAGATGCCATAAATTGTGCACTGTATGAAAAACTGTTTTCCTTAAAGCATTCAAGGAGAACCTTAGCCAAGGAAACTGAAAAAGGGCTGCTCCCTCCCCACACGAAGCAAGGCAGGAGCCTTTCCTTTGATCGCAGATTTAGAACAGTGGAAGGAAATGCTGTCCTGTCCACAGCCTGGAGGGCTGCCCACTGCACCGTGACCAGGTTCAGTTCCTCACACTGAAGATTTTAGGCCTTGACCTCCCTTCTGCTCCACAGAGTCACAGTGGCCACATTTTTTCCCACTATAATATGGAAGAAGTGGCAGTTTCTTCCTCCTTGGGTAGTGCAGCATCTTGTGCTAGCCCTGGTAAGGATTCAGTTGGATTCAGAAAATGGGAAGCAATAAATCAGGGTTGGGGGTGGGTGGGTTGTGTTTTGTTTTTCAACCTCAGCTTTATTTATTTATTATTATTAATTGTTCAAGATATAATTAAGGCACGTAATGCAGAATATAAGACTGATAGAATACAAGTCTAAAAAAGAAACAGGAAAAGCTCAACTTTTTCAATGAACAGCCCAATGAAAGCAGCGAGGACACCTACTGTCCCTGCAATCCACAGTTGGACAACTGTTGTAGTCACTTAATGTTATTTTCTAATTTTACTGTTTGTTCCCCTGAATATAAATCCACCTGCCAAACTTTTGCTAAGAAAGACTAATCCTTGTAATCAGGAAACAAAACTGGCAAAAGTGCTTTTTTTTTTTTTTTTTACCGATGTATGATACTGAAACTAAATTGATTTAGCGCTGACCACATTTACGTGTGGCTTGCTCTGAGAGGAGCATGCTTAGAGTCCCTAGTTCACTCTAACTGATTCTCCTTCACCTGCTCAGTGACAAATTGGTGAGCTGAAAAAAATGCTGTGAGCTCCCTCTTCCTGTTTCTTCTGTGTCCAGGTTAACCTGTTGAAATCTTGGGCTCTTTGGCTTCTGGGGATATGTCAAATTACTAGTATATAAAAAGCAACATGTACAATTCGTTACTTCCATTTGCATCCACCCTTTATAATAGCTCTCTCAGGACAAGTAAGACCAATAGTGCAGGGGGAGGGAATCTTTGGTTCTAAGGATGTGTTGGACTCCCCAGCCCTATAAGCACCAGATAGTATTGTTGCTGAGCGGGGAAGGTGATGGTCAGTGATAGGTTACTACTCCAGGCTTAATGGAATAATACTATGTGGACTGATAACTGTTATCTGCCCGGCATTAGGATGGAGTGATACAAATATTAGTATCGCATTAATAACTCTGGCAAGGGACTTGTACTTTGAACATGTTGATCTGGGTTATGCAGTTGTGTTGTGCATTACGTACCTACAGAAATTGCAGTCCTTATTTGTCTGTATCTTAGACCAGAAAAAAAAGGCTTCTTATTCATGTGGTATTTATAGTTGTAGGACTGTGTGCATTTTGTATCTTAGCAAGATGACAAGGTTGTAAACCTTATGACTGACCCCAGGTATGGCCATTGTCACAAATGTTCTAACCCAATGAAACGCTGATCACAATTCAGAGCTACTTGTTTGTTCTGTCCGTGATTCCTTTTATTAAACCAGCTGTCTTTCTAGAAAGCAATGACTGTACAAAATACCTTTTCTATTTACTACTAAACCCAGGAAGTCCTAAATAACAGAGATAGGGGACCCATGACCCTCCAAGGATTGTTGAACTATAACTCCTCAATCCTAATCAGCTTGACCAGTATAAAAGGAAGGTGGGAGCTGGTAGTTCAGCATAATTTGGAGGGTTCTATTATTTAAATCCCATTGGACTTAATAGCACTTACTTCAGAGTAAACATGTATAAAATTATACTGTAAAATATCATTTAAATAATGAATTATGCAGGAGCACTTACAATGAGAACCTCAGAGACAATGCAAAGGGAAAAAAACATGGATGATTCAGTTGCTAAATGTCTGCTTTTAAATGCTTGTTTGTTTGAAGAGGAGGGCCAGATCTGAGGAAATAGCTCAGTAAGGCCAATTTCTTACTGAGTTACTCCCAGTTTTAGTACAAAAAAGGAATAATATTTAATGCTGCTAATACAATGCCTGCCTCCTGGAAGCGGTGAGGCACCTGTACCATATACTTGACAGTATATCTCATAGAGTTGCCATTGCTGTTGTGTATGAGGAACCTGACTTCCCCATGGAGGGAGCTGCTTGCAATAAAAGGATTAGCCTCCCACCTTTTCCCCTTGCAATTCTGGACCGTGTTCTGTGAAAGAACAGCTTCCCTACTGCTTGTTTTCATTTTCCACTCAACCTGGTTTTGCAAACTGCTACTTTAAATGGGTCCTACACAGGGCACGTGTGCTTCTTTCTGTCTTCTGTTAAACAAAGCGCAAGCCACTCCCACGCAACTTGACCCATTCCTCCGATCGTTTATGAATAATCCTTTTATATCTTGTAGAACTTGTGGACTCGGTAAGATAACAAATGCTAGAAGTCCATAAATTAGAAATTCAAAAGTGTGGTTTCCTTTGTACTGCATTGCGATTCTATTCCAATCTTCTTCTGTAACCCTGAAAGGAGTACTAAGGGATGAGTCACCTTGCTAATTCATTTTTCTATGTTTTTTTCAGGTTTCTGTGGACATCAGCAGTAGTTCAATCCATGTGGCAGTGGTAGAGGGAAGTGGACGCCGTGTGCTCATGGAAGGCACCCTTACCCACAAGATCAACACAGAGAACTCTGTCTGGAGTCTAGAACCTGGAAAATGCATTCTAGTAAGGTCATTTCATTTCGATGTGTGTGCACGCGCATGTATATACGCTCACACGTGCACACACAGTTATTTATTTATTTTTTAAAAACTGAATGTGAACCGCTTGTAGCTTAATATGGTAGACAGATACTCCTTTTGAAGAACTCAATGGAGGCATTGCTAATCTTTGCTGCAAAAATGTCAAGCGTAACTGCATATATGATTCCACAGTTTTGTTTTTTATGTCTGATACTCTTCTTTGCTATCGTAGAACTCAAGGCTTTTGCATGTGCTCTGTCATCAAGACACTAACCAGACCTGAAATGTTATCCTTTAACAGAAGTGCTTCATCTTGAAATTTCAGATCATGTTCTTCCTTTTACTTTAAAAGACTGGCACAGTCTTTTAACTTCTGCTTCTTATGTCAATTTTTTTTATTATGGGTCTGTTTCTCCTTCCCTTTCTTTTCTCTAAGGCCTTGTAGCTCTTTAAATGGCCTCAGGCTTCTCTGTCCCTTATCCTTACTGTTCTGTTGGATGGCTGAATATAAAATGCGAGTTGGACCATGAATCCACTCTGGAATCCTTGGAGGAGGGGTTATAAAATAATAGAGAATCTTCAGATGTCTGAAAGAGGAGAGGGTAGAAAAATTAACTCTTTCCAATGTGCAAAGATTTCTCTCCTTGGACATTAGGATCATAGGGAGTTGCTGTATCCTGAGTCAAATGAATGGTCTAAGTCAGGGGTGAACAGCCATATCAGAAGTGGACATCCTGAACCCCCATGTCTACATTGCAACCCTCAGTCCCCACTTATTTTTGTTGCAATCCTTGGAACTTCTTCCGACTACAGTTGCCAAAAGTTAGCAGCATTTTAAAATGGGAAACATATTAAAATGGTTGTGTGAGCCCCAAAATAGACATCATAATGTTACAAAGAAAAATGTTCCCAAACAGAAGAAAAATCTGGCTCTGCCTACAGATGTGATATGTTCCCATCAACTTTGCTTCGTTGTTATGCCCATTCCAACCTTCACCTGTCCAAAAAAATATTGAGGTGGCAAGGCGTTAAAAAGTAGCTGGTGGTTTCCAGATGATAAAACCTTAAGTCAAGGGCAGTGTAAATATGCTTTGTTGACTAATATCAAGAAGACATATCCCTAATCAAATAGGGATATAACATTTGCTTTAGAGAAATTTATATATTGGGAAGAATTAGGAGAAAGAGAAGCACAACTAAACCAAGGAAAAGTAGCTATTCAGTTCAGTTGCACACCCTTCATTTGGGTAGGGATTGAGAGGTATGATATTGGGCAATGGAGTTCATGGATAAGGTTGTCTTGGGCAAGAAGGTTTGAAGGAGTAGACATAAAGATTTGTGGCATTATGAATGTTGTTTTTGGAGTTCCTGGCATAAGTGACATTGACAGAGAGCAAAGTTGCTTCTACTTTGCATTTAGGCTCATCTTACCTTCCTTTAGATCTGGATTGCATGACATGCTGAGCCATGGCTTGGCTAAACCTTGCATGACATTGGAATTTGGACTAGAATCAAATAATGGTTAAGGAAGGCTGGCCTACTTTTTTATTAATTTTTTTAAATTTTAAATTGAATAGTAACAGAAAAAGAACAAAACACAAGGTTGGCCTACTTTAATCATAGCTCTGTGACCAGATTTCTGACTAGATTTGGGGATGGGTAATACTAGCCTAAGATTATCTTACCTTTTCAGTCTCTGGACATAAGGACAGGAGTCAGGAGTGGCTGCAGACTGAAGCTGTTCCAGTCACAGCATCTCTTTTGTTCCATTTATTATTAGTATTACTATTATTTTGCAGACAAGGGTGTAGAGCCTCAGCCTTTTCTGCCTGGAGACTGTGACCTCAGTTGGATTCCTGGAGATCAACCAACAAACTGGCTGATCAGATTTAGCTTCAGCATGTCATAAACATATTCTCTTGGAGTTCTGGGTATGCTCTGATATTTCTTATACATAGAGCCTGCTGCTGCAAATTTTGCTGGAGGAGAAAGCTTTCATGGCTGTGCTGTATTAATAAATTTAGATTTAATCAGCAATAGTTGGTGCTGAAGGCAGGTTCTGCAGCAATTTTAATCAGCTGTTGTGATTTCTGGTATGTGAGTGTGATAATTAGACAAAGCCGTAGCCAACTGGCATTTGATTTCGTATCCTGCTCAAATGAAAGTCTTCAGTGTGATAAAAATGATATGGAGACCTGAATGTTAGTCATTACAGATTTTGTCTACTTTTGCTTGTACGGTTTCTAGATCAAATTTGCTCAGCTTTCAGAATGATCTCAGGTAGTATGGATTAGGTTGCAGGTGCTAGTTTATGTCAAAAAAAGAAAATAATATTTCTGACCAATTACTTTTGAAAGACTCTTTAAAACCTTGCCCTTTAAACTTATTTTCAGATATGGGCATTTAACAGTTTGTTTCAGTGAAATGAACAGATTTTAGCAAAGCATTGTAGAAGAATGAGGGGATCCTTCTGCCCTGGGGAAGGATTTTATCTAATTATATGTAGCAGTGTATTATCAAGATGATATGTTCCAGTGAAGTCACCCATATATTATTGGTGACTGCTCAAGCGTACTTGTGATGTGCTGGTAGCGTTATACTCTGCCAGTGAGTATGTGCCTGCCATGCATTTGAATTACAAATGAAACTTCCTGGAAGACAGGTAAGTATCCCCAAGTTAGCTTCTAATGCAGATTCTTCACTTCTGGATCGCTGTAGGGGTTGAACATAGGAAATACAGTAAAATCTTTGGAGATATCTTTGAAAGAAGGGATACTCCTTCCAACATTTCTAGGAGGCTACGACCTGTGTGAAAGAAATGTCGCAGAGGTATTTATATGAGATAATATAGAGCAGTGGCTGAAATGTCTGCATTCCTGTGGACATCCTAAACATTTCTTCATGTTGTTTAAATCAAGTGATTAAAGTTTGCAGTTGTTCTTTAAGGAGCTATTGCTAACATTGATCTGTAGGTTCCAGGACTTCTAGAGAAGCAACATCTTTTAGTACAGCCTTCCCCAACTTGGGTATTCTTCAAATGCTTTGGACTTGAACTATTATAATTTCCAGCAAATTTGATGAACATCAAGTTGAGGAAAGCTGATTTACTATCTTAACTATCAATTGCCTTTATCTTACCTTACTGCAACTGTCCTTTGATCTTAGAGGGCTGTCATGCTCCTGCTTGGTTGGGAGATCACTTATCATTTATTTTATTGCTGGATTATCAAAAAAGCAATAGGTTATTTACCTTCCAGGTGTGTTAGGGCTAGAAGCTATCTCTTAGCTTTGTTTTGGCCTTCTCAATGATGTGTACACATTTCCACATTTTTTCTCTGTTTCTGTAGAGTCTACAAACTTGTGTTTGCTTTAAAAGTGTAATTTTTATTGTGAATCTGATGTTTACTTTTTGACTGAAGCTCACTGCTTTGATAGCACTTCAAGAATATTCTAAAAACATATGCTTAAAGCAAAATAAAATGAAAACCAGCTCAGTGACACAGATTGGTGCTCTCCTTGTCAATCCACCTCCTTCCTCCATCTGATGGATTCCTTTATCAAGGACTAATTGTTGGAAGAACAGACCACCCTGCCAGGCCAGAAACAATCCTGTGACTCTATTCACCCATCTCCCTCTCCTGGGTTCTAAGATGAGATTTGAAGTGACAAATTCTGCACCAGGTACTAGAGGTCATGAGTGACCCTGTTACTAATTGGAATATCTTTATGCCTCATTTTTATTGCATCTGATAATTAAAAATTATGTCAGTAGTAAGACTTTCTGTGCAGAAAACAGCTAAGCAACCAAAGAGCAGGACGTTTTTGTCTTGCGGGTGATTTCCAAATCATTTGTTCATCAGCTTTAGAGTTCAGAAATTCATGATCAGGCAGTTCTTAGAACTGATTGCTGTAACTGCTTTAAATCTTATTTTTTTCCATTGTAAAGTAGTTCTGGTGCTGCTTTCTGATATGGTGAAAACTCTATGGGGAAGGAAGCGTTAATATAAATCAAGCATATCTCAAGAGGAAATTGTACTTTTGAATTCTTTAATTCAATTTAAGTCAGCCACTTGGAAGAGTAGTATTACTTCTGTCTCTTGCTCACATGCACTTCCCCAAACTCCTGGCCTCATAAGTAATATTTCTCTATGTAACCCTTCTCCATTACCCTAGTTTGTGTGTTGGAGAGCAGGATTAAAATAGATTCACCAGAGCTGTTTTTAGAACTTGTTCTGGGTGTTGGGCACAACCATTTTTGTTTCTGCTTTTACTAGCTCACAGTAACAAGCTGCTTGGCTTCTATCTATAAACCTGTTTAGAAACACTCTTTCATTGCCTTTTGGTACATGGACAATTCTAACCCATTTAGGTTTTTGGAGAGAAACTCCAAAAGCAAAAATGGTGAGAATATCCATAATCACAATGGATTGAATGAATAATTGATTTTTAGTGGAAAATATAAGCTTGGAATTTTTCCAAGCAGTTGTCTTGGAAATTCATAAACAGTGCGTCACATTACTGTCATCTTTAGGAAATCATCTAATGCTTACTATATGTCTGCTTCAAAGGAGTTGATTTGACAGGATGATTAGGGACAGGATTTGTGAACAAAAACACATGATGTGCACTTTTGCAGGGAAGAAGTTATACTATAGGATCATAGTATACTATCCTATGAACTGAGGAATCCAAAACCACACATTTGAGAAAATGTCTACAGAGCCTTTTGGTTGAAATTGGCCTGGTTCTGTCCTAACAACCAGGAAACACACTGAGACAATGAACTGGTCTCTAATATTTATTGCTAGTACTTAACAGGAATCCTAACAAACTGAAGAAGCGTGGGAAAACCCAGACATATAACCCCCAAGGGTTAAGGCGGTCCCGATCTGTGTCTCTTTGAATGGCTGAACAATTCCTCCGTGCTACGCATGCGCTTGACAGTCTGGATGGGAGCCCCCTGCTCGCCATCCTTACTCATGACAGGTTCGCATGTAATCTTGGGTTTGTGTATTCGTCTTCCTAGGTATTTGCAGGCTCCAATTCAATTGACTTCTTCCTCTCGTGCAATTCATAGTTTGGTTTGGAAGAGTGGTGTGTGTTTGTGTGTGTATGTTGGCTTGTTTGTAATAGCAAATAATGATATGCATTACAGAGGAGAAAGTAACCCAGTCCTCACATTAGACTAATACCACTATTAAAATGATCAAAGATGTCAAGAGAAAAATAAGTTCTCTAGAATGTCTTTTTTAAAGAAAATGTTAAGCCAAATGGAGTGGGCAGGGTAGGGAGGCAAAAAAGAGCACTGAGTGGTCTTAGCTATTTGAACTAAGAAGCCACCATGTCTTCCTCCTGCCCCCACCTCCCCCCCCCCTTTTGAAAGCGAAGACTTAGTATTTGATCAGAACTGTATTCCAGTACAAACCATAACACACAGCTCTCTATTAAGACAGAGATCTTTATTAAGGTGGGGCTTACATTTTACATAGTGTATTAGGAATAGAAATTAAAGAATTATTAATCTATAATAATAAACTAAGAAATAATTTATGTTCTTTCTATGTCAGTTATACATGTGTTTTATCCTAAATATGTTTCATTCAGCTTTAGAATAAATCTCTGAATTTGTTTTTTCAGGGCATTAGAAAAATTTGCACGTACAATTGCATGCAGCTTTCCTGAGTATAACCCGTGCTTGCGCAAATTTTGAGCTGCAAAATTCAAAGAAGTGTGTCAACTAAAAAACGATTGGGTCTGTTTGGACTGGGAAGTGCAGATTAAATCAATTGGTTTACAAATGTTTATCCATTCCGAATTAGAAGTCAAATTTGAATATTAGCTAGTTGGTGGAGACCAGCTCCAGGTCCCTTCTATTAAACATTGTTATCTTGTTGGACCTGGGGAAGCATGCTTTCTCTGTTGCTGCCCCTGTCCTTTGGAACAGTATCCCCCCTGAGATAGGGATGGCACCCACTCTCCTGGGGTTCCAGAAAGCCCTTAAAACCCATATCTGTTTCCAGGCCTGAGGTTAATGTGCTCAGGGGGCACCTGTTAGTCTGGGTTGTCTTGTTCTGTAGTATGTTTTTAACTGTTTTACTCATGTATTGAATTTTGTAAGCCACCCAGAGTCTACTGGAGTGGGCAGCCTAAATAAATAAACAAGCAAGCAAGCAAGCAAGCCTATACTTCTGCACCTGCTTCTTCAGGTGTTTGAAGAATATCTTCTTAAATGTTTTAAACTGAGTTTTGAGATAGTTGTAAGAGAAGTAGTAGTTAACTGAATCTAAGTATATGAGATGAAAAGGGAAGAGTTTGCAAAAATAAGGCTGGTTTGCATAGTGCCACACTGCACAATGCCATCTTGTGCTGCAGATGGGACGGTGTATTATTTGATTGGAATGGTAAGAATACCAGCTTAACTTTTTCACAGTATGGCATTGCCAACTTCTGCTCTTGACAGTTACCCCAGCATTATTAGTAGCTCGGTTATTGTGTACTTTAATAATTTTGAAACTCTTGTAAGTTTTTGAGGGTAAAGGAAGAATAGGCTCAAGCCTCTTTTAAGGTAAATTGTTTTCATTCTAGGTGCAGAACTGACTTGCAGACATGCAGTCTGATAGTGTATAAATCAAGTGAATATTTAGGTGAAAGGTATTGTGACAACTCACATTTGATGAGTCAGCTAGCACTTCTTTGCTTGTGTGGAGTCTGAATTTTGAAAAAAAAAATCCTCTACCACATTCAGTGGAACACAGCAATGCAACTATAGAATAAATTCTATATATTGTCTCTCTACCAGGTTATTTAGAACCTCCTTTTTCCCCTTACCTATATCTATTTTTGCTCTTTCTTCTTGCCCCACAACTTTTCTGCTGTTCAATAGACTACTATTTCTGCTGTGTGGGTATCTCCCTCTCGTTTTCATGAAGATCTGCATTCAGTTCAGCTCTGCAAGTGAACTGAATGTGAATTCATGTTGCTTTCATCTGCTTCCTCTTAAAGTCTTTACCACAGATAATCTGGTACTTTCAGAATTTTTCAGAGGCTACTATATTTGTGGCTTTCCTTCTTCTCTGACATGGAATGCAATGGTTGGAAGCTTCCACCCTTGTTCAGTTCAAATATTGTATTAGGTTACTATTTGTTTACCCATAGTGTGTTGAATAAACCACCAGTGGCTGAATTCATATGATATACTAAGCCATAAATTGTGGTTTACTAACCACAGTGTCTGAGTTCACACCATGCACAACTTTCTAAACTTCTGGTCTGTTCCCCTTCTCTTTTTGACAACTGAAAAGTCTTCAGTGCTTTAGCCTTTTTGTTAAGATGAAGGTCCTTATTTGCTTTTTGTGTTACGGGATGGATCAAGCTGTGCACAATTGTGGTCTCACCTTCATTTATGTGGGAAAAAAATGGTAATAATGGCAGTTTTACAGAGTTCTACAAGTCTGAATACTTTTAGAGAAAAGTGTAAATGTGTGGGATTACACCCGGAACATTCTGGAGATGATTGCTGATGCACTGAGAAACAAACCATAGCTCTAGCTCGCATGAGAAACAGTGCTCCTTCAATTTGCATTTGAAAATTGCAATTTTTTTTCTTTGGGGTTCCTTTTTTTTCTTTTGGGCTCCTAAGTATGATTCTGTTACGCATCAATCTCTCTGAAACCTTCAGTTTCAATTTGGCAATTGACAAAAGTTATCAGCTTTTCTATTGTTAATTAAACAATGTACTCATCAATAATTTCTCCTTCTTGCAACATATGGTATTGGTGAATTCTTGGTTTCTCCCAACAGCCTCCCAAACAGCAGCTCTCTTTTTCCTGCCAGATTACTGTTTCTTAAACAACTGTATTGGTTGTCACAGAACAGGATCTTCTCTCTATAGATACCCTTTAACCATACAGTCCTGTTGCACATGAGGAGTGGCAACTAAATTTGTAGCCCCCTTCAGGCATCATTCCCTCCTACTCTTGTTTGCTTCAATGAATCCTATGCAAGTTTAACCACACTTCCTTTCTATATTATGGATATGTGAAACTCCTTTCTTGGTATATGCCAATTGATTCACTTCATGAGTACAGTTGATTTTAATTTTCCATTCAATGTGTGTTTGTATAAAAGAGCCACCTAATTCAGCCTTCCTCCAACTTTTGTCCTACAGAAGCATCGGTCATGCTGGCTGGCATTGATATAAATTATAAAATAATATATCTAGGAGTCACAAGGATGGGGAAAAAGAAGGCAATAGCTCTTCTTTATGTTTTACTTCACCTGGGAAATACATCCTCTAGATACTGAAGTTTTTTTTTTTATTAGTCTTACATCACACATCCATTAATTTTACTAACCCTTTTTTGAAAGCTATCCTGTAGCTTGAGTAATACAAGGAAATTATTTTCCTGTTCTTTATTATTTTGTAAACATTTCTGTGATTTTGGTATCTCACTTGCCTCAGCTGAAAAAAAGGTGCTTCAAATAGGAAAGACATTTCAATTATAGATCCCTTTAAGAAAACCTCTTTTATATTGAGGACTGCATTCTTTTGGAAGTATTCTATAAAAGGCTGCCTAATTGCTGGGCAATTAGGGACGCGGTGGCGCTGCGGGTTAAACCGCTGAGCTGTCGATCGGAAGGTCGGCGGTTCGAAACCGCGCGGCGGGGTGAGCTCCCGTTGTTAATCCCAGCTCCTGCTCACCTAGCAGTTCGAAAACATGCAAATGTGAGTAGATCAATAGGTACCGCTTCGGCGGGAAGGTAACGGCGTTCCGAGTCGTCATGCTGGCCACATGACCCGGAAGTGTCTATGACAACACCGGCTCCAAGGCTTAGAAACGGAGATGAGCACTGCCCCCTAGAGTCGGATTCGACTGGACTTTACGTCAAGGGAAACCTTTACCTTTTTAATTGCTGGGCAATTCATTGAATCTACTCTTTTTAAAATAACCTTTCCTAACCTGTGAAATTCATAATGTCCAACTAGTATGGCCAGTGGCAAAGGACTGTAGGAACTGTACTACAAGACAAGACTTCTGGAGGGCACCAGGCTGAGGAAAGCCATTTCACAATCCCAGGTGGTAATAGCTGCAGCTCCAAGGATGACCTCCTCTTTGGTTGTCACTAGCTACTTCAGTCCCAGCTAATGTTGCTTCTGTCTCATCCTAGATTAACCTGAGCAAAGTAGGTGAATACTGGTGGAGTGCCATTTTGGAAGGCGAAGAACAGATTGACATTGATAAAATCAATAAGGAGCGTTCCATGGCCACAGTGGATGAAGAAGAGCATGCAGTGCTGGACAGACTGTCTTTTGATTATCATCAGAAGCTTCAGGGCAAGCCCCAAAGCCATGAGATGGTATGTTTTATAGAACTCCACTGCCCTATGTTAAAGTGGGAAACTAATTACAGTTTGCTGACTGTTCCTTGCTGCTATTGATGATGGTTCTTTTCTCTCTTTAAAACATGCTTAATATTGGGTATTACCATTCTGGGGTTTTTTTTAGCTGAACTGCTAAATAAAAGGGATGTTTGGTGGTGTTCTTTCTCAAAGGGCAACTAGAAGGTAAACTCAAGTCTGCAGCTCTTTGTGTGAACTATGTAGAAAATACCAGGATGTAGTACCTCCACCCTGCAAACCAGCTGAATTCAGAATGTATTTACTTTTGTAAATACAGCAAGACCTTCTGTAGGAACTAAAAATCTTTTCATCTTGATAAATTAAAAAATGGAAACCACTGTTTAAAAAACAACAACCTGTAAATGTTGAAACACTCCTGAACATAACATACAGATAAAAAATACAAAACAAATCAGAAGCATTACCTTTCCTACAAAACACAACCATATCATGCTTGGTATTTAATGCCTGCTTCAAATGTAGAGATACTAGCACCTCTGCATTTGAATCTAAACAATGATTAATCTTAATACTTTATTGAAGCAGTTGAATAAATCATGGTTTAAAGACGGCATTGAAGTTGATACAAGTTCACAAATCTGGTGAACTTAAACAACTGTTCCACAGAAGCAGGCTGGCAAGAAATAAGGACAGCGTGAGCTTAGAAAGAGACAGCATACACAGCAAAGACTGATTGCTTTGACTTCCAGTAATCAAGGTCTGTATAGATACAGGATCTGTTTGGACATATATGTATGCTTTCTAGCATAAACACTGATGACACTGTAAACCAAGATCTCATTCATACTGTGTATCCAAAGTAACATAATGTCCTGTTGGAACTCCATCCTAAACCATGATTTATTGTGATGGGAATAAACTTCGTGTCTTTTCCTTGTCTCCTTTATGTGCTGCTCTTCCTGGCATAGCTGTAAATTCATACCCAGATGTTTTTGGTTCCATTAGCTGTGGCTTGCTGTACTATTCAACTTCAAACCATGATTTATGAAAGTGTTGCCACCAACTATTAAGAATAATCACACTTTAGAATTGAGAGGGAAGGAATAAATTGTCTATCCCAACCTGCACTTTCTAAACTTACTGGAGCTGCAACTTCCAAAATTCCCAACCATCGTTATCCAAACCATCTTCAAAGCATTGTCCTGTTCTAGCTGAAAATTCTGGGAAATGCAGCTCCCAATCTCTGGAGGGTTCCAGATAGGGAAGGTTGCACCAAACTGTTGAAAACTCTGGAGCTCCTCACTGGATAGAGGGCTGAACTAATGAGTTTGGTAGTGATATTCATGGCTCTTACCCATGAGAATAAACCATGGGCTGAATGCAGCCTGAGCCATTCTTGGTTTCCTTGAATACTTTAAATATCTGGCTGCAATCTGTTGAAAATGCCTGACCAATCATTTAAACTGTGGGCCGCCTTCGCGGGGGTGAATTCTTCTAGTAAGCTTTTGAATCTCGCCCAGCCCCATCATAACTCTGCCCTGCTTTCAGAAAGTCCACGAGATGCTGAAGAAGGGCTGGGATGCCGAAGGCTCTCCATTCCGAGGGCAGAAGTTTGACCCCTCCATGTTCAACATCTCTCCGGGGGCCGTGCATTTTTGATGGTCGCGAGTGAGGAGGGGGACATCGCCTTCGTCCTTGGGATGAACCTGACACGACTGCCAGACTCTTCCATCCGGTGACATCGAAGGGTCCCTTTTTTGTCCCTGCTTGTTCTTTGGGCTTCTTTGTAAAATGACAGACTGTTAAAATGGTTGGTGTGTGTGGGCTTGGTTTTGGGGAGGGGGCAGAGAGGGAACTGAAGTGCGAACGTGGGTGTAAGTCCTTCCCTCCAGCGCCAGGTTGGTGCTTTTGATATTTATGTGGGGGAAGCCTAGCAAAAGCAGCATTACGTACTGTGTCACCACGGCAACCAGCAGCTGCTGGTAGCATTTCCTCTTCTCCTTAATGGATTCATTTGTTGCTTGGGGTTGTGGGGGGAGAGGAGAGGTTGGTTGAAGGTATTCCTCCTCCCCTTTTCAGAAATAGATACAGCTGGATGAAATGTTGACAGCTTCTCTCTGGCTTCCTTGAAACCGCCTTCTGCGTGTATGTCTCCCCGTACCAGCTCTAGGGAACCCGCAGTCCTCATGGCATTGGGCAGCGACAGCCCTCTCTAAGCCCTGACAATCTGCAATCAGTGTCATTTGAGCACCATCTAAATTGTTGGGTTTGGTCCTTGAGTCCCAAGGAGTGGGAGGTGAACGTTGGAGGCTCAGGCAAGTCCCTGAAAAGGACCCAGCGCGGAAGGTGGCACTTGCTCCAGCGTTTCTGTGATGGTCTGCGAAGCCCAGCCATAAGATAACCCAGTACAAAAGAGCACACTGGAGTTCTTCATGCTGTGGTTTTGCTTGTTCGTTTCCTTTTGTTTTTGTGATTCAGTGATTTAATGCTCAGAAAACTGCAGGGGTTTTTTTCTTTCTTTCTTTCTCTCTCTCTCATTTTGGTTTTACCCAAATGTTCTTGCTAGGAAGCTTTCTGAGCTCATGCCCCCATTTTCCTCATTTCCCCATCTATGATTATATGAAGTGCATAATTGTATTTTATGCATTTCTGGGATTTCTATCAACAGGAGATGGGGGTAATCAGGACCCTCTGGCAGAGGTTTTAAGAACCCTTTTTGTGTATAGCAGTCCCAACAAAATTGGCCTCCCCTCCCCCAGCTGCTGTTTACCCAGAAAGAAAACTGATATTAAGACCAATAGTAATTTTCCTCCTAGGTCAAAGCAATTTCCATATGTGTGTATGCATGTGGCCATTGTGATTACCTTCTCTAGCTCTTTTTTTTTTATAAAGAGTATCAAACAAGGAAAAGTTGTGAAGTGCAGTCTCACATTTTACTAGTGATCTAGTTTGTTTCTTAAAGGCATACAATTTTCTTTGAATCCAGGCTACCAGCTTTCAGGAAGCAAAGACAGCTGCTCCTAAGGAGGACTGTCCTCCTATGGCTGGGCAGGCTAGATCTTTTTAGGGATCTTTTAACCATCCCCATACTTGTAGCACTATATAAGAACCCTTTTGGTATAAATTGTGTAAGTAACAAGAAATAGCTATACACAAAAAGGAAATGAAGAGATGGTACATTTCCATTTGTCTATTTATAACAAAAGGCCCACCCTGTCAAAAGATTAAAAAGCACATTTTAGGTGAGTTGTATCTGTAAATAGGCTACTCAGAGACTAAAAGACCTATCTCCTCTATTCTATATTGAAGAAGGGGTCTGCTGATAGAACACATACTGCTTGGGAGCTCAGTTTCCCTGAGGGAATTATAATTTTGACAACAAAGTTCATCAAATAACTGTAGAGTCTAATTTCACTGAGGAGGTATCCTTCCAGAAGGTGTTCCACCCTGTGACAGCTGGGCAAAGAATTGACAAAAAGATTTGCTTATTCAGAGGCGATATTTTCCTTCCAGCAAGCTGAAAGCAAATTGAAGAATTATTTCCAATATGGGATGTCAGCTGGTTCCTTATTGCTGCAACTGATGTGTTAATGACTGATCAGTAGGAGAGAAAACAGAATGAAGATGTCATATAAGGAACCAGAAAGCAGCATATAATGTCAAGGAATATGGATCTAGAGAACTTTGTTTGACTTGGAAACATGTTGGTTATCTGCATCATTTTAGACTATGACTGAGTAAAATATTGGGCTGCACAAAATATCCTATTAAAACATACGATTGGCTTAGAGGCAAATGCATTCACTAGGTCTCTCTGTGAGTAGGTTGGCTAATGAACCATCTATGGTTTGATTAGCCACACTTAGCATGACATGCAACTGCAGGATTCTAGAAAGAAATGGGAGAACATAGCCATGGTTTATTTTTAGTTTAATGACAGCATCATTCCTGAATTCTTCTAGGCAGATGAAGCCAGAGTCAGCTTGTTGGTCATACCTGCTTGACGGCAGAGATAGTGAGCTCTTGAACCAACTCTTATGGCTTACGGGCATGTGCAAAAGTTGAATCACCCTGTAGCTGATGTAGGGAGAATATCAGTCCTTGGATTGCTCCGATTTTCATAGCGAGGAAACACCTCACCTCTTTTTTGAGAAATATAGCTAACTGCTCCCTTTAACAGAAGGCTGTCCACAATGTGAGTTTTTTGGAAGTGTCCTAGACAAGAGTTCAGCAATCCATTCAGAAGAGACAGAGTGCTGTGGCCATTGTGGCAAGATAGTACACAAGAACCATTACCTTGGCAGAGAGCAGCCATTCTGTTATGTGCTTTCTGGTGTATTACATGCCCCCAGGGCAGCAGCTGCAGGGCCACAAAAGCAGCAACTGAAGCAGGCAAACATTCAGCTGTGATGTGATGGGCAGGGCTGGAATTCCAACCCGACACACGCAAGTCAAGGGCCCCTTTGATATGGGCCTGCACATGCTTCAGAAGATGGTGGCATCAGCTGCCACAGGAAACAGATAATGTAGTTTATTCAGCAGTAGCCGTTCCTGCACAATCCAGTTGCTGAGGAAAGGAAAGCGGTATGTTGGCTGTGGAAAGTGGGCCTGGACAATCCTGCGCTCTCTGGATTTTTAAATATTTTTTTCTCCTTCAGGAGACCTGCACTTAATATTATAGCCATTTTCTGCCAAGGGGTGAGTCCTCACTCACATATGCCATCAACTGTACGCCATAGCCCTTTTATGAATGCCTGTGTCCCAAACAGCACTTCGTGTTAGACCAGCTTCCTTTAAGCAATCAGCCTCTAATTACGTATAGGTAACAGTATTTTGTTGTTCTAGTGTCTAATCTTTTTCCTTAAAGGAAAAGAGCTAAAGAGTTGAGAGCTCAACTGCCAGTAAGTGCTTCTCTGTTTTACATAATTTATTATTTCTAAAGCACCTACAGTAAAATCAACCAGGCAAGGGCTTTGAGGTTTGTCTAAAGTGCGGTGCGTGGTTCCTAGGAGCACATTATTCTGAAGAGCTTCACAAGACCTGCTACCGACTTGTATTTTGTCCCCTGTCCACCCACACATTCATTGTTGAAAAAGGCCTTGGATCTTAGAAACACATTTGTGGGCATTTCTGAGTTTTGAGTTTCCGTAGAAATGAAGCGCTTCTAGTTCCAGTGTGCTTGAGGGTGGCTCGCTTAACAAATCTCAAGAAGGATAATTCAAAGGGGGGTGGCTCTCTGTAAGAGAAATGCATCCTCCCTTTCTAGAACTAAAAGAGCCTGTTCAGTTCACTAAACAAAGCAGTTCAGTGGTTTTGGTTAAGTTTCCAGCTAAGAAAAAAAGCAGGAGTGCACTGTGTTGATCATTCCAGCGAGTCTATGTAATGGCTGTTAACAGAAAGTAAATGATCAAAACTTTACCATGAATAGCTTGCTACCATACAGGTTTGTAGCAAAATGGGAATGGGAAACAACATGCTAAAAAACTCAGTGATTATATCAACTTGATTTTAGTCCTACAAGTATTCTGGGAAGCAGACAATACAAAGTATTTGCCATTACTGTCCCACAGTATATCTTCTGTCCAAATAATACACAATTATTGAATTAGAACTGGAGTGGGGAGGTGGGAGGAATTGAAGCTGTCCTACAAAAGTGGGGCCACCTGGAGAAATGTGGTTTTACTTTTAATATCTAATCTTCAACCCAACTATTGTATAGAGCCAGGTCATTCAGCATTCGGTTGGAGATTACCCTGCACTGTGGCCTAGCTTTCTGTTAGCAGAAGATAGTCCCCAGGATGCTTAGTTTCTAGGAGAAATGCCTCTGCTTATTCTGTATCCATTCAGTGTTTTGCTTTCTCTTCTCATCAAGTCAAGAATCCAATGCATGGGGTGACTCTTTCCAGCTTTATACAGCCCTCCAGTTCTCTACTGCAGCCTTTGTTAAACTCAGTTCTGCTCTCTCACTGAAAACATGATGTGGAAGGAGGGTTGTTAAGCACTTAGTAAGCCTACAGTTCAAAAATGCCACAAATTCTGTATGCTTGGAGCAAGCTTATTTCTGATTTTTTTATTTTATCTTATTCCTTGGAAAATGGATGATGTTTCTAGCTGTTGTTGAGGGCATCCTGTTACATTTTGATCCTTCTAAGAACTGCAGTGCTGCTGTTGCCATCCAAGACTAACAAAAGAGATGTGGTGCTTCAGACATTCAATTAGTAGAATGTTCTCTCTATCTACCTGCTTGCAATAAAAAGGTTTTTTATGCAAGGGTTCATGTGTCAGAAACTTAATTCAAAAGAACCTATTCTGTCATTTGGGCAGTGTACACTCCGTCTCTGTCTGTCTGTCTCTCTCTCTCTCATTGTAGCACTCTCAGAAAAATTACTGTGTTAGAACTTTTACTGGTGGGCTAATGTTAAATTTGCTTGGCTCTCAAGTTCAAAGAGGTCTCTTGAACAGAATGCTTCATGTTGTTCAAAGATGAATCAAGGTGCCAGAAATGCATCTGTTTTTCAAGCACAACCTATACACTGTTCTTCATCTATTCAAGCTCAGAAGACAAAACTTTTAAAAATTATACCAAACTTTCTTCTGTAGGACTTGGGGTTGGCTATTTGGATGATAGCAGGTAGGTGGAGGTCAAGAGAGATCTTGCTTCATGCAACTTGATATTTTGATAATTGGAGACATTGAGGTCAAAATCTAGGATGTTCTGCTTTGTCCCTGATCTATGGAATCCAATTCTGCCACTGTTTGGCTGCATAAGATCCAGTATGTGAAGAACCGAGATCTCTAATCAGCATTTATGACAAAATAAAGTTTTACAAGCCTTATGTCATTTACAAAGATGCAGTACATCAAACAATTGTTATTTACTTCTCTCCCTCCCTAGCTTTGATGATGGACGTTCATAATCCAATTAAATATTGCAACAACTCTATTAGAGAAGCTGTTTTTGAGATACTTGTAATCTATTTTTCCACAGTTGTTGACAGAATTTGTGATTGTTCTTACCAAGGCCTATCCATCCAAATGCAAAAATAATATCAATTCCAAAACATAGCAGTCTCTTGACAAAAGCAACAACAAAACACAATACTGGAAGACTTCAAAACATTGCAGGGGGGGGGGCAATTGCTTGACTTGTGCAAATAACATTTCCATTATTACAACAAATTCTCTGGATATTGTATTAATGTCATATACACTTTACAGAGTAATTAGTTTTACTGACATGATCTCTCTACAGCTCAGTCAAAAATGCTGATAATACTGTTAAATTAATCTTAATCAGCTTCAACACTTTTCTAACTATTTAGGATGGGGGAAAGTGGCTTATAACATTTTTGAGGCTATTTAGATTTGATCTTCACAACGCATAAGCCATAGTTCATTTAACCACAGTTTACTGAGGGAATAAATGTGACAGGGCTTGCCCAACTTGCAAATCCATCAGCCATGGTTTGCAAAGTGTATATTTTTATTTATAATTTCAGTTTCTAAGGCCACCCACTCACCAACGACTCTGAGCAACTCACAGAGGATTAAAAGCATTGAAAATACATTTTGGTTTAATGCAACATGTGAGCCAGGCTCTTGGATCATCTCTCAGTTCAGAAGAAGTGTTAGAAATATTAGGGAAGGACAAGTGTTGCAGCTCTAGTGAGAAAGCGAACATATCTGTTTTGTGTCAAAAGAAATACAAAGGCCTGTGGCTAATGTAGGAAACTGGTTCAGAAAGAGCCTCCCTTAAGGGAAAAGGCCTGGGATAATGGGTCTGAACCATGAGATGAACACATCTATCATTTATATTCCTGCTAATATGAATACACTCTGTACTGTATTAATAACATAACCATCTAGAAAAAGAAATTCTGTCATGGTTGTAAAACTGTCAAATTACAAAGATGCACAACTCAATTCCTGTTTGCAGTTTATATCAATTTTCTGCCAGGACCATCTTAAAACCTACTAATTTAAATGGTTATAGTAATGATAGGACAAGCTACCCTGTGTATAGAAAGACTTAAGATTTTTCCTAAAAATGCAGAGATTCGTTTTGAACCTACCTAATAATGAAAGAAAGGGAATCAAATTATTCTATCTGCCTGATAGCTGGGGAAGTTGTTGCTGTAGACGGTGTTGGGCTAAGGGAACCCCTGTGCTAACCTCTTTTATTTTGTTATAAACACTACAAAGGACCTATTGCAGACCAATCTTGACCCAACTTTCCAGAAGGCTTTATTCTAAAGCTACCCCAACAAGTTTGATCGCACCCCAAAGCATATGTGGAAGAAAATTACGCTTTTGATACTAGGGTTAGTTTCATTGGACATTGGAAGAATGATCTACTCTCTAAAATGTGATTCCATAAAAACAGCATCCTGAATTAAGGTGAGTATATATTGGGACAGAAAAAGATCTGGCCTGGGTGACAGAATATATTAAGGTATGGTTTAAGCATGTTTAATAAATAAACCACAACTGACAGGGTTTATATTATTCACTAAGTCCTTAAACATGACTTGCAAAAAAATAGTGCTGGGTTTTGCCCAAACCAAACCACAGTATGGCTTAGCATGTTATGTGAATTAGACATTGAATTCAACGAATTGGTCCTTCAAAACACCAAAACATAAATCAAATTGGAAGCATTTGGTTAGCTTTGGAAAGCGGGTGGGATGGGCAGGTCAAGGACAGTGTCATTTCCTTAACTGACTGAGGAGAAAAAAATGTTCCCACTCGTTTCTCTCCCACCAAATGAAATGTTTGGGGAATGGATCATTTCTCACATTCAGCCTGGGCTTTGCCACCCTAGCTTGCTTATACCCAGCTGCACTGCTACTCCCCAGAAACTTAAGTGATAATTCCTTTATGGTTAGAATAAAAATATCTGTTAGCAACATGCAGCCCCCACATACGCCCACGGTGCCCATGGCAACAGGTAGACATGGGCAGGCAAGGATGCTGGGGGACTTAGGTTTGCTTGGGCTCAGAGGGTGCCATCATCTGCTCTGAAGGAGTCTAAAACTTGGGAATCCGTTCTCTTCCTGCTTTATGCTCTGCAAGCCAGGTTCAAAGAGAATTTAGTCAGCATTCCCAGATACTCTTCAGTTTGACCAGTGTGACTGTTCAACTTAACAATTCCTAGCCCTTTGCCTTATACAGCGTGTGAGCATCAACAAGGAGATGTTTTAGCAGGAGTGAGGACCCAGGCTTCTGTCTCCTTGTGCAATGCCTTTGCTTTCTGGCTTCCTTGTGGAAACCGCAGCAAGGCAATGGCAGAGCTTGGTCTCCCAGTGACCACCTTAGAAAGCAAAGCAAAGCGGCAATGCTGATGCGCTGAATAGTTTGCCATCATAGCTCTTGGCTTATTTGAAGGGTGCATTGATTTTGTTGAATGAATGGTCCAGAACTGTTGGCTCTGTAAACACCTTTCAACCATTTGTTTGTGGTCCAGGTTGTACTAAAAGAACTTGAGAAGCTGCCTTAGAAGGATCAGGCTATTAGTCCAACTACACTAATGTTGACCACTGACTAGCAGCAGCTGTTCAGGGATTCAGGTGGAGATCCTCCTATCATCTGATACCTGGTCTGTTCAACTGAAGATGCTGCAGATTGCATTTGGCACCTTCTATGCATAACTCTAATGTTCTTTAACTGGATGAGTTCCCAATCCTGCTGCTGAAACCCATGAGAACCAGCTGGGGTATTATTTATGGTTGTATCAATAAACTCTGCCACGTGCTGATTTATTTTCTTGGTTTGTTTCAGAGTCTCTTATGCAAATCACTTAAAGAATTTAGCTCCTTCTCAAAGGCAGGTACATCTCATGGAATCTGAAAAATCAGCCCTTTGCTTGGTGGTATGGAGGAGATCTTAGCTCTGGTAGTAATTTCTAGGTCTGGTTCACCATGACGTGGTTTGTGGTCTGGCTGTGCTTGGGAATATGTTTTGTGTTAGCAAGTTATGTGAGCCAAGGTTGACGGCTTCAGGGGGAACCTGTATCCCTTGTAACTCACACCATGGTTGGTGAAAACTGGCAGCACAATTCACTGCATTTGAAGGTGAGACACATGCAAACGATAGCATAAGCCCTAAAGTAGGTGTGTCACAGCTAAAAAAAGCAAGAATTTCTTGGCAGGGTGGAGTTAGGTGTGGTTCTTGGCTGCCTGAAGATGGCTTGTTTCTGGCTTAGCTTGTGGTGCAAACTCACCCTTGCTTCTTGTAGACTTGAACTGTGGAGTGAGTGGGCATGTATCACTTATCGTCAGTTGCCCTGAACCTCAGAGTCACCATTTTGCTAAGCACCCATGTGCATGTTATGCTCTGGTTTGTTTGTATGAAATGTAGTAATTGAACAAGCAACAAAACACTGAAGTGTGGACTTCTGCTTCAAGTTCCAGTCAGTCAGAAGTGCTGTCACCTTGGGTCTATCAGTTTGGGAGTAGGTGATCTTGCTTGGCTTCTGAGTCCACTCAGAATGTTGGAAAACATGGTGCCCACATTTTCCTAAAATGGCTGCCAAACAGTTGCTTTTCAGGAGGCACAAAATTGCTCTCTGCCACCTCAGGGGCACCCGTGGGTGGGGTGGGGTGGGGTGGGGTGGGGTGGGGGTTCAAAAAAGTTAAGATGGCACCCGCAGCCATCTGACTGAAGCCCTGTCAACTGCATGTTTGTGAATCCCATCATAATGTGTGGGTTGAGGCTCCTTATGTGAGGGGAGGGGGGTTCAATCATATGACTGTACCTACCATCTTGACTTTTTTGACTGCCCCTGCAGACACCTCTGTCTGCAGTCCCTTCTCAAGACAAGGGCAAAAAAGTGTGCTTTTCCATTTCAATTTACTTTTGTCTTTTTAAAAAAATTTCCCTAGGCAGGTGGGAACACTTCCAACCAAGTGCCAGGCTGTAAAAAATAGTTCTTAGAAGACGAGACTATCAGTTCTCTATGCGGCCTGACAAACTCTTGGGAATAAAAGGGTTGCTGAAGGCATCTGCTTTGCTCTGAAGCAAGTAAGCTCCCGTTTAACATTATTTCCATGAAAAGAATATTTTCTTCAGGACAAGAACACTTCATGGCAACCCCTCCCTCCCTGATCCATTTCCTGCCTGAACTCAAAATGTCAGTGGGCTCCCTGTCGTCATGAAGTTTTACAATTCCTCCTTGGACTGTTTGAGCCTCCTCCCAGTTCCCTTTTTCTAAAATATTTTTGTACTTCCACAAACTTTGGGTTTTTCCTGTCTACAGATAACTTTCCTCATTCTGAAGGTGTTTTGGCATAACAGAATCAATCCTCAAGGAATGGTTAGGTTGGTGTAATACTTGAGGCTAAAATACAGTTAGCTACCTTGTGGTGGTGTGTTGTGGGAATCCACCCAGTGTGGTTAATGCATGGTTCCAAGTACTGTGCAATCCCAATGACTGAATAAGCTATGTTTCACTTATGCCTGAATATAGCCAACGGGTTGGCTGTTCTATGGAAGCACCCCAGAAGCTGCTAACCTTGTGCCTCTCTGCTTTTGTTCTGCCTGCCAAAGTTATTGGGGTAGTATCACTTGCATTAATAAGTGTGCTCACACAGAGAGAGACATGTACTGTATACACGTTGCACTTACATCACATTGCACGATTAGAACCTTTTGGATTCTGTTCTAAGAAAGACCGTCTCTATAAATCAACTCAGAATCCCATTGCCTGGAACAGGACAGGAGTGTCTGCAGGGTAGAGTCAAAATGTCAAGATGGTGGCCATGACAGAGAAATTGTACTTTTATGTGCAAACTACATTAAAAAAAAATAGACAAAACTTTGTACCATTGTAAGTGCCATCTTGATTTTTTTGACCACATCCTGTGGAACATCCCTACAGAAGGACATGCTGGCTGGCTTTACATAATACACTGTGCCAAAAATTAGCTAATTACATTCTATCTATCTATGATTTGTTTGGACGCCCATCTTAGAACACAACTCTGGGCAGCTAACAGCAACAAAAACCATAAAACCAAGGGCGTGCGTGGATTCAGATCACATGGATAGTTTAAGGTTCAGTGCTTGGGCAAACCTAGAATATGGACTGAGTAAGTGATGGTTAATTTAATAATGGGTAAGCAGATTGTGCAACAAACCAGCAGACTGCAGGAAACGTGGAGAATCAGATATCCCTGAACAACAACAGCTGGTGGATTTGACCATTCACTGCGCTTCTGTGACAGCTTGGCACTGAAGTCCAGTACATCTGGTGAGCCACTGGTGTTCTGCACCTGAGGAAGGCAGCCTGAAGAACCGAGACTGGAATAGCTGAGCAATGGAAGATCTGAAGGAACGTCTCTGTGCCTACCAGGCTGGGCTAACCATCTTGAGTCATGCTCCAGATAATGTAACAATCCACATAGGTAAAATAAGGACCAGCAGCTATGCCAGGGTTTGACTGATGTATTGATAAGATCTAATCTGTATTCTTCAAAACCACAGCCCTCTATGAAATTTGTTAGCACTAATAACTCTTGCCTGCCTTCCAGAATAGAAGTATGAAAAAGCTCTACAAGCTGATCCTAACCTGATGCCTTCCAGATATATCAGACTGTAACTCCCACTCAACATGACATGGTTCAGGAAGGGGGTAAATTTCCCAGGAGGGACCCCGTCTTACCAAGGGTTTGTGGAATGCTGGGCCTTTTGCAGATGCTTCCCTTCAGCCTATCTGGGAAGCAGGGAAAATGAAAAAAGAAAGGCGGTTTGGATTTTCTTGTCCATCTCTCAGAAGCACCAAACTGGATGAGACACTTTGTAAAATCAAAAGAATGCAAAGGGTAAGCTGAGACCGTGTCACCAGGCAGCGTTGCAGATGAAGGATCTGGGCTAGCTCATGGTGTAAATCCAGCCCAAACCACTTCCTTCAATCAGACTGAATGTATTTTGTGGTGGGGCTTGATACGTAATGGACCATTGGATCATGGTGGCCATGGTCAAAGTGATGGTGGTATGGTGCGAATCCTGCCATGGTTCTTATGCCTCTTAAAGGAGCTTCTCTACAAATGTGTTTCCCACAACTAGGCTGTATTTGCACCCTTGCACCTAGCCAACCCTGCTTGAAAGGTGTGACCCCAACCATATGGTTAATTAATGGTTGTGTCCTGGGTGAACCCAGAAAATTGGGCCAGTTGAAGAAACCATGGCTCTGTTACCCATCAGGCAAACTGAATCAGTGAAATAAAACATGCAGCCCACGGCCACTTGGGCAAAGCAAGCTTGTGTCAATTTCCTTGCAAGGAAGCCCCATCTCAGTCGGGGTCTGGCTTAGGTCCGCAGCTCTAACGTCCCTCCTTAGGTGCTGACCAAGCACCTGAACTCTCCTGAGCTGCAAAATGCCGGAGTCAGCATCTGGGAGCGGCCGGCAGCAAGCGCAGGGGAGGAGAAGCGGCAGGTCAACAGCTGGGGCTGGTCTTGAGGGCGACCTGCGGAGCCTGCAGTGGCGGGGAGGGAAACGCGTACCTGGATTTCCATCGGGGAATGATGGAAGCGGCTCCGGGTAAAAGAGGCAGGAGTATTAGTATCTTGGCAGGGAAAAGGTTCTATGAAATAGAGATATTTCTCCAACTGATGCCCGCCGGCCTGGATAGGAATTCTGGGAGCTGCGAGCGAGAGGGAAAGTTGTTGGACAGACTTGGGTTGACCTGGAGAAGGGAGGGTGCGGAGTCCGGGGTCCCACGACACGTCTGAACCGCGCATTCACTATCCCCACCCCTCCGCGAAGCAGAACGTGTTGTGCAAACTCAGCACATGGGGAGCGGGGCTGACCAAGTCTGCCACCCAGCGCAGCCCGGAGGAGGGGGCTTGCTGGAGGTGGACGAAGGGCGCAGGTGGGACGCCGCGATCCCTCGCCCGACGGCCGCGCGGATCGCGAGGGGGCGGCAGCCGCTCCCGGCAGGGTGGTGGGCGAAGCGGTCCCCCCCGCCCCGTCGAAGTTGAGACGCGCCCTCCCGCAGGCGGGGCGGGGCGAGGGCTGGGAGGCGAGCCGGGGGGCTGGTGCGCGGGAGGCTCGTCGCCCCCCCCCCCCCGCAGTTGGCACGGCGGCGCCCCTCCCCTGGCAGCTCTCGTGGGCTCTGCCCAGTGCCGGGCTCGCTGCTCGCTGCTCGCTGCTCTGCAGGGGCCGCGCTCCGCCGCCCGCAGCCAGGAGCGGCTCTTCCGCGGGCCCCGCTGCTCGGCACTTGCCTCGCCCCTTCCTCCTCCTCCTCCCCGCCCCTTCTCCCCTCCCCCCCGCTGCCAGCCGGAGCGGAGCCCGGGCGGCTCATTGCGGAGCGAAGCTGCAGCCGCGATGGCCACTACCGTGACCTGCACCCGCTTCACCGACGAGTATCAGCTTTACGAGGAAATTGGCAAGTAAGGAGCCGCGGCCGCGGGTCGCCGGGCGCGAGGAGCGGGGGGCAGTCTGGGCAAGTCTGGGTCCCCTTTCCGAGCTCGCCGCAAAGCCTCCCCAAGACCGGCCGGGGGGAGCGCGGGGGCTGGACTCCCGCAGCCGAGGAGGGTGCTGCGCGGCCGGCAGCCCCCTCTGGCCCGCCCGCAGAGAGGACGTCCGGGCACCGCGCGCCCCGACCCGCCAACGCGGGGGGACCCTGCCCGGCGCTGCGCAGCCATGACGCACGTTGCAGAGCTGCGGCCGGCGACCCGGGGGCCCGCGGGGAGGCGAGAGCGCGGCCGCGCAGCCCCCCGCCGTTCCCCTTCGGAGGAGCCGCCGCCGCCTCCAGCTCCAGCTCCAGCTCCCTCAGTCGGAGGGAGCCTGAGCCGGGGGCGCCGCGGGGAGCGCTGGACCCGAAGCTCGGCGGCTGCTGCTGCTGCTGCAGTGCCGGCCCCCTTCGCCGCCTTGCCCCCGAGCGGCTCCCTGGCGGGCAGAGCGAGCACGTGGCCCGGCGCTCGGGTCGGAGGGATGCTGACCCGGAGCTGGGGGCGGCGCGGCGCTCTGGCCCCTCGCCCAGGCGCTGCTGAGGGCGGCGGTTGCTGCCGCTGCCGCTTGTTGCGCGCCGGGGAGGGGGGCGCAGAGGAAGCCCGGTACTAGCGGATTGCTCGGCTCCCTCGGCAAAGCGGGGGTGGCTGTCACTGCCTGGCGCTGGTGGCGTGGGGGGAGAGGAGAGCTGCTGGGGAGGGGCGGCCCTTGGAGTAAAGCACCGGGGGGCGAGGGAGGTAAAGCGCCTCGGAGGGAGGGGGAGAGCGAGGAGGAGGAGGAAGGGGTTAATCCTTCGCCTTTCGATCCGAGCCCGGCAGGGGAGGGGCTCGGCTCAGGAAGCGCCCTGGAGCCGGGAATATTGCGTAACGCTGGGGAGGGGTCGGGGAGTCCGCCGCTCGCCCATTGGCGGGGCTGCGCTGGCTGTCTTCCAGAGGGAAAGGCGCCCGCGAGGCGAGCTGACTCCCGGGATTACGGAGATAGATTCGGGGGGCTTTCTCGGCAATGGAGTGGAACGACTTGGACATCTCTCCCCCGCCCACCGCCCTAACTTAAATACCTGCGGCTTGGCTGTAGCTGCTCATTAATGGGCGGGCGCTCTGCACCTGCCCAGAGGCGCTTCGGGCGGCCTGGGGAGGCTCCGCGTGCGCTCTTGGCACCCGCGTGGCACCGGAGAAGGGAACAGGCGCTGGAACGAACCCAGCCAGGATTCTGCTCCGACGACCGCCTTGCTGGCTTGGGCTTGAGCCAAACCAGGGTCGGGGGGCTCCGGAGTTGATTGGCCAGGCGCTGGGAGCATTTTTCCCCAGCACGTGGCTGAGGATAGCCCGACCACTCTTTAACTGGGGCAGTTCGGTCCCAAAGCGGGGCTGCCCTTCTTCCTGGCTGCTTCCCACTCTTGCTGCCTATTGTAGTTCCTCAGCAGCTGGTCATCAGAGCCACCCTGCCCTTCGAGTAGGGAGGGAGTAGCCGCAAACCACCCCTTCCCCTTTTCAGTCCAAACTCCTTGCCTCCTCTTGCATCTCGATCTCCTCTTTATTAAGGGAAACAATGGAAGTCCAGTTTCTGGCTCTCCTTCCAAGTCAGCTTCTCATGGTCCAAGCATGATGGGTAGAAGAGAAGATTTCTCTCTGCTTTCCTTTGCACCAAGTATACATTTTGAAATTTCAAGAGTTATAAGCAGACTTACTAGACCAGTGTTTCTCAACCTTGGCCAGTTTAAGATGGGTGGACTTCAACTCCTAGTATCCCCCAGCCATATTCTGGGAACTGAAGTCCACCCTTCTTCAAGTTGCCAAGGCTGAGAAGCATGGTACTAGACCCTTGGGGAAGAAGGTCTGAACCACTCACTACCCAGCCCATTGGGTAGACTTGGGCTTTAATGCATGAGACAGAAGCTACTATCAGGCTGCCTCTTCCACACTAGGCACCAGTTTAGACATCCCAGTCATCCCTTTTCCCCATTAGCTGCTGACTCCACTTCTCTTCCCCCCAGAAATGTGAAGCCTCCTGGGGTGACACAGACAGTGGCTAAGTAATGCATGGAGCAAATCTCAAAGATCCCAGCAGTGGTGCAGGGTGGCCACATTGTGAGCTGACCTCTTCATTGTGCTGAATGAGTAGTTTGGGTGTATATGTGTGTGTGTCTGTGTAAATGTATATTATATAATACATTGTGACAGTCTTAAAAACAGCTGCTGGTAAAAGCCATAGAAACAGGCTAAGCAATGCTTTTCTCCATGAATAATTGCAGGGAAAACCAGAACAGGAGGCATCTAAATTTGATGTAGTGTGAATTGGCTGATTACTCTTTCAAGGGACACAAGAAGCTTTCGTTTTTTCCCCTGCAACTTTGTTTGTTTGTTTGTTTGGCTTGCCCATGAAGACCCCTGAAGGGGAAGGGAAGATAAAAAGTATGATCAAGCATGTATGAAGTGCTTCTCTCTCAACATCTCTTCTTTCTTCATCAGTAGCTGAGTAAAAGCGCTCAGTCCCCCCTCCCCACATTAGAGTCTGGTAGGATTCAGATGGCTGTTGTGTCAGAGTGGCAGGCCAGCAGTAGCCTCGGCTCTTGTAACATTGCAAATCTTGCACTGTGGTCATAAATAAGAAGTTTTCAAAAGCTGACAGGCTGTTTTTCCAAGATCAGCCTCTGTCCAACACACTTGCTTTTCAGCAAAATGAAAGAGGAAGAGTTATGACTCTGGATGCAACCCAGATCTGTCTTTTCACATCTCCTGCAGCTCCTCTTCTCTTTCTCCTCCTGATGGTGATCTTCATCCATCTGTTTTTTGCCTGATTTGAAGGATTCTCAGAACCAAGTCTAAGGAGGAAGAGAGAACAAAGGAAAAAACCTTCAGGAGATAAGATGCATCTCCCAAAATGAAATCTTTGCACACTGGGGATTTTTTTTTCACCCAGAACTGTTCTGTGGCTTTGTTCAATAGAAAGCCCAACAGAATTAGTATTGCGTATGTATATCCCTTCTTGTGTTATTACGAGTTGTACGGTTCTTCCTTTGCACAGTTGTATAATATACTAATCCGTATACTTCTGTACGTTCGTGTATGGTAAGGGCTGGTCCTTTCCGTCAGTATTTGTTCAGTGCCACCATTTTTGCACTGGCAGCATGAGTGTAAGATTTATGTCATGGTTAAGCTCCTTTTTTGGCTGAGAATCACACCTAGTGTTTAAGTGCCATGTTGAGGGAATTGGATGATATGGTAGGTAAAGGTGAAAGCACCGAGCACCTGTGCAAGCACCGAGTCATGTCTGACCCTTTGGGGGGACCCTGCTTTCACGATGTTTTCTTGGAAGACTATAGAGGGGGGTGGTTTGCCATTGCCTTCCCCAGTCGTCAACTTCCTCAGCAAGCTGGGGGTTGAACCCAGGTTCAATTTCACCAACAGCCAATATTGGCTCAAAATCAGTGGATGAATCACTCTTTTTCAACCTAGCCTACTTTACAGGGTAATTTTGGGGGTAAAAGAGAGATCCTCTTGTAAACTGCTTTAACCTTCTGGAAAAAAAGGTGGGATATAGATCTTAACAAATAATAATTCCAAAAAGAGAACAGGGCAAAGAGGTGGATGGAGCCAAGGTGAAAACAAAATGTGATTAAATTAAAATTAATTGAAATGACAAATTACAGGACCGCTCCCCATGCATTTAATTATTTTCTCTTTTCCCATTAAAAACCATAGATCAGTGTGTTAACTCTTGAAGAGACCTCTGGGTGATGGCCACATGCAGCCCTGAAGCCTCCAACTGTGCAGCCCTGAGTTTTATGGCATACGGCTGATGTGGAGCCCCTTTCCATGATCGGCTTCATTTCAGGGTCCATGAACTTGTCTTCTGCTTGTCAGGGATGTGGAATGCTGCCCCACTAACATTCCCCAGCTGCTAACAGCCTCTGAGCCAGATCAGTCAGTTGCATGTTAGTTTGCTGCAACTCTAGAAAGAGATCTGCAGCATCTTGGATCACTGAGGCCTTTTCTACCTTGTATCTTCCAAAGGTCTTGGACTTCATCTTGCCTGACATTCTTGGTCAGCTTGGCTGAGGGAATGATGGACTTTGAAGTCCAATTCTTCTGAAGGAACCCAAGCTGAGAAGACAGGATCAGGAGATATATTGAGGCAGCGGTGAACTAGAGCCCATTTTTTTTATTTATTTATTTTCTATCCCGCCTTTATTATTTTTTATAAATAACTCAAGGCAGCGAACATACCAAATACTCCTTCCTCCTCCTATTTTCCCCACAACAACAACCCTGTGAGGTGAGTTGGACTGAGAGAGAGGGACTGGCCCGAGGTCACCCAGACGGCTTTTATGCCTAAGGCGGCACTAGAATTCACAGTCTCCTGGTTTCTAGCCCAGCACCTTAACCACTAGACGAAACTGGCTCTAACCAAACTGGTACATATTATGAAATATGTACCACTACTTCCTTGTTAGAACAATGCTGATTTAGCAGCTTTACTCTCTTCCTTTGTCTTAAAATCAGTCTTACTCTCCTTGATTATTTTGCCATAACTATCTCTGTTTCTTAGCTAGTTTTTTTTGGGGGGGACGGTGTCTGTAATTATAGTCTGTTAGCTATTACCAAGTACAACAGCTCTGGTGGATTTCTCCGGAGGTCTGTGTCTCTACTCCCAGTGACAACCCTTTTCTCAAACCCAGAAGAAAGTAGAGTTGGTTTGCATCTTCTCAACAATGGGCAGTGATGCCTTTACATAATGTTAGGGCTTGAATTTAATGGGTTTATGAGATTCTCATGTACATCACTTAGGAAGAGACACTGTTTTGTTGAAGTGATAAAATGAGGTCTGTAGTGATCTCCTTATCCATCCATCCTCTGACTGTTGTTGCTGGATGGGGTTGTCCTGTCCTCTCTAAATGGCTGTTTGTTCCTGGGCCCAGCTGGGATTTGAAATGATAGCAGGGCTGTTCCTGAGACATTTTGCTCCTGGAGGTGAAGATGGTGATCCTACCATCATCATTCCCAGGGCTGGTTCTGCCATAAGACAGAGAGAGGCAGTGGGACCAGGGAGCAGATGTAGAGGACAGGAAGATGGTAATGTTGTGTGTGCTACACTGCTAGCACTGTGCCCCTGAGCGAAGTTGCTTCCCATCAGTGCAGTGGAAGACATGATTCTTTATCCAATGTTGCCACCCCTCTTCCAGCTGTTTCATGTGGAAGGGCATCAGGTAGGCCTTTACAGGCTTTTGTTCCAAATGATTTGTGTTAGTGTCAAAACTTGGGCATGGTGCAACCTAAGTTAAACTCTTTGGATGTCAGCTGAATTTAACAGGAACAAGTAAAAACTTGCATAACTCCTCCAATGATTATCAGTAGGGGTTCTTCATGGGCTGCCAAAGTTTATGTGGGTTTTCCCATTGTCCCCACGTGTGCCAGCTGTGTTCCCCCCAAAGCTGAGCAGAGTTGATACGTGTGTGAGAGATCCTCAGGAATCCCAGGGCTAAAACTGATAAGTTAGACCAGTGTTTCTCAACCTCAGCAACTTTAAGATGTGTGGACTTCAACTCCCAGAATTTCCCAGCCAGCCTGCATTGAAGTCCACACATTTTAAAGTTGCTGAGGTTGAGAAACACGGGAGTTAGACAAAAAACATAGCTGAAGAAGGCTGTGGCAAAACATTTCTATACGATTGTTAAAATCTGCATAGATATGTCCATGTACTCACCAGGAGCTGAGTTTGATTTGAGAGAATCTTTACAGACTTCCATGCTGTCCATCGGGAAGAAAGCAAGAGGTAGAATTTAGAACCTTGATTGCTGTCATGTGAATTTACTAGATGAAGAAGGATATATCAGAAGGCATTGCTTTTGTTGTTTTGGATGGTTTATATCCCAGAGTTTATTGGCGTTCCATACTATAACTGAAGAATATCCTTTTTGGAAATGATAGAACAAGGGGGGAAAGGAACGGCCATTTGTTTTAAAGGCACACTTACAAGGGAAAATAATTGAACGCTCCTCCAGATCAGTATGTCTATATTGTATATTGCATACATTGCTATAAAATATATTGTAGAGATGCAACCTTCTACTGGGTGCAACCTTTCATTTTGCCCCAAATAAGGTGGTGTGAGTGAAATCATGCATTCATTGTGTCCTTGAAGAATGTAGTCTGAAGATGGTTGGCTTATTCATCTCTGTCTATGCCATCATTATGCAAGCTACCTAACAGCTTATTTTCAAATATATAGAACATCTCCAACCTCCATATATATACAAGATGGAATGCATTACATTTGTCTCTCTTAAGAGACAAGGAATATATAAATATACATGCTGTCTGTAGCATGAAGAAATAAGACATGCTCACAACTGGTAAGAGACTTGAGAACATCTGCATACTATAAGTGAGGGTCTCCTGAAAGGACAAGAATGGTCAAGGAATAGTTATGATATATTTCTGTGCAGCCTAATTTTGATTTCATTTTTTTTCTGATATTCCTCATGAGTGATGCTTTTCATTTTGTTTGCTGTTTAACTGAGTTGGGCCAGGCAGACTTTCATGGAATCTCCAGGTTGGGAGGCCAGAGTTGAAAAGGCCTGTTTTATACAGCCAACCACCCTGTTTCTGCTGGTTAGAAAATCAAAGTTGGGCAGCAAAAGAGTAATGAAATTTGGAGCAGACTCACATGGATGGAGATGGCTTTTTAGAAGTTTTGATCCTGGACTAGCAAGACCTCAGAGGGACAGGATTTGTGTAATAGGACTTCAGCCAAGACCCCGGCAGATTTGTTTCAGGTTGCTTGAAATTTCTAGTCTGTGTTTGGGGCTGTTCCCACTACGGAGTATATTATAATACAGGTAGTCCTTGACTTACCTCCACAACTGGGACCAGAACTTCCGTCACTAAGTGATGCGATCATTGAGTGAGTCACGCTCAATTTTTTGACCTTTTTTGCAGGGATTGTTAAGCGAATCACTGTGGTCATTAAGCGAATCACATGGTTGTTAAGTGCATCTGGCTTCCCCCATTGACTTTGCTTGTTGGAAGCCCCCTGGGAAGATCGCAAATGGTAATCACACGACCCTGGGACACCGCAACTGTTGTAAATACATGCTGGTTGCCAACACCAGAATTTTGTTCACATGACTGAGGGGAACACTGTGATGGCCCTAAGCGTGAGGACTGGTCACAAGTAACTTTTTCCAGTGCCGTTGTAACTTTGAATGGTCCTTAAATGAATGGTCGTAAGTCGAGGACTACTTGTAGTATATGTGACTTGGGGCAGTGAAGGCCAGTAGTGGCATATTGGAGGGAGGTGATAAAAAAGGGCATGACAGTAGTTGCTTCTGTTACTTTTCATTCATTGACATAGGATGTAAATATTTTAAATGCATGAAGACAGAATGGTTTTTGGTGATTTTGTGTGATTGGCTGGTAGCGACAGTATATTCAGTCGCAATTTATTTCCGTTGTCTTGGGACTATTACTGGACTTGGTGCCTTGTCCTTGGTGCTTTCCATGATTGGTAATGTAGGATAGTTAACTTCAGAGGCCTTGTGGTGGTCCAGGGAGTTCCCCAATCCATTCAGCCCCAGGGATATGAAAGTTGTCTTCTGTATTGCCAGTTTGATGTCTGCCAGGAACTCTTAAGCATCATGACAAAGAAGACTGCCTTCGCAACAGTTTTGTTTTAATCATGTTTGTTGTCCAAGCCGCAGTGACTTTACATATAACACTAAATCTTAAACTGTGGTTTGTGTATCACAGTGCCTGTCATGAGCACTGATGGTGAGCAGGAGGGGGCCCCTATCCAGGGGGGAAAACGCATGCATAGTACTGAGGAGTTAAGCAGCCATTCAAAGAGACACAGATCAGACCCGCCTTGACTTTTGGGGTTTATCTGTCTGGGTTTTCCCACGCTTCTTCAGTTTGGTAGGATTTTCTGTCTAATGTAGCAGTAATTAACACTAGAGACCTATTCCTCGTCTCGGCGTGGTTCCTGCTTGTCAGGACAGTGCCTGGGTTCACAAATCATGTCACGGCAAAACCAAACCACATTATGGCTTAGTACCAACCAGTGTTCCTTTAAAAAGAAAAAAGCACATTCACGTTGGCAAAGTTATTTCCTTACATAGTTTTGATTGACCTCTCAGATGTTAGCTTCAGCTGTTCTTGCAGTTGGAACAGATGAAGTGTGTTCGTGAAACACATTTATCCATGCCTAACCTAACCAGAATCATTTAACCCAACTCTGGAGTTCTAATTACACACTGAACCATAAATTAGCCAAACAGCCTGAGTTCGAACAACATGTTACACTGAGATGCGGTTGGCAGTTTGTGGCTGAACATCTCTTGGTCCACCACGTGTCTCGCTCTGAGGTGCCATGTGTACTGAAGGCTGCCTCTTAAGTGTAAAAGCTGCAGTGCGCTATTCTAAGAAAACTCTCACTTTAAAACACATGTCTAGGGTTATATGTATAAATCTAATACAAAAATAAATATGTAGCTACTGGTAGATGATGCCAATAATCTTCTGCAGCCTGAGAACATGGTAACCATCTGCCTCTGGGTGCAGTACATTCTGCCTGATTTATGTAGGGTGTCATTTCAGTCTTTTCTGTCTCCTAGTGTGTGTGTGTGCGTGTGTGTGTGTGCAATTCTTTAGGCTGATATAATTAATAAGGAAGCTGAACCAATGAAGTGTGAAAGGCTGAGAAAGTGGACAGATTGGGTCTATCTTGCAGAATGTGGTTATTTCTCCCTTTCTGTTAGGGGAATATTTGCGTGAGTGGGAAGTTCTGTTGGAATCAGTTGCTTCAAGTGCCATTCAGATTAGCAATCCTTAGTTCATGCTTGGATGTAATGCAGCAAAGAACTTTACTGACAACCTGATGAAGGGCCCATGAAGCCAGTGGTCATGTGTTTCTTGAGAAATACTGCACTCAGAGTTGGTCAGAATCGAAGAAAAACTGCAAAAAGCCAGAGATTAATGAGAAACAAGGAATATGAAGTGTGGAAAGAGAATCTAGTATTTGAGACTGGAGAAACAAAAATAAATCAAAAGAAGACAGGAGGGGAAAAATGCTAGTTTCTATCTTAATGCATGAACAGATGGAAACTGACGCTAAAGGAAATCACATCTTTCACCCCCATTCTTAACAATGTGGATAATTAACTATTAAAGCCTTCTTTAAGAATGCAATACATTCAGAGGTGTTTTTTTTAATGCACATACTGAGATTAAGATTGTTGCTTTAAGAATGCTCATTAGGAAGTAAGGAAATGGACTTGAATAAACATGCTTAGTGTTGCTATACTTACCTTTCAGAGAAACATGGATTAACTTTTTTTTAAAATTGTATGGCATAGCAGTTCGGTGTTCATGCTGCTTTTTCTTGCTGGGCAATCCTTGTGAGGTCCAGAGCTAGATGTGCAGACTATTTAGCCGTGACAAGTCACATTGCCCAGGGTGCACCATGAGGAGGCTAGTCTACATTGCACCGAGTTGGGCTGAGAGGGAGTGACTGGCCCAAGGTCGCCCAGCTGGCTTTCATGCTTAAGGCGGGACTAGAACTCACAGACTCCTGGTTTCTAGCCCAGAACCTTAACCATTAGACCAAACTGGCTCTATGGCCATGGATTAACTGTATGGCCTATATAGATGACAACCAAGTGGTAGGTTTTAAGGAGAGGCCATCTCCATGGTATGTAAAAGTTACAGGTAGCATTTCTGGAATTTCAGAAGCCAGGTAATGAGAATGACCTCCATCACAGAACCTAGAAAGCTCCTGCCAAAATAGAAAATTGTCTGAGTTTGCTTACATTCTAAACAAGTGATTCTCACCCTTGGCAACTCTGTGTAGACTTCAACTCTCAGAATTCCCCAGACAGTGTATGCTGGCTGGGGAATTCTGGGAGTTGAAGTCCACACATCTTAGAGTTGCCATGATTGAGAAACATTGTTCTAAACTATGGGCTGTTCTAACTGTTACTGGTGGAACAAACCCCAGTGAAGGCATACATCATGGTGTATTGAACTATCCTGCCTGGGGTCACACACCTTATTAAGCTGCATGGGTTCTTTGCAAGGAAAGGTTGGATTAGCAAGATATGTGAGTGCAGTACTACTCCAGTTGGATCAAGAAGCTGACTTTGGATTAAGGAACTTCCTGTTCATGGCCAGGATAGAACTCGGATGACCTCCAGATGCTTATGAGTATGGCTACCACAGTCCCTTGCCATTGGCAAAGTTGGCTAGGAGCTAATGTGTACAATATCTGGAGGCCACTATGTTGCAGGCATCTTTTTCTGCTGGGACTATCAGGTGAAGGTGGCATGATCAGTGATGAAGCGTGCTGGGAGTTGTAGTTCAGCAACATAGGGAGTGCCACAGATTGCCAATTCTGTACCTTATGAGTGTATTAAAAGACCACAGATTTGTTTTCTTGGCTTTTGTTCATGGATCCTGAACCATACCTCTAGAGCTGGTGCAAGATATCTTGAAAGAGCTACTTTAATTTAGATATTTCCTTTTTAAAAAAAAACCTAAGCCAGTTTTATTTGCTACAAGAATTGCCAGTGGGCACATGCCTAATTCAAATGAGCGGTCAAAGTCAAAACCTCAATAAAAAGGGATGAAATGAGCCCAAATCTCAATGATTTGGGGCTGGTCTTAGGGGGAGAAAGTTGCAAGGTTAAAGGATGAGGGTTGCCTTCTGCCCCCACTCCTGCCCTTAATTGGGGAGGAGGGGAAGGTGAAAAAGAATTGCATTGCCAAAATACAGTCCTTGTCACTTGATTTTGGTGCCACAATCTTGGGCTGCTGGGTGGGGCACAAATGGAGCAATAAAGATTTTTTCTATGTTTCTCCTGGTTTATCACATCATTTTAGAGTGGGGAAAAAGCAGTCTGAACAACATGTTTAAAGATCTCCCTGTTTTGGAAAGATACTCTTGTAGGCCAGGCCATTTTGATGCAGCAATCCAGGCCCATTGCAACCAAAACTATTGAGGGCACATTGTTCTGCAGCTTCCTCTTTAGTTCATTCTTGAATTTGTTCCATCATAGGATGTGTGTGGGAATGAGGAAGAGATGGAGGGTTTATTTGATATTAAATAATTTGGAATGTAAAATCACAATACTGTGAGTGTGCCTTAATTTATATACTTTCATTAAGATTTAATTGCTGCTTAGTTCTGTATCCAAATATGCAGTTTGCACATTAAGAGATGGTTAATCTGCTTTAAGAGAGCCAGTTTGGTGTAGTGGTGAAGGCACCAGGCCAGAAACTGGGAGGCTGTGAGTTCTAGTCCCACCTTAGGCACAAAGCCAGCTGGGGGACCTTGGGCCAGTCACTTTCTCTCAGCCCTAGGAAGGAGGCAATGGTAAACTCCTGAAAAACCTTGTCAAGAAAACTGCAAGGACTTGTCCAAGCAGTCTCCAAGAATTGGACCCAATTGAATGGATTGAAAAAAAAAAACTGCTTTAAGGGATGTTGAATACGCCTTTAAGGGAGCCATCCTTGTTAGACTGCCCAAATATAAGAATGGAACCTTGCTTAGCAGTGCATACCTGTGCTCCTTTCTATAAAGTTGTATGTTGCTTCTGGCACAGATAAGTGAAGATTTTGTTCTGAGAGAAATAGAAGCCCCTGTGGTATAGGATGCTTTTGAATATTGAGACAATAGGCATAACATTGGTGGCTCTGTGTCTATATGTGCACACCCATTTTAATTTCTCTCTGTATTTTATTACTTGTCCTGGATGGGCTTCCAAAGAATTAAAAGAATGGAGATGCATTCCACAATTTACTCAAGTAAGAATAGCAACTGAACTGTGAGTCGTGGCAGTTTTGCTTGCTCTGGCAAGGATGGATTTTATAATTGTTACCATGATGTGGTTTTTATTTACTTCTAGAGAACAATCTCCTCCTCCTCCTCCTCAGCTTAAATCAATCCACTGTAGGATGAAAGTGTTTCCCTTGAAGTTATGGGCTGTAATCTATCATTGTGGTCCAGTGCGGGTTGGTAGATAGGTGTTTTTCCTAGTCTCGGGCTGAGACAAAGTGACAGGCCCAAAGTCACCAGCTGGCTTCTGTATCTAAGGCAGAACTACAAGCTGGGTCTTCATGCTCCTAGTCCAGCATCTTAATCAAAACACCACGCTGGCTCCCAACCTGTTTTAGCTTATAAAACTAACTCAGAGTGGCTTGCTGCAAAATAAATGCCAAATCAAACAAACCCAAGACCCTTATCCTGGCAGGATATGGTGCCCCTGTGGTTATGAACAATCATTTCATGTTCATTAGTAGTCATGACTACAGATAATGGTTAGGTCTGTATAAAACATACCTCCATTTAATAGCAACAGTCTGAAATCTTCAGTGTTCGGAATTAGTGTAAAAAATGCTTGTGAAGCTTGAGAGCTCAATGGTGTCTTGGCTTGCAGAATTTCTGAGATAGTTTATGAGATAATTATTTGGGAGACTGCAAAAGTATCTGCTTGGTGTCCAGAAAGAGACAGTGCTATTCCGTGCCCAAACTTAAAAAAAAACAACCATTATGGTTTAGCTGAAAGGATGAGCCAAGTCAGTATTGGGATCTTAATCTTTGGCCAATGGTCTAACTGCTACATTGTCCTGATTCCGTAGTCACTATCCTCTTAATGGGCTGAATTTGGGTAACCTGCTTAAGTAGATCAGTGAAAGATCCAACAGCTGCATTCACACAACATGCAAAGTGTTGCGACTTAGTGTGTTGCATAAATCAGTTGGTTGGCTGATGATTCCAAGTATTGGACAAATTCAGACAATGAGTTCATTCTGGATCACGTTAAACATGTTGTGAACACAGTCTATAACTTATAAATGCCTGTATCTATGACTCATTTATAAAAGGAAGTCAGATGTAAAAAGTTTCAGCGTTTTGATTTTTCTGGCTCATATTGACCTTGCACACTTCTTTTGAAGCCACTGACCTTAGTCATGCTTTCCTGGGAAAACAAGTTGCATAGCAGCATTCAACAGTGGGAATGGTGGGGGACATATGGTAAGTTAAATGACAAGTAACAAACATATAGGCATCACATATTTTTAGAGTATTCCATATTTATGGAATACTCCCCCCCCAGAAGTATGTGTAGCCCCCACCTTGCTGCTAAACAAGCGACAGCTGTTTTATTCCAATGTGCTTCCAGTCCCAGCTGGCTGACTGTGGACATCTATCTTGGGCTTTATCTTTGCTTTTGTTTTTATATTAGTTAATACTATATTTTTCTTTTTGCTCGATCTTCTATGCTGCCCAGGATCCTTTGGGATTGGGGTGGGTTATAAGCATTGTTGGTAAGAAGATAACTAAAACTAATGGGCAAATTCACCCTTTAAAAAAGAAAGTGACTTTGTTCCATTTCTGAGTAAATCAATAGGCTATAAAAGAGAGTGCATGTCTTGTAGTGAATCTCAGTTCTTCTTTAAACTTAAGGCTCTTTCTTAGCTCTCTCTATCCCAGCTTGATGTTGCAGTAATAATACAGTACACAGGATTGTTGTAAGGATTACAGCTAGGTTGTGCATTGGACAAAGTGCTGTGAACACTCCGAAATGCTACACAAGGGTTATTGCTAAAGAAATCTCTGGCTTTATCACAATTCCCAGCAGCCCAGTTAGCCTGACCAATTCCAAGGGATGCTAGAAGATGTAGCTCAGCAACACCTCAGGGTGCTACAGGTTTCCACCCCCACCTAATGCATTGAAAAATCCTGTTGGCCCAAATGAGGTTGCATTCTTGCTCACAGGCCCAGTTAACGTGGAACCTTGCTTCTCATTTGTAGCTGTCCCTAATGGCGAGGCTCAGCGGGTGCTTGGATGTTCTCTTCAAATCCATGCTCTTGTCAGACCTTTCTCAGATAGGAATGCTAGCTGGACCCTCTGTCAAGGACCCATCTTCTTTTGATGTGTGTTGTGCCAGCTCCATGACAGATGGCTTCCTCTAGTCATCCCTTCCCTTTACATCTCTCAAAGGGTTTTTTTTCAGGAAGAAGAACAGTTCTTTCCTTGTCTTCCTTTGGTGGCTGTTGGAGGTGCTGCTTGATGGAACCTTGTTCTCCCATTAAGTATTGAAACTGAGCCCTGTTCCAACTATATCTGACCCTGTGTATGGGCTGGTGTGTTCTCTTCCTCATCTCTCCCCCCACCCCAATTTTTTTCCCCTTCATCTAGAAGGTGGACTCTTGTTTTCAGGGGAAGCCTGACTGAAGAGCCTAGAACCATCTCTTATTCTAGCTGAGTTTTTGATGTGCCTTTGACAAGCATATTGATTATATGTTTTCTGCATTTTATCCTGCTTTTCTGACCCAAATCAGCCCACATCACTTAAAAAAGAGAGAATGAGATAAAGCCCCTATCGTTGGAGAGCGCGTCTTCAGAGTCAGAAGTGCGTGATGCTGGCATTCAGCAGGATCAAGGATAGGATGATCGTTCTTCTTGGAGCTTTTGCTTGAACTACATTTCGAGTGCTTGTTCCTTTGACTAATTTGGTGGGGCTGATGAATGAAACCAGAACCTCCTCAGCTCCTTAGTTCCAAAACAACTCTCAGTAGGAACAGAGAATTCTATCTGATGTAAAGCAAGTTCTGGGCAGTTACTCCTTCTCTGGTTGATCTCAGGGACCAGGTTGATTTGTTCTTCTTGTGATGCCATGCCTATAAGAGAGATTCATGTTCTCCTGGCCAACAATGAACCAGAGCATACTGCCTCTTTGCTCTCCGATCAAACTCCAGTCATAACAGAGAAAAGAGGCAGAGTTACACAGAGGTAAAGAAACAACAGGATGCTAAAAAAAATCCTTGCCTTTAATTTTGTAACCATTGGTTGGTTTTTTAACCCCCAAGTGTGTTAAGGTTCTGTGTAGGTAAACAGCTACTTCCCAGTGCAGTGGACTCTGCATTCAAAGCATCCCACTTTGGAATCTACTGCAGCAATTGTTGAGCTTAGAAACTTAACTTCAGGCTGATCTTTCCTCATCAAAATGGAAATATTGTGCTTATTTTAAATTATTCTCTGTTATCTGAATTGGGGGGGGGGGGAGTAAAAATGCATTCCAGTCTGGAAGTTACTTTCCAAGATGGTATCTTAGTCTAAACTGTCCAAGAAATAGCACCACCCAGGAAATGCAAAACATCAGGAGACTGGTAGTATCTTTTCCGATTAACAAATTTTATGAAAAGCCCATGTTATTAAAAGCTGATGCCTTTGGATGAAATTTGTTAGTCAGAAAAGGTGCTACCAGGCTCATGATTTTTTGCCACTGTAGAATAAGTAATTGACCATGAGTGCTGTATGCAAAAATGTCTGAAAGACACCAAGCTGCCTTTCTCTGTGCTAGAGCTTTTTTAGTTCTTCTCTACTAGATTTTTTAAAGCTTTCCTTTCTTACAACAGAAGAGAAAGAATTGCAGGGAAAAAACCCCCAGAGTTTACTGTCAATGTCAGATGTATCCATGCTGGGACTTGGAAAGTGTAAGTGTTAACTGCAATTGTTTGTATTCAGCTCCTTAGGGTTGTGATTGTGAGCAATACCATTCAAGTACCAGTTTTGCAGTACCTTAAATATACTACTGCTGAAACTTTCCATAGACTAGAATTGCTCTCAACAGATTCTTTGTTTTTTTGTCCATTGCAGCAAAGCTGCTCCTGGAAAGTATTCAGACCATCCATTAGGTTCTTCAAAGTACTCTGTGTATATGTAGGATGTTTTGCAGAATACATTAGTCTTGTAAAAATTAACTTTGGAGTTTAAAATTCAGCAGTAATTTAGATTTGACATGTTGTGTTTGATGGGTTTGACTTAGCATATTGAATGAATGAATCCAGTTCGTGTGATTTGTAAAGCGTGCGTTACAGTTTAGCACATTGTGTGAATCAAATGGTGGCTTATTTAGCAACCAGAATGCAGTGTCTGGACTTCTCTGAAGGAGTTTCAGTGTTTACTGACATGCTGCAAATACTTTTGCTTTGTAAAGCGTGACCTGGCCTGCAGAACAGGGAGGACATTCTGTACTTAAATTAACGAAGAAGCATCCTAACCAAATCATGGTAGGTTCCAAATCTTGATATTTCTTTACAGTTGAATACAGATGCCATGCTGGACAGATCTGGTCTTCTGGACAGATCTGTCTGATATGACAAGTTTTGTGGACAATGCAGAATTAACCGTTCATTGGTGTGGCAGTAAGGGGAGCTGGGCAGTGTATGCTTTCACTCCCCAAGCAAATGCTGTAGTCTGTACTTGGCCTATTAATCTGGACTGGGCTGCAAAGCCAAGCTGTTGGTGAGGGCTGCAGAACTTCTATACATGGCCTCTGGACATACATTTGGCTCCTTCTGAAGAGTCACTTTCTGCAGCTTCGGTATGTTTGCATGACTCGAGTGGGAGTACCAAAGCTGCCCAGATTGACAGGCCTCACCAGTTTTAACATGCACCCCCTGGCCCACTTCCCTAGATCCGATTAGCCTGAGAATGCTGAAATGGCTGGACATGTTTGCAAGGAAGCCTCATTGGAATTGCACTTTATTAAATGCAGAGAGTGGGATCCTGCCCTTATTTCCTGGGAGGCAACCTCTACATTTTTCACTTGAGGTGCTACTGAGTGTTGCCATGAAGTTGACAGTATTCACTTGCTGACTTCAGAAGGATGTGCTGACCCTGAAGATAGTCATATTGTGCTTTTGACTAGACCAGTGTTTCTCAACCTCAGCAACTTTAAGATGTGTGGACTTCAACTCCCAGAATTGGGAGTTGCCTGGGGAATTCTGGGAGTTGAAGCCCACACATCTTAAAGTTGCTGAGGTTGAGACACAACTGGACTAGACTGTTGAGGGAAAGCAAAAATGGGAGGTTTGTATCTAATGTGGAACATCGTTTTCTTCCCTTGTTTTTCTGCTTCATATGAAAAAAATGGGAACCTGGGGAAGGAAATAAAAGAGGATATGTTACATGAAATATTTTCCTCACACACTTTCTCTAAAAACCTAAATTTCCTTTGCCTGTGCCTTAGAATGCAAGGACTCAAATAAATGAAGATAGGTATGTATTTTTCCTGAGCTAAAAAGATGTAACTGTAATTTGCGTCAGAACCTGTGTACATGTTACAGGTTCACAATTGCTTAGCAATTACTGTTTATGTTTGGGAAAAGGAAAAAGAAAGCAAGCCCTTTTTTGCCTACGTCCTGGAAATACAATGCCACGGGCAGGAATGAAACTGGGACTCCATCGATCATTAAAAAAAAAAAGAATTGCTAAAGAATAGTCAACCCCACAGCTTCCAAAAAGTGGTGCTGGGGATGATGGCCAAGATGCTGAACTGCTAGCAGTAAATGAAGATAACATGCTTGGCTGTTTCTTTAGCCTCGCATGGTCTTCCCCAACAAGCTGTCCTGCCAAATGCTTGCTGGGAATTTTGGAACTTACAGTGCCAACCTTTGGGAAGCAGCCAAGTTGAAGAAAACCAGCTTACCAGTTCTGCTGCCCAGTTTTTTGCAACCCTTTGCTGTAACATTTATCCCTGTAAAGCACTCTGCAATCAAGTGTTGAGCTGAGGGATGGTCATGGACTATGGCTCGCTGAATGAACCTCTGCAGCAATGATTCGTTTTGTTATTTATGTTTATTTTATTTTAAAATGGGTAGGCGCCCTTCAGAACAAAAGAGTTTCCCAAACAGCTTGTGTCATTTTGCTACAATTACCTAAAATGTTAAGCAAATAGCAAAACATGCTCAACATATAAGCAGTAAACTGCGGAAATACATTAATTAAGAATAGGCATGGAGATTTGAAACCAGTTCTCTCCCAAGTCAAGATCCGTTGCCATAGCCTTTGTCTTGCAGATAAGGTGGAGATCCTGATGTACTTGTGTTTCAAAACTGTGTGTTCTGTTTATTCACTCCTTAGTCTTCCAACTCTCCTGCCAACCTAGCAGTTCGAAAACATGCCAATGTGAGTAGATGAATAGTTACTGCTTCTGCGGGCAGGTAACAGCGTTCCATTTAGTCATGCTGGCCACATGACCACGGAAGTGTCTACGGACAAACACCGGCTCTTCGGCTTTGAAACGGAGATGAGCACCGCCCCCTAGAGTCGGACACGACTGGACTTATTGTCAAGGGAAACCTTTACCTTTACTAGTCTTCCAACTAATTCTGGTGGTTCTTTTTGCACAGTCCCCAACCACCCTCTATGCTTCTCTATGGTTTCCATTGCATTGGTCCACCACACTGCTTCTGACCTGGCAGGAAACCTTAAAAGCTTCCTGTTCTACGTGATGGCAAATCACCAATTGTACCTTTTGCAGCCTACCTAACCTCAGTGGAGGCACTTGATGGATGGGGCTAAAGAGTGACCTCCCGTGTCGTTTGCCAGCCAGCCAGGGAATGCCTGGTGGACAAGTGCCAAAATTGGCATTAAAAGGTTTGGCTGTGTGGTTTGAGGACTCCATGTTGCCACCTGCTGAAGGACATGCTTTGTCTCAGGATATGAAACTGTGGCTCATCCAGAGAGCACATGAAGGTGGATCAATATGATAGTCTTTTTTTTTTTTCAAGGAGTGCTTCTGTCTCCTTTCATCTTGTTCTCTTGAGGCATTGTTCTGGCATCGGTGGGCTTCTGTAATATTCTTCTTTGTGGTGTCTTCTGGCAAGGGGGAGGTTTCTGGATGCTGAAGTTGCAGTTCCTAGATTGCAAATAAGTTTTGAAAGCTCAACAGACTCCCTCCTCCTTCTCCTCTGCTTTTAACCCATGCTCTGGGTTGCCCTCCTCCTCTGTTTATCTTCTCTGGGGTGGCTTTGTCCCTTGATCTCACCCTGGAATCATCATCTCTTATTATCAATCCAAGATACCGATGGTTTCCATGGCAACAGCTGGTGATGTCAAACAAGGACCGTGACTTCACCCATCCGTTTGTGTAGGAAAAATCTCTCCGGGGAGGCAGATGGTACTTTGCTCTCCGTAATTTCTGTAGCAGTCACAAAGTATCTCAAGGGGCATGGGAGGGGAGAGGGAAAGACATTGCCCCTCCCCTCCCCAGCTGCCTGTCAGTTCATCTTAAGGGGATTGTGGGTTAGGGGAGTCATTTGTAGTGGTTTCTCAGACACAATCCACAGCAGAAAGTGTTGACTCTTTTCCTGTTCTGAATCGTATTGGAAGGGACTTTGAAGATCATGTAGTCTGACCTCTGCCCAACATTGGATAGCCCAGCTTAACAAACCCAGGAAGTTGTCATATGACTACATGTGCAGGTTGTGTAAGCCATGGTGACTATAACCATGATTTATTGAATGATGTGAAGGAGAGGGTCCTCGGGAGTCAAGGTCTAATTGGGAATAGAGCTCTACTCACAAGGAGCAGTTAGACTTACAGGCAATGGGGAAAAGACAAGATCAACCTTTTTACCCTGGAGGAACCCCTGAAATAATTTTCAGGTCTCAGGGAACCCCTGCATGAACATTAATGTACCTACAACTCATGGTACAATGTCTTTTTTTAAAATCACAATCTCTTGCAGAACCCCAGTTGAGAAAGGCTGTTCTAGTTATATAATTCTTCATTTCTGAACAACCAGGGCTGAAAGAAGGGCTGTGTTCACACAGTGGACTTACACACACTGTAAATTGTTTGTTTTAGTTTGGCACAGTGTGTGAACTCAACTTTATGACTTGGTATTCTGAGCAAACTAGGCATTTATGGATTATTCAACGATATTCAGCTATTAAAAGACTTCTAAGTTTAATGTATGAATGCAGCCAATTACACATTGCTCTAAGCCATTATGAGGTTTGTTTGGTTTTGGCTTAGCTTTATACTCAAATCCAGACACTGTGCTTTGGAAAACCTGGTTTCTGGCATGACATTATTAGAACCAGACTGTAAAGGTTTATTCAGTAATCCAAGACTTTAATAATCCGTGGCTATGTATGGTATATGAACTGAGCTACGGAAAGTTAGTGCATTACTCATTAAATCACATCTAATGACATTGCCTTAATTCTTCACTATTAGAGTAAGCAGTATAACCAAGGCACACAAAGGTTGCTGTTAATTAATCACAATTCCATTATATAATTGTTGATTCTGCCAAGTTTCCACAATTGTTCCATCTAATTGAAATTGTACAAGAGACATCGTTACCAACCTACTTTCTCTCTCTCTCCGCCCTCCCTGATTAGTCTGTCAATTACATTTGATAATTCAGAGGAATGCTGCCTCCATGTTGAAATGGATCTAGGGCAGTGTTTTTCAAGCTTGACAACCTGATGAGTGGACTTCAACTCCCAGAATTCCCAGCATTCCCCAGCCAGCGTTCCCTAAATTCTGAACAAGATGTATGGACATCATTGCACTGATGGGAATTTTTTAGACAGATACAATGGCACCATTTTCACTGGTATTGGGCCAAGGCTATTGTAAAATGATGAATTACCATTTGTTTTATCGTTCTTATTTACATAGTTAGTTTTTATACAGACCAGTTCAGTTGCACAGTGTCACTTAGCTAACTGTAACCACAAGAACCATGTCTCTGTTACGCTGCTTGACCAAACCTTTGCTTTTTCAGAAATAATTGTTGTTCAACTGTTTCTAACTCTTCATGAGCTGAGGGACATCATTTTACTAGGATTGTCTGTTAGCGTTGGCTTCTTTGAGTTCTTGTGTCATTGGTGATAGTCTCTAGCCACCATGTCTTCTTTGGCCTCCTTTTCTATTGCCCTTGATTTTTCCAAGATTTTTCAGGGCCTTTTAGAACTCCCTTGCTTTATCTTTTGTATGGTAATAATGTGGTTTCAGGGGGCCCTGATTTGTACATCTGGCAGCTCTCATTATATCTATGATTGCAGAATTCTGAGCATTATCTTGCATGTGAGATAAGCTCAATTGCCTGGTTGTTTGAGCATTCCTTTTTTTTTTTTTAGTCCATTCAGTCGTGTCCGATTCTTGAAGACTGCCTGGACAAGTCCCTGAAGTTTTCTTGGCAAGGTTTTTCAGAAGTGGTTTGCCATTGCCTCCTTCCTAGGGCTGCAAGAGGGACTGGCCCAAGGTCACCCAGCTGGCTTCGTGCCTAAGGCAGGACTAGAACTCACAATCTCTCGGTTTCTTTAGCACTGGCCTTTTTGAGTTTTTGAATATAAATTGATCTTTTCCAGTTCCTTGGCCTACTGCTGTGTTTTTCCATTTGTTATTGTTTATTCATTTAGTCGCTTCCAACTCTTCGTAACTTCATGGACCAGCCCATGCCAGAACTTCCTGTTGGTCGTCAACACCCCCAGCTCCCTCAGGGACAAGTCTGTCACCTCTAGAATATCATCCATCCATCTTGCCCTTGGTCGGCCCCTCTTCCTTTTGCCTTCCACTCTCCCTAGCATCAGCAACTTCTCCAGGGTGTCCTGTCTTCTCATTGTGTGGCCAAAGTATTTCAGTTTTGCCTTTAATATCATTCCCTCAAGTGAGCAGTCTGGCTTGATTTCCTGGAGGATGGACTGGTTTGATCTTCTTGCAGTCCAAGGCACTCTCAGAATTTTCCTCCAACACCACAGTTCAAAGGCATCGATCTTCCTTCGCTCAGCCTTCCTTATGGTCCAGCTCTCGCAGCCATATGTTACAACGGGGAACACCATTGCTTTAACTATGCGGGCCTTTGTTGTCAGTGTGTTTTTCCGTACCTCCTTACAAATTGCAAGTAGCACTTTAATTGCTACTTATACTGTTACTTGTAAGATTTTAAGATTTTAAACAGTTCTGCTGATATTTCATCAACTCCTGCAGCTTTGTTGTTAATGCTAGTTTTCTTAGGGTCCATTTAACTTCATTCTCCCAAAAGTCTCTGGGTATAGGTCAGTGATCAAACCTTTATATCTATAATTGATTTGGGGATCTTTTTTGTACAGTTCTTTCATTTGTTTGAGCCATGTATATCCTTATTGTCTAGAAGATCTCTGCCTTTTTTCCTTTTATTATGTTCATCTTCAGTCATAAAGTTTTGCTTTGTAGGGAAAAATGGGAACAGGGAATGCTATATATATTACCTTGACTTCCTGAAATGGTAGGATATATATTTAACATATATTTAGAACTATATCTAAACTATACGTTTAGATATAGTTCCTTGTTTTTTTTCTTGTTTTTCTCTGGAACTCAGTCTTTAGTTGGGCAAATTGTCCCCATTCGCTGTTGCATTTTGCTTTTCATCTTTCTTCAGCTATTTTCAATGTATCAGCAGGCAGCCATTTCATCGTCTTTTGCTTTTTGCATTTGGAATATTTTTATTTGCTTCACCTTTAATGATGTAATGAATTTCAGTCCAGAGTTCTTCAGGCACTCTGTTTATCAAATCTAATCCATTAAAGGTGTTCTTCTCTTTCACTCTATAATCATATGGGATACTGCAGAGGTTGCATGCTATTGGTTCAATGATTTTATTTGTCTTCTTTAATTTAAGTTGTAATTTTGCAAGGAGAAATTCATGTTCTCAGCCTGCAGTCACCATCAGGTCCTGTTGTGGTTGAAAAGAACTTCTCCATCTTTGCTTGAAGAGTAGATAGTCATTCTGATTTTGGCATTGTTCATCTGGTGATGTCTTTTAGGTTGTTGGAAAAACGTGTTATAAGCACCGAATTTTCTTAGCCAAATTTTAGTAATCTGCCTCCTGCTTTATTTTGTGCACCAACTCCAAAGTTTCCCATTATTCCAGATGTTCTTTTACTTTTGGTTTTAACATTCCAGGCTTCTATAGTAAGCATGATTATTAATATGGTGTTGTGTCAATAAGGTGTTGCAGGTTGCCACAAAAGTGCCCAACTTCCATTTTGTCTGCCTTTGGTAAAGGTGGGCTGTGATTATTGCTTTGTTATGCCGGTTCTTTCTGCTATATTTCATTTTGTTGACGGCTTTCTTACTTGTTGTCATTTTATTATATTTTGGGGTTTATTTGCTTTGCATTCATGTTATCCATTGTTTAAATATTAGCACTCTTTATTAGAAGATCACTTTATTTTTAAAAAAATAAATGTCTGGATGTGATGGCTAGAAAGTTGGGACATTGATGGGTGCTCGATCAAGACAAAGAGCAGAACTCAACCTATGGAAGTGGAGTGAAAGGGGATTGGCCAGTATGAGTGAATATGGCTGTTGAAATCTGGAGTGCAGAGAAGTCAGTTGTTTTGGGACAGCTTTAACCATCTAGGAATCCAAGGGCAGCAGGGCATGGCTGAATACTTGGCAGGCAGAGACTCTATGTGCTTATTATTAGAATGAAGTGGCAAAAGCTAATGCACTAGATCAGGCTGATTCTCTTGCCAAAAATACTAACACAGAATGAAAGGGAAAAGGAATCCTGCCTCCATGGCTAATGCAGCATTCTTAACACTGTACAACAAGCCCCATAAATTACTCATTAATTGGATGCCACAGTGTAGGTACATCAGTGATTAAACTACTTCTCCTTCCCTTTATCATCACAAAATATTGATTGCATTGATTTTAACTGAAATTAGGACATCTTCTTTTTACGTTTCTGTGTTCTGGAGATGCTTAAGCTGATACTCTTGTAAGAACATGTACTAAGTTTTCATTTTTTATTAAGGCAGAGCAGACTCGATAGCTACTGTGGAGGCTGCTGAAAACACAATGTGTAGCAGTTCCCCCCCCCCCCCCGCTGTAGTTTTGTACTGTGTGCTGCGCTAGCCAAGTCCGCAATATGAGGCAATGCCTCTAGAATGCGCTCCTGTGCATGTTAAGCTTTGATCGGCTTTGCCTTTAGCTTATTGGGGTTCTTCCTGCATGCAGAGTCCACCTGGAGATCAGAAGGAGTCTGCTGATTGCCTTTACTAACACATTTTATTAAATGGCATACAGTTTCATAAGGTGTAGTTCACTTCATCAGATGCATTGAGTGGCTAGACTGATGTGGGATTTAAACTGGAGTGAGGTGGGGAAAAGGAGAAGATGACAGAAGACAGGTTGGTTGTACAGATGCAGGTTACATGTGAGACAGATTGCAAGTACATTATGAATTATTAGTTGCATTGTGTTAAAAACCCATTGTGTTTATTGAGACTTTCAGAGATAGCCTGAAACCTTTCGATGTATGTGAGTTCAGCAATTTCTCACTCAAGTGTGCTGGAGATGGCTACTTTGAGATCTGCAATGGGGTGTCTTGGAACTTTGAGATGCTCTAATAATAGCTCAGGAAGGCTTATGCGTTTTGATCAAATCTGTCAGTCTGGAAAGGTGCTACCAGACTCCTGGTTTTGAGCTACCATGGACTTACATGGCTCTCCTATATGAGATACCTGAGGGGAGCTTTGTCAGGTAGCATCACACAGTACTGGCATTGCAGTACCTTGGACAGCTCCAAGCAGGCAATTCTTTCTGAGAAGCCTTCCTGTTCCTTCAGGGAAATAAAACATGGTCCCGTCCTGCTGTTTTAGTGACCACTGCCCTATGGCCTCAGTAGGGTCAGAGGCATGACAGGCTGGAAAAAAAGGGCTGATCTTCCATCTTCCTGTTTCTCCTCCATTTTTTTCACAATGATTTATCTCTGACATGTTGTCTTTTTCCAATAAGGTTGTCCCAAAGTTCTCTTTCAGAAAATCACAAGCGGTGTGATTTTTCTCAAAAGGAGTTGGGCAGAGGAAGTATTAGGCATTCCTCTCCTGAACATCGTAGCCTGGTCCTGATTAGGCCACCTGTGCTTAAAGCGAAACCATAATCAGAGCAGAAAGATTTAAGGTTTCAGCTCCTTCTCAGAAGTGAGGTCTTCCAAAGTATAATTCTCTGGCCTGGAGCTTCCAGTTCATTGCTTCTCAGACAGAACCTGGCCATGGTGAACATAAGGCCCTGGTGCAAATGGGACTGGTTACTCAGACAAATCTGGCTCAAGGCTCCCATTTCTTTATGCATGTGTGTGCATGCACATGTATGTGTTTGCTTTGGGTGAGTGTTATGCGCTTTCATTTTTCATTCTGACAAGCAAGGTAGCTTTAGGTCACCACTTCCTACTGCAAAGCAAGCAAATAGGTTTGTTCTCTAAGGTTGTTGTTTCCCTTGGGTTTTCTCTCCCCGCACCCCCACCCCTTTACGGGATGAGTCTATGTCTGTTCTGGGCATTGGGTGTTACAGCAATGTCTGGAGCCACATGTTCCACAACATTCTTGCCAACCCCTTAAATAAAAGATAAAACAAAAAGAAAGCAAATGATTAGCAAAATGGCTCTTGCTGGCCCTGTGACTCATGTAACATTACAGCATTGCTTGGATTTCAGAAGTGGGGAGCTATTTCTTTGCGATTGGCATCATCACCATCATCATCATCATCATCATCATCCATGAGAGAACTTCTCCTTCTCTGGGGATGAAATCACTGAAATGCAGGCAGAAATGCTCTGTTTCCTAACCTATAGTTTTCTTCCCACTCTTAAACATTGCCTGAGGGTCATAGGGAATCCCAAGGCATTTTGGAAAAAGCAGTAGGGACGGTTTCTCTCCTGCCATACTAGAGGGAAGAAGACCCCTTTCATCATGCATTCGTGTTTAGGGAGGCCTTTCCTCAGCTCCTGTACTGCTGCCTTGTAGCCTGGTTGCTTAGCAACCATCTAACTCTTCGTTCCTTGTTCCCCTTCATTGTTATAGGCCTCATGCTGCCTGTTGTCTTATCTGCAGCTATTTGAAGAGCAGCAATAACAGTGCCTCAAAGGCTCTTTCAGCTGGGCCAGGAGTGACTGTTCACAAACTAGTTACCAATTTTGCAGTGAGAATGTGCCCTGGCCAACCTACGCCCTAATGTTGTTGGGAGACCTCTTGGGTTACACCAAGGTTGCTGTTGCTAAAAGCTTCTCCTCTCCCTGGAGTACTTCCTGTGCCCCAGTCTGTGCATCTTCATGGTATTCCTTGCTACAAGCCACCAAAAACTACTTGGAGAGCCACATATACAGTAGCTCATGATTTGAGACCCCTGGTTTAAAGCAAGCTAGGATTAACCATGGTTTTATATTCCAATTGGCTTCCCCAAAATAAATGTTCAGGCTTTGTTTTCTCTTGGATTCCATTTAGTTTAATGTCATGGTAAGTGAGAAATGAAGAAGCCATATTACAGCCTTGCATTGTGTGTGAATCAAGCCACTGATTGGGTGCTGTATAATGTGTTAAACCACAATTGGTTTGGTTAGTTTTGTTTTTGTCTGCCATGCAAACTGGCTTAGTGTGTTAGATGAATCAGCTGCAATCTGTTTAATGAAGGAGGAGTTCATTAGACTTTGCTCTATGTGCATATTTTGACTTCCTCACACTAGCCATGATCACTGCAAGGAGAACAGTTGGTAATGCTTTCTTTTCTGGATGATGAATCTGTTCCTTTGCTTCAATTGTGTGTGTGCAGTGGTGAAACTTGGAGGAAAGCTTATACTGTAAAACCTGATACAGAAATCCTTTTCTTGGCAAAGGCTACACTCTGAATTCTACATTAGCAGAACGCTCATGATGCTGTTAACATTAAAGGTCCCTTGACAGCATGATACTGAGTCATGTGGCTTCCAGGTGCAGCCCTGGCATAAACTTTTTCATGCTTTTATCTTTCATATTTCTGTCACTGATGGTTCTCAGGGAAGGTCTGGAGGGCTGAAAAAAAAAAAGACAAAACAAAACAAAAAACGTTCTGAAATCACAGAGCTTCAAAGGTGGAATCTTTAACTTTCTTTTTGTTTTACAGGGATATTATAGAGTTAATTTTTTGTGTAAGTTGCACTGCGTATTTTGATAGACTTAAAAAAAAATAAAGAACCACAGGTAAGAACATGTGCTGGGGATTCTTTGTGCTTCTGCTGCGAAATCCATTATTTGGCTCCACTTTGCAGGCTTCTACACCCCCATATTGTTAAATCCAGTCTTTGGACTCAAAGTGAACCCACTTTGAGCAAGATGCTTCATGTACTAGTTCCTCCATTAATTGGGTAACTAAGTATGTGCATGAGCTCATGTATTCTTACTCTTCCTTCCCACCTAGACAATTTGCTCCAAGTTCAACCAGCAGAACGGAAATGGATGGTTCCAAGTCCAGTCAGCAAGTTCAAGGATGTCTCTTGTGATTAGAAATCAACTCAAAGAAAAACATATGCATAAAGCTGTCAAAGGAATAATTACATAGCTATCAGGAAAAAAGTAGAATAAGTACATGAAGCTGACTGGTTTGGTTTTGGCTTAGTTTGAAGTGTGGTGCTGTTGTGGTTTGTAAAGAATGGTCTTATGGCTAATTCAACAAATTATAGTTAACATAAAGCATGTGAAAACCCAGATAATTCATACAATCCAAGCCAAAGAAAGCACATTATAGTTTAGCACAGTGTTGAACCCAGGCCAGTGATTACCATTGTATATCACAAAAAACAAAATGGGGTGGCATTGTTTTGACTTATGATGGATGAACCAGCAGTTGTAGCTTCCAAGCCATGGCTTATAACTTAGAATGATGAGAAATCAACCAATTGTGATTTAGAAGACAGTGGCATATGTAGTGTGTTTGTAAGCTGTGACCCATAGTTAGTGCAGTGGGTGAATTTACTTGTTTCTGGCTTATTCAGAAAATAAATACCCATGGTTTAAGATAACATATAAACAATATCTCTGAATATATGCTTTGCATGCGGAACACCCAAGAATCAGTCCCTCAAATCAAATCTGGAAATAATTTTTTTCCCTTGCAATGCTGCAGAGCTGCTACCAGCCAATGCAGAGTAAACAATACTGAGCTAGATAGCTCTATTTGATACAAAGCATCTTCCTAAATCCAGTAATTGCTGAATAATGGATCATTCGAACTTCTTCTTCGGAAGTACCAATTGAAGCGAATATTTGTAGCTCAGGGTTAAACTGTGGAGTCCTTGGTGCTCTCTGAACCTTGTTGTTTTCTTGCCTAGACTGGCAATGAAACGTCTGCAACATCTTCAGTGCGAAGAGGGAATGGGCCTTCCTCTCTGTTTATATACCGTCATTTGTCCAGCTTGTGTTGGTGGAGGTGTTGTTCTCTCCTTGGGAGTTCCTTGATTGGGCTGTTTGCTGCTTGGTTGATGGACTGAGTTAATAGTTCCTTGATTAGGGTGTATTGTGCTGTTGATTGTTCATCTGGTGTTAATCTTTGGAAGTAGTTTGGCCCCCAGAGTTTGCAAAGCAGAATTTCTAGTATTGTTGGTACCCCTCCTCAACCTCCTTCCATCATTATAAATTATTATCAATCTGTAGGACAAAAGGAGTTGGTGAAAGTGACAGATAACTTCATTTAGAAGGTTTTCAAATTAAAATGAAAAAGTTGGCCTTTTTAAAAGGTCAGAGATTTATATCCAATTGAGTAGAGCTTTAGAAATGTAGCTGCTATGAACGGTAAGCACAGATGTAATTTTTGGTGGCTTGCAAAGAAGCTTCCTCTTCCCTCCAATGCTCTGCTAAAGAAGTTCACTGAGAAAAAATGGATTGGGCAAGATAGGGAAGCAGAGAAGGCTTTCAGACCAATGGATCAGATGAAAAAGAAACTGCTCCTTGAAGGTGTTCCTGCAAGTGTTCCTGCAAGTATCAACTTGGCCTCAGATGGTGGTGAGGGAGATGGGCGTGAGATCAGAAGGGTCAACCTGGTGGGCTGGATCAGGCCCACAGATCTAAAGTTCTCCATGCATGTTCTCAGAGGTGGGTTCTTACTGCTGCCTTTTGCTTGGAGGAGTTCCACAGCAACATTTTCCAGGCAATATGGAATCTTCTGCAGCTCAGTTTTATTGAACGTGTTTAGATGGCAGTAATATGTAGTATGCTAACTCCCACTCTCCATGGTTCTTTACGGTATTTTCCAGAAAGCCACATGGCTTTCCCTCTTTGCTATTTTAAGGAGCAATTTTAAACATGGAAATAAATGGAATCTTTTGATTTTCAGTAGTTCCAAAACCTTAAGCGTGGTTGGTTTCATGCATTAATCATTTCATTTCCCTTTGGAATAATGTTAATTATGCTATTCTAAGTAATTTTTCCAATCTGAATTATAATATGTGGTGAGAGGAAGAAACACACACATTGGGGGGGGGGGGGAAAGAAGATAAAAATTAGAACGTTCACTGGTATACAGTAAGAAAATGGATGCAGATCACTGCATCTCTGTGAGTGACTTATCTAGTGACCAAAGGTAGTTAGAGATATTTGGGTGGTTTATTTTGGAGCTAGGATTTCAGATGAGGGCTGCAGACCATTGCCAAGGGAACCACCTTAAACTAGGCCAGGTTGTTTTGTCCAATTAGGTTGCTCTTGATTGCTCTGACTCCTGTTTTTTTTCTCAGAGTCTCAAGGAAGAACAAATATTTCCCCTTATCTTCTATCTGATCTTGTTGTCTAGAAATGCCAGATACCGAACATGCAACCTTTTTTTATATAATGCTGTTACTGAGGCCAATCAGTCAATATTTTATTATGGTCACAGATCAGAATTAAATGTTACTGAGGTATGGTTTTTTCCAAGGCTTCATGGCTCATCTAGTACTGAAGGATGTATAGCACTGCAGCCTTAATCTCTGCTAAGTAATTGCTGCATTTTCAGACTTAAAATAATAGTAGCCCACCACCCTCTTGCCACCACTACCATAATCTCTGCTCAGTGAGGGTTTAAGGTTTATGGAGATGGTTGAAAAGCTCAAGAAGACATGTCTCTTTTATATCAGATTAGCCTTCAGGGGTGATAAGTAGCTTCTTCTTTGCTACTATTTCGCTCATTTGAGAGACTGCAACACTTAGTACTACATGTGTAAACCGGTGGTGATTTGTTTTTCATAGAGGCAGTGTGACTTATTTCACCCACTAGGTTGGGTGAGTATCCAAAAGCAAATGCTTTGCATCTTGAAGAGAGGGACTCCTCTTCTGTGGGATTTAGATACGTGAGTGAGTCTAGTCTAGTCTAGCTAGTGTTAGGAAGGGCACCACACAATTAGATGTTTAGCCTAATTGAGCTGTCAACAGTCAGAAAAAAGAAAAAGTTAACATCTCATGTGAGACCTGCCAGATTTCAACATTCATGTGCCATTATAATGTTTTATTAAAGGGGCAGGGCCCCCTCTTGGGTATCTGGTGGGTGACACAGTGCCGAGCCCCAGCCTATTTCATGCAGCATGTAATCTAATTTTTAAAGTTGCCTGCCAGCAGTCAGTTCAAATCTTGACAAAAGTTACCTGTACCACCCCCAGCAGGCTGCTGGATCAGAAAGAGAAATGAAGGAGGTGGGAAAAAGAGGTGATCCCATTCAATTGTGGCTATGTCACCAATCTTTGATAGTACAGTGTGTGATTTTCAACAGCCAAATGTATATTCTGATTAGTGCACAAATACCTTGACAGTCAGTACAGTCAAATTCACCACTCCATTGTTCCAACTGGAGCAAAACACTTCAATTTACAAAGAAACTGAATCAGACAAGTTTTTCCCCTTCTTTACGTTTTGATAACATGCCTGCATAATCAAAAAGCCATTCATGCAGATGTTGACAAGCACTGTTAATAGTGATAAGGGATAAGGTTGGTCTTTGGTGACACAGAGCAAACAGTCAATGCTGAGGTGCTCCATTTGCCCAGAAGGTTTCCATGCCATGTTGCATTGCCCCATCAGCTGTGGCCACTTGTGTAGAGCCTCGTGAAGTGACTTGGAAGGATCCATAGAGCTCTGAAAATGCTGGCTTCTTGGGTAGGTGGGGGTCAATTTCAGAGGTATCAATTGAAGCAGAAATACCTATTGTGGTAGGAACTTTGGTCTTCCTGATCTGGACTTTGTGCCATTGAAAGGCCTTAAAGGATCCTTGGTCACCTTGAGCATTTTTCCATAAAACAAAATATCCCTCGTCAACTGGTGTAACTCTATAAAATAATGTTGAGCTCTTTTTTCTCTTCTCTTTCTCTGTACCAAGTCCAGCTACAACCCTGTGCATGCAGTTACAAGAAAGTAAATCTCATTGAATAAAATGGGAGTGCCTTTTGAATCAATATATAAATATAAATATATATAATATGTGTTGTATATTTTCATCCATTTATTTAGTAATTCATTTACATCTATTTTGTTTGCATGTGATGGAGTGAACTTTCTTTGACCTGATTATTTCTTTATATTTGATCCAAGATCCAGAAAGGACAGAAAGTTTACCTGTGATTAGGTTGGAAAAACCTATAATTTAATTATAGGTTAAAGCATTTAAATCTATAATAAAAACACTGACTGTCTTATTGGGTCAGTTAAGATTATTAATACAAATAACAGTTGTCTTGGTCTGGGAGACTGCAAACTTGAGGGGGGGCAGTGCACCAATAATTGCTGCTGTAACCCTACTCTAATTCAGAGAAAGATGGTCAGTTAGGCATTTATATAACTTGAAGAAAGGAAAGACAAAGAACATAAACAGCACATGTTCCTTCATCACACAATTAATTGCAAATTGGCACCCAGTGCAAAAAACAGCCTGCAGTTTCACACAAATTGCATTGTCACAGAAACAACACACAATTGCCCCATGCAAAACTCACTTAATAATGAACAAGGCCGGTTTCTCCATCTTCTTTCTTGGAAAACAATTAAGGGTGAATTGTATTCTACAGTTCAGTAAATAAATAGAATTGGTCATACAAGATTAATGGAGACAGGGAATTATGTAGGATTATTAGACGGGTGTCTCTCAGATTGCATGAGAACATTTTTACAACCATGAAACTACCCTCTTTTTCTTGGATTAAGCAGAGAATTCAAGTTTCTTACTCCCTGGTGAGCTTCCTACTTTACAGCATGCAGGCATATGATCCTTTTCAAAATGATGGATGACTGTCCCTATCCTTTTCAAACCTAGAACCATGATGGGTGTTCGTGGGGGTCTGTGTGTGTGAAAGGAGGTCCCATGACTAAACATATGTGAAGCTATGAACTCAGTTAAATTAAACTAGCTAGTTCTGAGATGGTGCTTTAATTAGGGAACATGTTCTCATGGTTCTACAGCAAATTTGGCAATTACTAAAGAAAGCACAGGTTGGGCTCATTCATTGCCCTAAACTGTCTGCTTGGCTTGGGCTTGGCACATTTTTAATTTTTTTTATTTATTTTCTATCCTGCCTTTATTATTTGTACAAATAACTCAAGGTGGCTAACATACCAAATACTCCTTCCTCCTCCTATTTTCCCCACAACAACAACCCTGTGAGGTAGGTTGGGCTGAGAGAGAGCGACTGGCCCAAGGTCACCCAGCTGGCTATCATGCCTAAGGCAGGACTAGAACTCTCAGTCTCCTGGTTTCTAGCCCAGCACCTTAACCACTAGACCAAACTGGCTCTTATGCTCAACCTGTGTTGTTGTTAGTTGCTGTCGAGTTGTTTACAACGCATGGCGACCCCATGTATAACAGAACGAAATGCTGTTTGGTCTTGCGCCATGTGCCTGACTGTTCCAATGTTTGCATCCATTGTTGCTGTGATTGTATCAATCCATCGCATTGAAAAGAGGAAGGTCTTCCTCTTTTCTGCTGGCCCTCGACTTTACCAAACATGATGTCCTTTTCAAGCGATCGGTCTTTCCTGACGATGTGCCCAAAGTACGAGAGTCTAAGCCTAGTTATCTTCACTGATAGGGAACATTCTGGTTGTATTTGTTCTAAAACTGATTTGTTTGTTCTTCTGGCAGCCCATGGTATTTTCAATAATCTTTGCCAACACCACAATTCGAATGCATCAGTTCTTCTAACTTCCTTTTTTAATGTCCAACTTTCACAGGCTCAACCTAGCCATAGTGATTTGTTAATCATGGTTTTTGACTTATACTGCATGAACTTAGCTAGCTGTGGTTTATGCAATAAGCATACTTTGGCTCAATGTATAACTCCAGTCATTGTCATCTAAATGTAATGTAACCTTTCCCAACCAGGAACCCTCCAAATGTACTGGAAATGCAAATTCCAGAATTCCTAGCCAGTGTAACCCCAGAGTCTGCTGTTGAGAATCCTGGGAGTTTTAGTCCCCTCATATTTGGCAGGTGCCTGATGGGCAAAAGCTTATATCATTCTACTTGGTTGCATTTGAATTAAGACAGCCAACAGAATCCAGTGAAGTTATTCCCAGTGAAAATGCATTTGCATGCTAGCATTTCCTTTGAGGAATTAAATATTGATCAAAATACTTTGCTTTTTTTCTTTAACAATTTTTTTTTGCTTTTGCTTTATTAATTTGTAATATTTTCTGTCTTGTGCACCATAGGATGAGAAGCACCCAAATCCTCTCTTGATAACAATAGCATTGGGACTCTCAAGATTTTAACTCTTCCAAACCAAAATGACATACAAAATAAAAAAGCGGATACTCTTTTCTATTTTTATACCTGAGCCATGTTATCAGCATCTTTTTTGCACATCAGTCAGGGTTTTGTTTATGGAATCCCTGTGTTGTGAATTGAAACAAACTTTTTGTGCACTTATCAATGGCTATTAAACAGGATGGCTAGATGGAACCATTCTTGACAGGGACCATAGTTGCTATGTTTTACATATGTGAACTTCCCTTCATCAAAGTTCAGACATAGTTAATAATAACTCCAAGTGATTTGCAACATCATTTTTAAAAACAGACGATAAAATATGTGTTGGATAGGCTCAGTGAAATCAGTGGAACTAATACTTGTCATGTCTAACTTCAGTCTCATTTATTTTGGTGGGTCTTCTTTAAGCATGGCTGCTGAATGTGGACCAAGTCAATTCCCAGATATCCCTCTGATAAAAAAGAGCAGGAACTGTGGACGATGGCTATTGCCTTTATAGGCTTGGTACACCTCCCATCAGAATCCAGTTGTCCACCATTAAAACAGCATCCTGGATCCTCTCTTATCCACCAAACAATTATCAGGTTCTCTAAGATTCTCACTTGGGGGAAGCTCATGAAGAACCAAAAGCCTCATAATTTTGGCCTTAAATGTGTCATCAACATGGTTCTAATCCTACAGTTTTCCTGCTGGTTGGAATTGTGACATGAGGAAGAGACAGCTGTTAGGAGATGTTGACAGGAGAGCATCTGAGGTCACTGGCTAATGCTGTATACCACTCTGAGAATCAGAAAAGGTTATAGAATGATATTTCCAGAAGCTCATTGTCCCACAATAGAACAGGATTAATTAGTTTAACAATCCCTGAGAGATGTTTATGAGGCCTATTTTTAAAGCCTCTCAGTTGTGAGAAAAATAAAGGTAATTTTTAATGCGAAAGCCAAATGTTAAAGATCATATTAGAAGAGTTTCCAAATAAAAGCCAATTTAGTTTAGAAGATAAACTTTGACTGGGAAGACCTATGTGAAATTTCTTTTGAGCCTTGAAGGTTTCTTGATGATTCAATATTAATAAATACTTTTCAGATCTAAAAGTAGAAGCTGCCTAACATATTAGGCATATCAGATGAGCTCTGCCAGGTCAGACCAAAGATTTATCTACCCCCAACATTTTGATCTGTTCACCCAGCACATGACATCAAAATGTGCTTTGTTTCATTATAGTTTAAGCGGTTGTATAAATCCAGCGACTGTGGTTCTACCTGTAGTTTATGGATTAGGATTTTGTCTGAACAAAACCACTATGGCTTGTTTGTTTGGTAAACCACAATTGAAACAAACCTTGATTTAGCATGAGGCGTGAGCCCGTTACCAATCTAGTCTGGTGAATAAGCCCCTGGAGTGATGATTCCAAAACATCACACAAAATGTCAACCCTGTTTTGGTGGGTTGTTTTGGTGGGTTGCACAGTACACTAAGCCATAAACTAACAGTACAGTCTGGGTTTTTTTACTACATAATTGCTAAAATTTGGTTGGCTGGTTTATGGTTCAGAATGTTGTGCAAGGACCACCTCTCGCATTGTTTCACAAGCTGAAAGTTCATATTTCTGCATCAAAACCATGGTTTTGGCAGAGTGAGATGGCTGTAACTAAGCCACCACCTTCATGCCATGGGATACCTTGATTTCATCCTGTACCAGGAGGATGAATCACCTGTCCTTTCATTCTGCGCACTTTCTGGCTATTAAAATCTCCTATCTTAATGCATGGCATGATCACCTTGGTGGATGTCTGTATTCCACTTACTAGAGTGTCTGTGAAGCCTAGCGGAGCTGTGGAACCATTTAACAGATCTGGAGGCAGTTCAGAGATGGGTGAGGCTAATACAATGAAGCTTAATTCAGAGAGAGATTCTGTTGGCGGAGACTCTGCTAATCTGAACAAAGGGTCATTCTTATATGTGGAAAAGTATATTGGGAAACGATGAATCCCTTTGATTCCAGCTGGTTGCAATCCAGATTGTAAGCCTGAGTGCTGGTGACTGAGTTTGCTCTTTTCCTTCCCCATCAGCTTCTTCTTGTCTGTCACATCTATTAGGGTGTGAGCACGGGCTGTAGTTATTTGTAAAGTGTTAACTAGACAGTAAGATAAAAATAGTTCAAATGCCACCATGCTAATCAAATGGGCACAAAGTCATACCGGTTTCTAAAAAAAGATGAATTAGGAATTTTGCAGTGAGCTTGTCAATGAACTTCTCCCACAATGCAGCCATTAATCTCTCTCTTCTCCTCTCCTTCTTTAGGGGGGCTTTTTCAGTTGTGCGGCGCTGTGTCAAACTTTGCACTGGACATGAATACGCAGCGAAGATTATCAACACCAAGAAGCTCTCGGCAAGAGGTAGGGTGTAGGTCTTCTTCTTTGTGCAAAACGGCTGTGCTTTCGATATTTCTGCTCTAGGAGAATTCTCTGCTTCCACCCCGTTGTTTGGGTCCCTGGAACTGCTGCAATGTTTAAAGAGACCAACCTAACACGTGGAACGATGAGAAAATAAGCTGGTAGTCCTTGCAAACCACACAAAGCTGCCAGAGGTAACAAGTGCAGAAATTACTGCTTAGCCACAGGAGAAAATGGAAGGGCTCTTGAAGAATAAAGAGCTCTTTCTGCATGTTATTTTCAAAATGGGTTTGTATCCCTTTTTTTCCTTCTGTTACTATGGAAAGGATTTTGCCATTTCCCAACCATCACTTTCGCCCTTGGAGTCTTGAAATTTATGACAAGCTCAAAGGGACTGGATATTTATATTTTATAGACTGGAACGAACAAGTTGGCAGTGGAAATTTATGTGTGGAAAGGAATGTCTGTGGGAATAATGAAGGCAAAATGAAGGAAATTGAGTTTGCTGAAGAAATGGTATTGTGAGTGATTGACCTGGGCCTTGTGATAGTAGAACTGGGCAGAAGGTGAAAATGAGAATCATTAAGCCATGGAGTACTAATTTTAGGGATCTCTTAAGCAGCCATGAGAGAGAGTTCATTTACCTAGTACTTGGTTCACACATCACTTTTAGTCCTTTTGTGGCAGGAAGCACATCACACTAGATCTTCAGAATTTCACATAATAATCTATTCTAGTCCCACTTGGAAATACAGAGATGGTGGCTGAATTCTACATGCAGAGCATCTGCTTTGCTGTAGCTCTCATGATAGCTGGGAGTGTAAGGCTGCAACTCTCTGTTCATTGCACTGGTCTGCTTACAAGGACTTCCCCCCCCCCCCCAGTAATTGAATAGGATTGGGTTGCAAGTTGATAGTTCACAAGGTGTCACTTGCTTTTTAGGAAGATGGGAGGATAGCAAACACTTTAGAGATTAAGACAGGCACTATAAAGATTAAGAGGACCTTGGCAAGCTGCAACACTGGGCAGAAACCAGCAAGATGAATTTCAGCTGGAACAAATTTGAAGTCATCTTTTTGGGAAGGAAAAATCAGAGGCATGAGTTTAGGATGGAGGGCGTTATACTGAGTGGCAGTACATGTGAAAAGATCTGGCTGTCTTGGTGGATCACAAGCTGAACATGAGCCAACAGTATCATGTAGCTGGCAAAAGAGCAAAAACAATCCTAGGCTGCAACAACCAAAGTATAGTGCCAAAATCAAGAGAAGTTATTGCTCCTCTCTATTCTGAGTTGGTTAGATTATACACAGAATATTGCATCCACATATGAGCACTATATTTTAGGAAGGCATTGACAGATTGGGAACATGTCCAGGGTGGGACTCTCAAAATGATAATGGGCCTGGAATGAAAAACATGTGAAGAATGGTTGGAGATCTTGGGCAGATTCAGCCTGAAGAAGCAAAGGGAGGGAGGGAGATATAATAAGTACCTTCGTGTGTCTGAAGGGCTGTCATGTGGAAGAAGGGGCATAATCATTTAGGATTGTTTCAGAAGATAGATCAAGAAACAGTATGTTTCAACTGCAAAGAAGTAGATGCTGTTTGTACATCAGGAACAATTTCCAAATGCTATGACTGTTCAGCGTTGCAACAGGTTGTTTTGGGAAGTCGTAGACAACTTCCCTGGAGGTTTTAAGCTCGAAATATTTTGCACATCACGGAGCATGTTTTGTCTTTCAATAGGAAGACATTTGTGTAAGGAATCCTAATCTTTCGAAACACATTGTCCTCAAACGAATGTCTTCCTATCAGAATACTATTTTGCACATATTTGGAGAAAAGTACCCTTAATTTGAGTTAAGTATCAAGTATGATGTAGATACAGATTAGACATTAGGAAGAACTTCTTGACAGTAAGTGCTGACGAGCAGTGGAATAGATTGCCACATGGAGTGGTTTCTTCCCCTTCACTGGAGGCTTTCAGACAGAGGCTGGATAGTCATCTATTGGGGATGATACAGTGAATCCTGCAGTGTTCAGGGGACTGGACTTGATGACCTCTTATGTCCCTTCCAACTCTACGATTCTATGGTCAAATCCACAGGGGAAGATAGAGTTTCTGATACAAAGGAAGAGATCACACTTAGATGCCTTTGTTCAGGGCTGAAGGGTTTTGGTAGGGTAGCTCTAAAATTCTGCCTGGTTCAGTATCCCTTTTCCAGGTTGTGAAGGTAGCAGCATCTCTGTGTCCATTTCCACATGAATAGCTGGCATTTCCCATAATTTAATTTCAAGCCATAATGTATGATCCCAGAGGGAAACATGCCTTGCTTTTTGACGATGATGGCTTAAAGATAAATTCTAGGCATGGCTTGGGCAGAGTAACTAACTTACTAATTGGATTACTAAAGTTTAGATGCGAGGTAGAGGCTGGGGTTGAGATATTGGAGTTTAGAGAGAAGCTGATTAGTGGCAGTACCGAAGTGTTAAAAGCAGCTCATGATTATTAGTCGATTAACTCTATGTGAGGCCATGGAGAGTGGTATATGAGCCGTATAGTGCTTGTAAGTAGTAGTTATGAAACAGGTTTTTTGGTCAGACTGCAGAATAGCTGTAAAAGGCTGGTAGGTAAAGTACTGGAAGCAAGTACTTAAGCTAAGACACTTAAGTTAAAGTAGAAATGTGGGAATTGACAGTTAAATCTGCAGTGTATTTACATCCATGTGGGCCTGTTTAGGATCAAGAAGTATTTCATTCTTCTTATGGGAATTACAGAGGCTCCACAGATTACATAAAACCAGATTGACTGAAATACAGCTTTACACAAATATTTCCATAGTGCCTGTGAATGGATGTACTTGAGAAAGAAGAAAAGCAGTGGCTTTACACAACATGCTAAGCTATAAGGTGATTTTGATTTTGCCCAGAGCAAACACAGCCATCGTTGGATTTAAGCTATTGTTTGTGCCTAAGTGCTATCAGTAACCAAAGTCTTCAACTACTGGTGGAGGATTCTCCCAATGAAACATGATAGGCTACCAAAAATGTGCCTTGAAGAACAGATGGGCACACCTCAACCCTCCACATGGATCAACCAACTCCTCCAAACTATTGCATTCCTCGGCTTTTCATCACAATACTTACTTTCAGCCGGAGACCAGGCCAAGGCAATATTCAAACAAAGCGTCCTGGATGTTAATGCCCAAACAGACATTGAGTCATTTGCACACAGTAGGTCGTCGAAATGGCTGGCCAAGAATAAACTGTCCTTTCAAATAAAAAAGTACCTGACGATGGGTCTGACGCAATACTATAGGATAGCTCTTACTAGAGCAAGATTTGAGCAGTTAGATTCTATGGTCAAATATGGATGATTTCACCAAGTGCCTTACCTTGAGAGGACATGTGTTTGTGGAGCACCCGAAGTAGAAGCCATTGCACATGTCCTGTTTAACTGCCAACTATATGCCCCAGCAAGGGCTCCATACCTTCAGACATTAATTGACAGAACCACATACTGGGACTGTAACAAAAGACTAGGTTACTTCCTCCAGGGCACAAATACATATATGGTCAATAGAACTGTTAAAGTTTATAGTTAGGGCTGTCCAACTGAGAACGCAATTTATAGAACACATTGGGGTGGCATGTAAAGGTGACGAGTTCATTTAAACTCACATTGTTTCTGTATTTTATCACTTGTTTTATCACATCCTGCATTTTTATCTTACAATTTTATCTCTATTTTATCTTACCATATTTTATCATATTTTATCTCAACATAGTATATTCTAGTTAATTTTACTGTTTTTAGCTGTTTTATGGTATCACATTTTATATTTTATATTTTATAGTGGCTGATGCCCAACTTTCTGATATGGTCTTTTGACTAATCAATGAAGTTATTCATTCATTCAAGTGCTATGTGCAAAGCAGGCACTATGGATTGTCCAGCAAATCATCTTTATACATGACTAATTACAGCATCTGAAATCAACCATAGCCATCCATGTTCAGACTAACATCCATAATCCATTTTTCTTCTCACCTTGCTGCAGACTTGTGTTAGAATCCGGTTAGAGAGCTGTAGGGTCCCCTGTTAAACTTAGTTGTAGATTGCTTGTCTGGGTTTGAACTGTTTGGAATTTTAATTAATTGATTGCTACAGACCAAAAGAGCAGGAAGAAATTAGGTACATCAGATAAAGAGAATCTAGAAAAGCAAACGGGAGAAAAAAGATGATGGTGATGATGATGATGATAACAGGAGCAAGCGGGGGAAGAGGAGGAGGAATAAAGAGTAGAAGAGGGCCTGTTGGGCTTCCTAAACCCATGTGAGAATGGTAGACTCATTCAGAATGATCTGCTTGTGATTGCTACAGCTCAAATTTTTGCAATTTTCCTAGCAATTTATCTAAACTGGTCACTTAATGGGGAAATCACAATTTATGACTGGAATATCTGCTGATAATCTGGAGGATTAACACTAGGTGCCACGTATGGTACAGGAGGCAGCTTGAAAGAATGTGCGCGGCTGGCTCACTCTCGGTATCTGGACATACGCAGAGGTGTGGTTGTTAAGGGATGTTGTGAAATCTCCCCTCCGTCGCATTTGAGGATAAGGAGACCAGTCTCATCCAATGTCAGTGCTTCTCCGTGGGCCTGAGAGAGACGTGTAGGGCATTGTGTAATATTTTATTGCAGATATTCCCCAAAAGATATAGGGAGCATAAGGAGTTCCAGTGTGGTGGTGAAATAATCTTTTATAGCTCCCATCGTTTTTAAATTTAAATAAAAAACACTTTAACTTTGGCTGTGTTTTTTTCTAAGCCCGGCATGAGTAAAGTGTGGGCTGAGAGTCTGCTGTGAGCCAAGGAGGAGAATTACCTGTCCGGGTGAGTGGGGCTGGGGACTCGATGCTTCTTTCAGCCAATGTTCCAGCCAGCGGAGTCTCATCTGGGCCTCCAGTGAGGCACAACCAAGCTCTAGCTGGAGGAAAATGTTTGGAATTAAAATGTTTTGTATTTTTAATAGCTTTTCTATGTTCTTCCTGTGAGCTGCATTAAGAATGGTTTTCTGCCTGGAAAAGTGAAATAAAATAATTACATCCACTTAAAGAAAAAACAGCGCAGTTCAGTCAGCAAGAACTCCGTAGACTCTGAATTCCTAATCTGTATTCTGCATCCATGTTGCTGGCATGATCCCTGCGTTGGATCTTGTGGGCCTCAGATATTTTTGTAGCTTTGTATGAGGATGGGGAATTGGGGCAGAGAAGAAATAGATACATGACTCTGTGGTACACATAGGATGTGGGATGAGCTTGAGGTGTCTGTCTTTAAGAATAAAATGAATAAATGAGCTGTAGGACTTCCTTGCTTTGCAGACCTACTGAAGCTTCTTGCCGTCTTTCAGCTGAAGCCTGAAAACAGGTTAATAGGGCGGGGGGTGGGGGTAAAGGGAGAGAGAGAAGGAGAAACAGATTTGAATAACAGGATTGGAAAAACAACAGACTCTAATAGATTGGTCAGCTTTTTGGCTAAGTTCAAATATAATGTGCATAATAACAACCTCCCCACTACCAAGAAAAAGTAGTGCATTTTAAGAGCATTTCTTGGGGCTTCTGTGAATTACAATAGCTGCAAAGACCAAGAAAAATGCTACTTGCAAATATAAATATGTAATCTCGTAACAGGAACATTTCAATCATGGCTTAAATAAACAAACATAGAATACAGGCCCTTCACTGACATCTCGTTGGCTTCTTAGGAAGAGAATGCGAGACAATACCGGCTTTGCATCTGGTAGGGCTCCCCTAGGTTTTTCTGATACTCAGCACACACCCTTGTCTCACTGGGTAATTTGTATTCAGATTCCTTTTGTTAAGCTCTCTCACCCTCTGGTGCGTGTGGCTTTTAACTTGCCAGTTGGGACTTGGTTTTATCTCCTTGAGATGCTAGCCAGTTTCTTATTATAACTGTGTTTCAGTTAAGTTTTAATTGTCTTTCTGTTTTTTTTTAATCCTATAAGTTGCTTTGGAAAGAAAGCAGGACGAAAATGATAAATCCTGGGGTTTTTTTTTCTGGTGTCAAATTCCTACAGAAAAAGCTTACTAAGAAAAAAGTGGAAGTCTGGAAATTATTAGCTGTGCATCTTTTTAAAGTTAGGTTGGCTAGCTATCAAATATCATGATCTGAAGCAGATCATGCTATTTGATAGCTTCACCTATACATTTGGTTTTTTTTTTTTAAAAAAATCACCCTCCTTTTTATCCTTGTGAGCTCCTAGATTTATTCAGTATAGATTAGTGAATAGCTTTTAAGAAAGCAGTAATGGTAGTGGGGTGAATGAATAACCTAAGCTTCTCCAAAATTCACAAAGAACAAAAAGAAGCTGAAGAGTTTTGTGAAGATTGTTTCTATTTGGGTGAACATTAATAAAACATCTATGGCCAAAATGCAAGGATGAATGTTCTTATGATTTCAAGAGCTCTATGTTAATCATAGATCTACTTTTTGGTCTATAGCAGTAAACCAGTGTTTCTCAACCTTGGCAACTTTAAGATGTCTGGACTTCAACTCCCAGAATTAGGTGTTGTATCACTCTGTAACCTGATTTGAGCTAGCCATTGGGGCTTAGAGTGTGCCGGGCAAGTATGGCTTATTCAGTGTACCACTGTTTATAGATGGCTTAGTGAATGTTGTCCTTGTGTGTGTATATGCTGCATTTTTACTTTTGGTATGCATAGAAAATATAAATGCACAATTTTATGCAACACAGGCACTTTTCTTTGGTGTCTGAATGCCTTGGAGAAGACCTCTAGGAAGAGGTAAAGCATACAATGTTTTGAGGTTGAAATGTTATAATCTGAAATATTCTGTTCTGGATGTAGGAGAAGAGGGAGGTGTTCCAACCTCACCAGAAGTGTTCATATGCTGTCTTGACCTTCATGGATTATTTTGACCTTAGAGTGTTCCATCCTTTATTTCATGGTTCAAATAGCCCACTTCTAGGTTGGAGCACTTCTGGTAAGTTTGGACCAATGTTGGAAGACTTCTGGTGAGGTTGGAAGAGAATATTTTGGCTTTTGAACATTTCAGCCTTGAATTGTTCTACATAGGTATAATGCAAAAGGTTAGAATTGTAGTTAAAAGCAGAGACATCACACTGACAACAAAGGTCCGCATAGTTAAAGCAATGGTGTTCCCCTTAGTAACATATGACTGCGAGAGCTGGACCATAAGGAAGGCTGAGCGAAGGAAGATAGGTGCTTTGGAACTGTGGTGTTGGAGGAAAATTCTGAGAGTGCCTTGGACTGCAAGACGATCAAGCCAGTCCATCCTCCAGGAAATAAAGCCAGACTGCTCACTTGAGGGAATGATGTTAAAGGCAAAACTGAAGTACTTTGGCCACATAATGAGAAGACAGGACACCCTGGAGAAGATGCTGATGCTGGGGAGAGCGGAAGGCAAAAGGAAGAGGGGCCGACCAAGGGCAAGATGGATGGATGATATTCTAGAGGGGACGGACTCATCCCTGGGGGAGTGGGGGGTGTTGATGACCGACAGGAAGTTCTGATGTGGGCTGGTCCATGAAGTCATGAAGAGTCAGAAGCGACTGGACGAATAAACAAAAATGCAAAAGGTCCTGGGCATCTTCTACAGGGAAAAACCTTTTGATTCCTTGAAGATCAACAGTGACAATATTGAACTAAATGGTGTGCAGTCTGATGAGGGGGAAAGCAGCTTCTGTTGCAGATAAGAAATGAAGCTCATGTAGAAAGTACTTTTGCGAAGTACTGTGGGTGGCTATTAGGTAGTATCTGTTCCTCACCAAAGATAAATCTTCGTGGTATCCATGATGCCTTGTGCATTGTACTCCCAAACATGCATCTTATGTTAGCACAGCACCCTCCGTTCTGCTTTAGCCCTTTCACAGATGTGCATCTTAGCCTTTCAAACAGACAGAAATGAGCAGCAGGGAGCACAAATATAGGCAAGACTATGAAGAGTTCTGGAGAATTGATTCCATGCTTCTGACATTTTAATTGCTGTTTTAAAGGGATGGACACACTGCTATTTAGGCAATTTAATGTATTGACCATAAGGCAGGTTTTCTGAATAAAAGATCACTGTTTTCTTTTGCTGATTGTTTCAGCTGTAATTTACCCTTTTATGATACTTTCTTTGTAAGGACTCTGTATTTGTCTGTTTCTTGATTCTTCCCACTGATATTTCATTTGTCTTCAGGTTGAGTAATTGCAACTGTTAAAAAATCTCTGCTGTGATCCATGGTGGTTTCTAGACGGAGACCTCCTGGTGCTGCGAATCATTGCTTTTCTGCTGTTAGTTAAATGCAGAATTCCAATGGAGGGTCCAAACTTCTGAAACTCGAGTTGTCCTAGATCAGCCTTTCTCATCCTTTTGACCCTGGAGGAACCCTTGACATATTTTTCAGGCCTCGGGGAACTCCTGCACAATCAAGCTCAAATATAGTCCAGAAGTTACAAAATTATTTTATTCGTTTCATGGGTAGGCCTGTATAGATGCATTAAGAACAGGGTTCTTAAACTAAAAATAAAGAATAAAACTTACCTCTTTAATGTGAAGTTGCCTAAATTTGAAATAATTTTTTAAATAAATCATGATCTCCCAGGGAATCCCTAGTGACCTCTCATGGAACCCTAGGGTGCCACGGAACCCGAGTTGAGAAACCCTGTCCTAGTTATACAATGAGTGTCTCCTTCCTTTTGCAGCCCCTCATGTCATCCCAACGGTTAGTCATGCATCACATTAATCTAACAGTGATTTGTTTGCTTTGAGTTTAATGTGATCCTTGAACCCCACCATTGTGGGATGCAAAATGTGATTTCTGTCACTTACAGCAGTGTGCTGGGTGGGGAATTCTGGGAGTTGAAGTCCATGCATATTAAAGTTGCCAAGGTTGAGAAACACTGATTTACAACTTAGCCTGAAATGTGAACCTAACTGTTTTGGTATCTGATCATGTGTTAGTTGGAACAAACTATGATTTGAGCCCAGTGGGTAAACATAGCCATACTCTTCTCCCCACATGTTCAAACAAGTGTTTAGCATCATTGCTACACCCTGTCAAATGAAGTATGCACTTACTTCTGGAACAACTTCAACACAGCTTTATGTCCAAGTAAACCTGTTCACCACTGAACGGTAAGATCCACTGTATTTTAATGGTTGTATTCTAACTAGGAAATCCAGCCACTTAATTGGTCCTTTCCCCCCCTAATCATCTTTAACATGATGTACATCGTGATTTTCAAAAGCCCCCTGGGAGATTTGCCTGGGTGATTTGCTAATCAGTTTCAAACTCTTCTCTCTCCCTCTCCTCTCCCCCTGCCCTTTAAATTTCCCAGTCAGTTTAACAACCAGGTTAGAAAGCTGCAGAATCTCCTTAGAGGTTCATTTCTTATTTCTTCCAACCCTTGAAGAGCCCCCTTTGATGAGCGTTTCCAAGTTCTGGATCTTCAAAGGGACAGGGGAGTGCGCAGTTGAAATTAGCAAGCTGTGTCAAGTTTTGCCTGTCTTCTTTTTAAAAATAATGAAAGGAGATAGCTGTTACATGATTTCAGATTGATTCCTGCATAGTGATTTTCTATTATTACTATTACTATTTTTCAATCTAATAGCTGCACCCTCTACATTGGCCTTGTCAACTTTTTGACCCTGGAGGAACCTTTGAAATATTTTTCAGGCCTCAGGGAACCCCTGCACATTCAGGCTCAAATAGAGGCCAGAAGTTACAAAATTATTATGTTTGTTTCATGGGTAGGCCTGTACATATGCATTAACAGTGTTCTTAAACTAAAAATAATGAAACTTACCCCTTTAATGTGAAGTTGCCCAAATTTGAAATAATTTTTAAAATAAATTTAAACCCCTGGTGACCTCTCGTGGAACATGAGGTACCACCAAACCCTGGTTGGGAAACCCTGCTCTACATATTTGCTCAGAAATAAATGGATCTCCAAGAACCTTTGGCGGATGGGAAATGACATAGCTTGCAGAATACAAAAATATCTCTGCACCTGCCAATACTGGGCAAGCAATAAAGGAGGGATATCCCCAACATGTCATACACCCCCTCCCCTCCCCTCCCCTCTCATTTATATTTGCTGAGCCATTTTCCTGGAATTAGGACCGAATGGTAGGAAAAGCCATGGGAGAAGACAGGCTAAGTAAAGGTGGATAATTATATCGGGAGTTTCTGGCTGTGTTGCCTTTCTCTCTGAAAGAAAGTTTTGCATCTGGGGATTGTCCTAGATCCATCTTTATTCCTGGAAACTCAGTTGATCTTTGTGCCAGGAGAAGCTGCTCCCTGCTGAGGCTAATACATCACCTGCTCTGTTCCTGGACAGGGATAGTTTGGCTCTGCCGATTCATTATTGGTAACCTCAAGATTGGATTACTGTAATGTACTAGGCTGTAGCTGTCCTGGGGGGAGGTCCAGATGCTGCAAAATGTGGTGTCTAGATTATTGCTTGGGCTTTTGGACTGCTGCCATTTAGATTCAAGGCATTGATGTTAGGATGCAGCCCCCTAAATAACCCAGACCCATATTGCATTAAAATATGTCTCCAGTGATAGTCCTCCCAAGCATCCATGATCTCCAAGAATCCTTCTGTTCTCCATGCACTCACTTGCAAATTGCCACTTGATGGTGACACAGAGGTGGGTCTTCTCTGCAGTGGCATCTGTGCTGCGTAGAATAAACTCCCACCTGCTTTGTGCCATCATGGATGGTGACAGGAGTTCCTTAAAAACCCACCTTTTAATGCCAGTTTTCATCCACATCTACCTCCTCTCTACAGTTCTGTTTTAATGGATTGTTTTGATCTTGTGTATTCTGTTTTTACATCCCCCCCCTTTATTTTTATTCTGTTCTGAAATAACTTTACAGGTAATTATCAATCATTCTAGGATGTTCTCTAATGAGAAGCTGTCTGGAAAGGTTTTCAATACATAAACCTCAGCTCTTCTTTAAACTTCTGTGAAGGTTGATTGCATAGTAAAAGCCTTGTTTGGACATGCCCCAAATAACTTCTTGAGCACAAGTTAAATTGTCCTTGACGATTAAGGTATATTTCCAGCACTGAAACAGTCCATTTAAATATTGTTTGGATCTTTACCAGTTGTACTTTTCTTTTTCCAAAACTTGGGCTTAAATTTTTTCAAGAAAGTTGACTTAGTTCATTGGTATAGCTTAGCAGGAAACCCTGGTATAATTTGAAAGCATTTGAAAGGAAAAACCAATGTTCTAGGAAACCCTTTTGAAACAGCAAGTGGGATCATCCTGGTAATTACAGGCCAATTAGCAAGTTTATTGATTCTCTTCGAAACTGTTGGAGAAGAAACTGATACAATGTTCAGGCAATTAAAAAATATATATAAAGAACACACAACACATATATAACAAGGTCCAGCCAAAAGTATTTTGGGAAAAATTGGTTTCATCAAATGCTTCTGATTGTACATACACACAAATACACAAGTACACACAGACACACAAGAAGCTACTGTAGTTGAGGGGATTTTTCTGGTTGAGCTAACCTCTCATGTTCACCTTAGTGCAGTGTTTCTCAACCTCGGCAACTTTAAGAGATGTGGACTTCAACTCCTAGAATTCCCCAGCCAGCTTGCTTCAATTCTGGGAGTTGAAGTCCACATCTCTTAAAGTTGCCAAGGCTAAGAAACACTGCCTTAGTGATTAGGGCCTCAAGGGAAGACAGGAACCAGTACTCCCCAGGCTGCAGAGAGCCTACCTCATGGGATTGTTGTGTGAAAAACAGGAGGAGGGGGCACTCTGTATGCCACCTTGAACTCTTGAAGAAAAGGCAGGAGAGACATCCAACAAGCAAACAAATGAATCACCTGACTTCCAGGACCATCAAGAAAAAGGTCAAGTATCCGTTGGGAAGGCAGGAATAAGAAGCTTAGAATTTAAACCCTGGAGCACAGACCTTAATACCAGCTTTGACTCCATCAGTCTGTCAATCTTTATTTCAGTCAATGACCAGCAGAATGGCCTTTTTATCATGTTGGACTCCCATATGCTGCAGGAGGCAAGTCTGCCATGTGTATGTGGTGCCATTTTTTTCTGCAGTAAAATAACTAATCTTGTCTTATGTCTTTAAGGCTTCTGCTGATTAAGCCAATTCTTAAACAAGGGGGTTAGTGGCTGAAGAGCTGAGACTTTTAGTCATGCCTGCATGAAGCCTAATGCGGAAATGATCATCTTTCAAGATTTTAAATCGGAACTTTTATATTGATGCTCTTTTCTCTTCAGACTTGAATGCTTGGCTTATTTTTCTCAAGACAGGTCCCACATATTTAAGTCAGGAGGAGTTTCTAACCCAGTTTCACACTCCCACTCACAATTACACCTTGATCAACCAGATGTGAAAGATACTATTTGAATCACTGCTTTTTCCTGAATTTGCAGGACTCTTTCACCTGTTTGGTTTTTAGGAAAAATCAACATGATTTTATCCAATTAGTATTTCATTCCTCTATTCCCTTTTCCTGCTTCTGATTCCATTGCAAATGCTGACCGTCCATGGAATGAGAACTGACTACAGTCCTGTTATCCCAGCCAGCACAGAAAAGAGGATAGCGATATGCTAGGTGATAGTGTATAGTAATAATAATAAACTTTATTATGACTTATGACCAAGAAGCAGCATCAACAAAATACAAAATGCAAAGAATTAACTAACTGTATACATTAAATTAACATTACAGGTAGTCCTCACTTAACAACAGTAATTGGGACTGGAATTTCTATTGCTAAGCAACGCGGTTGTAAAGCGTGATGTCATGTGATTATGCCGCTTAGCAACAGCAGTTCTGGCACTTCCAATTGCCATTGTTAAGCGAATCTTGTGCCATCATTAAATGTGACATCACGTGGTCACCATTTGTGATCTCCTGCCAGCTTCCCCATTGACTTTACTTGTTGGAAGCCTGCAGTGAAGGTCGCAAATGGTGATCACGTGACCATGGGATGCCACGACATAATTGCCAGCTGAGCACCCGGATCACGATCACGTTGACCACGGGGACGCTGCGACTGTCATAAGTATGAGGAACAGTCGTAAGTACCGCTTGTTCAGCGGTGTCGTAAGTTTGAACAGTTGCTGGATGAGTGATTATTAAGCAAGGACCATCTGTACAGCATTAACATAGCTGTAAAACTTTACAACTGCATTGAGGCCACATTAAATTGGACTAATAGTAGATCTGCAACATAGAACAACACTCATCCAGATTAAAGAACCTATCGTGTGTTGTACCTTGCTTTCTGTGGTGAACAGGACAGTAAAACTAGACTATCTGACTCTATTTCTTCTGTACCCCAAGGCACATCAAGTCGTGGATGAGAGTACTACGATGTTTCCCACTTTTCAGTGCTAAAGTTAGGGCATGAAAACAATATCGGATACAGAGTATTCTATAATTAATTGAATAATGTTAGACAGCTGTTGAGCAGTGCACATCCACATTTAGGTCCTCCAGGAATGGAGTGAGCAAGAATCCCACGGTGATCCTTTGGCAGCTCTCAACAAGTACCTGCTGCATAAAACAAGATTTCATCCTGTCAAATCCCAGTGACAACAAGGATCGAAAGCTCACATTTAAGCAAATCAGGCTCAGTGACAGACAAGCTTATCTGAAAGTTATCCAAAAGGGTTAAAAGTATTAGGGACCCTGAGCAAATACCAACCTGAGCCAATATTTGATCTGATAAATATACACTCTTGCCTGAATTAATATCCTCCCCATTCCTGAATGAATGATTGCATTGGGTACACAGAGCAAAACCCTACAGTTGGTTCAAAGGAATTTGGATTGGACATTAGTCTTCTAAGGGCAGACCTGAGACATACTGTGTTAATATAAAAGTTGAACAGTATGGGGATGAGATACAACCTTGCTTCACCCTTTTCTTTGTGAATATACCTGCTGATAATTCCGATTCTCTTGCTAAACTGCACAATCCAAGAGGTGGCCATGTTGGTTTTATGCATTCTGTAGGGTAGGCATAGGCATTGCCAAGAGAAAGAGTATTTGCAAGTCAATGCAACATGGCTGTCATGACCTCGTTGCAAGGCACAAAGAGCCTCACCACGTAGATCATGATCATTAAGAAATAGAGGAAGGAGATAATTAAACCAGGGATTAACACAAGCACCCAAAAGCACCCACACCCATGGACCCATAGACAGCTGAAAAGAAGGACGTCGGAAGAACGGAGATAAGCCGCACCTGGTGCCCTGGAGGACACAACCGAATCCGGGGGACAAAGGAAGACACCGGGAAAACGCCCAGGCAGCCATCAAGGGTCCCATCAAGAGGGATCGGGACAATGCAGGGTGGAGGAGCCCGGGGCACTACAAGAGGGTATAAAAGGGGCACCTCCACATCACCACCCTCGTTCCCGTTTTTTGTTCTGTCAGCCATCATTCCAATAAACCAGAAATCCTTAATACCCATTAAGTGAGTCTGTGTCTTATTGCGAAGCGAGACTCACCCTGACAATGGCACTCTGAAGTTCCAGGGAACACAGAAGGACCTTCCTGTACAACCTCTGCAATTAAACAGGTCTGTGACAATGGAGGCAGTTTATCAAGCACCTTGATCCCACATTTTTAACATTTTCTATAGCATAAAAGGCTGCTGGGTGAAGTCATTTATTGGTGTAGAGGGAATGGCCTTGAGGGATGGGAGGAAGAGCTCCTGCAATGATAACAGTCAGATAAAGGAAACTTGAGTCTGGGGCAGAACTGTAACTTGAGAAAACATCTCAGACAAGACCCTCCCCAGTTATCATAAAAATAAAGCTGTTGGTGATGTGTAGCGTAACATTCCACCTTTCCATCCTTTCCTGTAAACTTGTACACTCTTCCTTGAGAGTAGAAGAAACTACTTGGGACTGAATTCTAAATGTATAACCTAGGCTCAAACTGAGCGCTAGTTTGATACAGGGGTTAAAGCAGCAGGCTAGAAGCCTGGAGACGGTGAGTTTGAGTCCAGCCTTAGGCACAAAGCCAGCTGGGTGACTTTGGGCGAGTTCTTCCTTCTCCTAGGAAGGAGGAGGCAAGGGCAAACCACTTTGGAAAAAACAGGGACATGTCCATGTAGGAGTCATGCCTGGAGACAAGACTGTCCCCTCCCCCAAAAAGCTGAAAATGTTTCTCTAGGTCAGTGTTTCTCAACCTTTTTAGCAACTTTAAGATAGGGGGACTGTATCTTAAATTCCCTGCTGGCTGAGGAATTCTGGGAGCTGAAGTCCACCAATCTTAAAGTTGCCAGGGTTGAGCCTGCTCTAGGTGTTCTCTGATTTTTTTTACATCCCACCCTTCTGAACTCTAAAATAAATTGGAAAAATTGCCATTGAAATTAATGTACATACTGCTTTGAAAGAGCTGAGAACAGGCATATAAAGCTAGAGCTGCTCAAATGAGACATTGTTAATTCGCTTCACTTTTAAATTCTGCTTCAAAATATTTTAATGCTAAGCAGGGAGCAGATTTTCCCCCACATGAATGACATTAAGATGTTGGGTGAACAAACAGGGAAGAAGTTAATAATGTTTTATACAGGTCTGGACTGGAAATATGCCCTCATAGTCCTCATATTAATTGATGGCCTTTTAATCATTTTTTTAAAGTTTAGGTGTCATTCCTGCTTTTATATAGGTTATAATCTTGTACTGTAACTGGTATACAAACCTGCAATCAGAAGGTGAACTGAAGTTGAAATGATATATGGCAGAGGTGAATTGTAGAACGAATTTAACAGTAATAATAACTTTTCAGTAGATCAAAATATTTTTTTAAAAATGAGAAAATTTCAGAACAAATCTCCCTGCAGCTTAAAAGTGGATATTAACTCTGTTTCATTGTATTTTTCTAAATATATGTGAGACTGGTTTCTTCATGTATTATACTAGCCACAAACTATGGTTTGTGAGTTAATGTGTTGTGTGCATCCACCCAGTTGATCATACATAATAAAACAAGCAACTGCTTAGCATAATACTGGAATTAATCTGAACTATGAGGTTTGCTTTGATTTCCCCTTGCTATTATTCACGTGCATTTTTTGGAGAGGCCTTGTAGCACATATGCAGAAGAGCCTTGGTTTAATCTCTTGCAAAACGGCAAAGACCTATATACCATAATTGGGCTGCTAGAATACTAGATGGCAGCAAAGAGACTTTTTGCCCAGAGTTTTGCAGTTCTGATATGTGCTGCAATGTACTCCACCTAGACCTTTGAAGAGTAAGCAGAAATTAAAATTGGCCCAGGGGGCTCCTGTCTGTTTCTTAGTGGAAGCTTCAGATAAGGGGCATATGACCCCATGTAATGGTATCTTGGGAGACAGGAGGAAGAGCCGCAGATTAGGCAATGGTGTCAGGATATAGAGCGAAGAACCACGCTGAGATCAGAAGATTTAGCTCTAGTGTTTATTGTTCTACTGTACAATGCAAAATCCTGCTAAACTGAGGAGGCGCTTGCAAATCCTTCCAGAAAAGCTCAGAAAGCTAAGGCGGTTCCTTTCTGGATCTCTTAATTGGGAGGCAAAAAGAGTCAGTACTACATGTGTGCTTTTCCCCCTGGAGAGGGCCCCCTTCTCCTTCATCAGCAATGTCCATAACAATGGTCAGATAAGAGGCAGATGAGTCCACAGTAGGAATGTGAGTGTGGCAAATGTCTCAGAAGGAGCCCTCCCTAGTTTCTTGGGCTGTGAAGGTGATGGGGGAGAGATGTACTTTCAGACTTGCAAGATTCTGCTACTGTAACCTAACAATAAAGTTAGAGCTAGTACTCCTAGGTGTGCTGCTGCTGTGATTTCCAGTTTGTACAATTTAAAATACTTGTGGTGTCCTTGAAAATCCTGAATGGTTTAGGAGCTGAATCTTTAAAGGATCATTATCTTCCCTGTGAGTCTGCCCTTCCTTGGTTAGGACTAGAGAGAGAAGCTTTGGGTTGGTTGCACCTCACAGGTGTAATTGGAGCAGATCCAGATTTCTCAGCATGGCTGGAAAGTTTGGGAGTTGTAGTTCTAGCCTATTGGTGGCTGGGTGCATCGAGGTTAGGAAACATCTGCTCTAAGTTTATATTGACCCTAACAAGTAGAGATTTTATGCAGACCTAAATAGGAATTCAGTATAAATTACGGGATTTAGCTATACAACAGACCAATGACTCATACTGTTATTTACTCCCCCCTTTAGTTTTGTTACATAAAGGAGCCATATAATTTTCAGAGTTATTTTCATGAGCTGACATTATGTTCATTGGGAATGGTGTTCATTGCACTCAGGTTTGAAAGCCTTCTTAAATAGCTAGCTAGCCATGGCTACCTGGGAATCAAAGTCCGTGTAAATGTGATTCACAGCAGGTGGAAGATTTCTGGTCTACGTTGTATGCTTGTAGATGCATCATTTTGACCTGTCTTCTCTCTGGGCTATTAAATGTGAGAAAAATCTGATAGAGATTGACTCTGAGTCACCGCATATGAGGAATTAACAGCCACTTTGCAAAAATGGTTAACCCTTGCCCCCCAAACTCTGCTTGCCTCAGCCAGAGATAGAGATGGGTTAGAAGAAATTTCAGGGTTTTTAAAAAAAAATATGTTTAAGCTGTTTTGGGAATAAGTTGTAACCTAGAATGTGCATTTTGTAGATTAATAGATTAATTCACGATTTTCCTGAAAAAGTTTACTGTATTCAAAACTTTGAAAGCAGAAAAATTTCCCAGCATCTGTTCTGAAATCCCAATTCTTTACAAAATGGCATCTAAGAAATTAATTTTACACTGAGTAAACTTTGGTTAATCACTTGCTTTCATGTCACATTATTATTTTCTTTTTTTATATTCTCCAGCATCACTTTGTATGTTTAACTGTCAGACTTTCTTTCGGAATTTCTGCCCCCCAAAACCTGACAGATTTTTAAATAAGTATCTTCATTTCTCTCTCCCTCCACTCCTCGCTTTGTCATAAAACCTTAACTTGATATGACAGCTTTTCTTTTACTAACACTTCAGATTTTATTTGGGGCTTTTACAGGTATTTATAATTGGCTGATTCTAGATTCACAGATCTTGTTACCTGCTGCAAGCTGTGTGAAATCAGAAGTTAGCTGAATTAGAGTTTTTCACAGTTCAGATGGGGCAGAAATAGTCCAAACCAGATAACCAAAATTATGCATGGCTCCAACCAGGCATAAGATCTACTCTTTAAGCTGAAGGCTTTCCTTTCTCCAAATATTGATAGAGCATTTAATTTGAAAGAGAAAAGAGAACCGTGCCTTGGAAACGCCAATGTTAACTGGTACTTTAGAAAGGGCTATGTTTGAATAGTTAGTGGGGTTGCTAGAGTGCAACCAGAGCACACACACCCCTCACTTAACACTCAAGAGAAAAGAAAATTGGTAGTGGTATTATTCTGCTCCCATAAGCAAGGGATGGATATGATTTTGATGGCCAAGGAAAGTGAGGTCTATGGTTGGGTGAGACGGTGATGTAATGTGGTTGGGAGTACAACCCTGCATGTAAGTAGATCAGCCTTTCTCAACCTTGTGACCCTGGAGGAACCCTTGAAATATTTTTCAGGTCTTGGGGAACCCCCACACATTCAGGCTCAAATATAGGCCAGAAGTTACAAAATTACTATATTTGTTTCATGGGTAGGCCTGCATATATGCATTAACAGTGTTCTAAAACTAAAAATAAAGAATGAAACTTTAATGTGAAGTTGCCTGAATCTGAAATAATTTTTTAAAGAAATCATGATCTCCCAGGGAACCTCTAGTGACCTCTTGTGGAACCCTAGGGCTCCATGGAACCCTGGTTGAGAAACCCTGAAGTGGAGCCTGAAGTTTCTTGGTCTGAATATAAACATGCTGGTGCACTTCTGGAGCATTTGGGAAGGTCTCCCTCTTCCTCCTCCTCCTCCTTGCCTATTTTAAGGCTTTTGCTGAGGTTCTCATATATTTCCTGGCTGAAGAAGATGGGGAGCATTTTTGCTGATTTTCAACATGATGGATCTGAAGGCAGGTCCAGGAGGTCTCTGTGGGGCTTCAGCGTATCTAGTCCTGCTGTAGGCCTTTTGGAGAAATGGAAAAGCCAGTCCCTGAGATGAGGCAGGGCTTTGCATAGGTAGAGGCCATGCTTTGTGCTTTTAGTTCAGATTCCGGCACAGAGAAGGGGGCCTGGCCTCAATAGCTCCTTCTGTGATTGCAAGTTTGCTGTTGCGGCCAAGGAAAGAAGGAGAGGGTTGTGTGTGTTGTGCTCTGGGGAAGGAGATGAGGAACAAAAAGTGTGCACCAGGTGGAGGGAGGAACGGGGATCATAGACTGAGGTGACCAAGGTGTGTGTTGGAGAAGGGGCAAGTGGCATCTTTCTCAAGTTTCTGACAACTCTGGTAGCATCCTGTAAAATGGGTCAAAAGCTTGTTTGGGGGCAGATGGTTCTTCACATTCTGCATCCCTCTCAGAAGAGCAGCTTATTGCTGTATCCATAATCTAACTGAGGGTCATAAACGCTCAACTTTCCATTTCTATAGTTCCAATATTATCCTTTTCCCAGTATTTCTATTTGTTCTCACCATCATCGGAGGTCTTTGTCCCTGTGGGAACCTCAGATGTTCTATTTCCTCAGTTCGTGTTGTTGTTGTTTATTCATTTAGTCACTTCCGACTCTTCATGACTTCATGGACCAGCCCACGCCAGAACTTCCTGTCAGTCATCAACACCCCCAGCTCCCCCAGGGACAAGTCCGTCACCTCTAGAATATCATCCATCCATCTTGCCCTTGGTCGGCCCCTCTTCCTTTTGCCTTCCACTCTCCCTAGCATCAGCATCTTTTCCAGGGTGTCTGTCTTCTCATTATGTGGCCAAAGTATTTCAGTTTTGCCTTTAACATCATTCCCTCAAGTGAGCAGTCTGGCTTTATTTCCTGGAGGATGGACTGGTTTGATCTTCTTGCAGTCCAAGGCACTCTCAGAATTTTCCTCCAACACCACAGTTCAAAGGCATCTCTCTTCCTTCTCTCAGCCTTCCTTATGGTCCAGCTCTCGCAGCCATATGTTACTATGGGGAACACCATTGCTTTAACTATGCGGACCTTTGTTGTCAGTGTGATGTCTCTGCTCTTAACTATTTTATTGAGATTTGTCATTGCTCTTCTCCCAAGGATTAAGTGTCTTCTGATTTCCTGACTGCAGTCAGCATCTGCAGTAATCTTCGCACCCAGAAATACAAAGTCTTTCACTGCCTCTACGTTTTCTCCCTCTATTTGCCAGCTATCAATCAAGCTGGTTGCCATAATCTTGGTTTTTTTGAGGTTTAGCTGCAAGCCAGCTTTTGCACTTTCTTCTTTCACCTTCATCATAAGGCTGGTCAGTTCCTCTTTGCTTTCAGCCATCAAAGTGGTATCATCTGCATATCTGAGATTGTTAATGTTTCTTCCAGCGATTTTAACTCCAGCTTTGGATTCCTCAAGCCCAGCATGTCGCAAGTTGAATAGGTAGGGTGAGAGTATACAGCCCTGCCGTACTCCTTTCCCAATCTTAAACCAGTCCGTTGTTCCGTGGTCTGTTCTTACTGTTGCTACTTGGTCGTTATACAGATTCTTCAGGAGGCATACAAGATCACTTGGTATCCCCATACCACTAAGAACTTGCCACAATTTGTTATGGTCCACACAGTCAAAGGCTTTAGAATAGTCAATAAAACAGAAATAGATGTTTTTCTGAAACTCCCTGGCTTTTTCCATTATCCAGCGGATATTGGCAATTTGGTTCCTAGTTCCTCTGCCTTTTCTAAACCCAGCTTGTACATCTGGCAATTCTCGCTCCATGAATTGCTGAAGTCTACCTTGCAGGATCTTGAGCATTACCTTACTGGCATGTGAAATGAGTGCCACTGTTCGATAGTTTGAACATTCTTAATGTTTCCCTTTTTTGGTATGGGGATATAAGTTGATTTTTTCCAATCTGATGGCCATTCTTGTGTTTTCCAAATTTGCTGGCATATAGCATGCATTACCTTGACAGCATCATCTTGCAAGATTTTGAACAGTTCAGCTGGGATGCCGTCATCTCCTGCTGCCTTGTTATTAGCAATGCTTCTTAAGGCCCATTCAACCTCACTCTTCAGGATGTCTGGCTCTAGCTCACTTACCGCACCGTCAAAGCCATCCCCGATATTGTTATCCTTCCTATATAGGTCTTCTGTATATTCTTGCCACCTTTTCTTGATCTCTTCTTCTTCTGTTAGGTCCTTGCCATCTTTGTTTTTGATCATGCCCATTTTTGCCTGGAATTTACCTCCAATGTTTCTAATTTTCTGGAAGAGGTCTCTTGTCCTTCCTATTCTATTGTCTTCTTCCACTTCTGCGCACTGCTTGTTTAAAAATAATTCCTTATCTCTTCTGGCTAACCTCTGGAATTTTGCATTTAATTGGGCATATCTCCCCCTATCACTGTTGCCTTTTGCTTTCCTTCTTTCTTGGGCTACTTCTAGTGCCTCAGCAGACAGTGATTTTGCCTTCTTGGTTTTCTCTTTCTTTGGGATGTATTTTGTTGCCGCCTCCTGAACAATGTTGCGAACCTCTGTCCAGAGTTCTTCCAGGACCCTATCTACTAAGTCCAGTCCCTTAAATCTATTCTTCACCTCCACTGCATATTCCTTAGGAATATTAGTGAGCTCATATCTAGCTGTTCTGTGGGTCTTCCCTAATCTCTTTAGTCTGATCCTAAATTGTGCAATAAGAAGTTCGTGATCTGAACTACAGTCAGCTCCAGGTCTTGTTTTTACCGACTGTATAGATGTGCGCCACCTTTGGCTGCAAAGGATGTAGTCAATCTGATTTTGGTGTTGTCCATCTGGTGAAGTCCATGTATAAAGCCGTCTCTTAGGTTGTTGGAAGAGAGTGTTTGTTATGCAGAGTGAGTTGTCTTGGCAAAATTCTATCAGCCTATGTCCTGCTTTGTTTTGTTCTCCCAGGCCATACTTCTCATTTGACTGCCCACCTTAGCATTCCAGTCTCCTGTGATGAAAATACCGTCTCTTTTAGGCGTGTTGTCCAGTAGGTGCTGCAGATCCTCATAGAACTGCTCTACTTCAGCTTCTTCAGCATCTGTGATTGGGGCGTATATATTTGGATCACTGTGATGTTAGATGGCTTGCCCTGAATTCGAATTGAGATCATTCTGTCGTTTTTTGGATTGTATCCGAGCACTGCTTTAGCCACTTTACTATTAATTATGAAGGCTACTCCATTTCTTCTGTGGTCCTCTTGTCCACAGTAGTAGATCTGGGGGTCATTTGATGTGAAGTGGCCCATTCCAGTCCATTTCAGTTCACTGACGCCCAAAATGTCTATCTTTAATCTTGACATCTCACCAATAACCACATCCAATTTGCCCGGGCTCATAGATCTTACATTCTAGGATCCAATGGAACCTAGGCGTGTTGATCCTTAGAACATCGGATTCGCCATTCACCACCAGCACCGTCGGCTGCTAGCCATCCTTTTGGCTTTGAGCTAGCCGCATCATCACATCTGGGGCTAGTTGAACTCATCCTCTGTTCCTCCCCAGTAGCATTTTGACCATCTTCCGACCTGGGGGTCTCATCTTCCGATGGTATACCAACATATCTCTGGTTGTACTGATCCATTTAGTTTTCACGGCAAGAATACTGGGGTGGGTTGCCATTACCTTCCCCAGGGATCACATTTAGTCTGACTTCTCTGTCATGACCTTCCCATCTTGGGTGGCCCTTCACGGTTTAGCTCATGGCATCATTGAGGTGCTCAAGCTCCAGCACCACGACAAGGTAACGATCCTTTGCTGAAGATTTCCTCAGTTCAGTTCATGTTAATTCAAACTAAGAACACAACAAAGGCAGCTTTGAACCTGTTCCAGTCCTTTTCATTTTAGCAGGAGAGCATGTTTCTTAAGCACATGCTCTTTGTATGTTTTGATTGGAAGTGTTAATAAGAGAGGACAAATCTGTCAATTTCAATTTCTCTCAGTTTTTCCCCGTTTTTCCTTCCCCCAATTATTTTGTTTTTGTTTTAGTCCCACATTAGTTTGTGATGGGAAAAAAGGCTCCTGAAAATTTCAGTGCCTTATTATATGTCCCAAATATATGTGGTTTTTCTTCATTCCCTCATTTTGTATGCTGTTTCTCACTAAGATTTTGGGCAGGTTTTCCCTTGATATGCACATTTTGGTCCCTGGTATGAAGATTAAAAAAAAAAAATTGGAGAACTACGTACATCACAAAATTGTGAACTTTTTGAATTGTTTTTATGTATTTCATGTTCTGGTTTAGGAAGAATGAATTCGAATGCAAACTTGACCAATTCACTTTCTTCTCAGTTTTAGTGTTAAGGAAATCCATTGATGCTATATATATACTGTACATGTGTGTGTGTCTATGAGAATGACTGTCATGAAGGACAGGCACCCTTTCAAATCCCATACTATAACACTGTAGTAAAAATTACATATAAAGTTAAAATAAACACCTAACAGATGCCTAGTTCATGGTGCTTATGGGTGCAAGTCTTCCACAGCATTTCTGCCATTGATGGGAAGAGATCGAGTACTCATGCATGTCAGTCCTTCCAGTGTTCCAGATCTCTCTAACATAGGAAAATTTAAAAAAGAAAACCTTTCTACCCTGCCAGTCTGGCAACCTTTGAGTAGCAGGGCTTAATTATTGGGCCATTCCAAAGTCAGATCTCTCTACTTGGGTGGTAAGATTGATTTGTAAAGTTGTAATGTGCCATAGCAGCCCTTGTTTTCTTTGTAAAATCTTTGGTTAACTTTAGATGGGTGCAGCTGCAGCTGAACACAACAGATTGGCTGGAATTCAAGCTGATTGACCTTCCTACCTAGTTTTCAAGAGCATAGCTTTGGCCATGAATATATGAACTTACGGGATGGTGGTGGAATAACTGGTTTAATGAAGCAGCAACGCATCGCTGTCCTTACCTCTCTGTTGACAAGCTGAGTAACAAGATATTTTAAACTATTTTGAAGTAAAATTGTCTGAGAGGAAGAATTGTGCTTTTTCATTTGGGGTAAATACCTAGTTCTTTTCTTTTTCCTTTTCTTCTTAAATGACCTTTCAAAAGAGGCTGTTTTTCCATGAGAAAGGGTACTGGCTGCTTCATGATTAATGATTTTCTATAGGGCTGCTGCTTCCTTGTAGAAAAACTGTACAGGCATCTGGTATGCACTACAACATGTCCCAAAAAGTGGGCAACACGTACACAAATGGCTGCTTTGAAAGAGAAAGAAACTATTTGGTTATTTAGTTATAGAAAATATATACATGGCTCCCCTCATCAAAATATTTACAAGACAGCAGACACACACACATATTCATATACATACACATACACCCACCCACATATATACATACCTTAAAAGCAGGAAAGGGCTGTAACTCAGTGGTAGAGCTTTGCATGCAGATGGTCTCAGGTTTAGTTCCTGGCATATCCATTTAAAATGATTACATCACTGGTGTTGGAAAAGAGTTCTGCTGGAAACCATGGAGAGCAGCTGGCAGTTGGCATAGACAGAACTGAGCAAGATGGAGCATTGGGCCTAAAGCCGAGATGGACAAACACGTAGCATCAGAGAAGTTTGGTCAACTTTTTCCCAGGGCTGAGGACTTTGGTAGTCAGGTGGATGGTACAAAGTGAATGGGGCAGCAGCAAAAATATGTGGTTCAGGGTGAGATTTCCCATTTTCAGTTGGAATTTTAGGAGTGCTTTGGAGGTTATCCTTATTAGTTTCAGCTATGTTGTGTTTGGTTGGGAGACTATCAGAAAGTCCCATGGTTGATAAATTAGACTGGGAAGTCAAAAATACCTTGGAAGTTGGGTTTTGATGATTAAGTTGTTATAGCTTATAGAAATAATGTTTACCATGGTTTGATTTAGAGTAAGAGATTAATGTATTATTTTGTATTCGTATCTGTGCTGGAGAAGATCGGAAGTCATTCCTTTTGTATTTCTAACTATTTCTGCACTTTGTCTTTTTTCTTTTAGTCTTTTCTTCAATCTTTTCTATATTTCATATTTTATCTGTACTTTGAAACTTTAATAACATCTTATTTAAGAAAAAACATCCTGGAAAAAGGGCAGAAACAATCACTTTAGTATTGCTGCCAAGAAAACTATGTGGACATGTTCATGAAGTCGCCAGAAGTCCAGTTAGGCTGGAAGGAGGGATTACCTTCTCCTCTGATGCCTATTGTAAGGCTTTCATCAATCACATCCAGAAAGGTCTCAAAGCCACCAAAAACATTGGGTTGTAGTTTGTTTGGAAGAACAAGCAAAGAAACAACAATGGGAGTTGCAAGGTGATGAACAGCCCCATGCTGGGAGCATCTCACCCTGGTGGCATTGTGGTGCCCTACCCAAAGCTAGAGCCAGCACTGCATACAAAGAAGGTAAGTTCAGGCAAGGCATTAGGAGCAGCTGTGGGGCCAGAGCTGACCATCAAACTTATCTGCCAATTATTGACAGCAAAGCAAAAGCTGGGCAATTTTGAAGGTTTGAGAAGCATTAGGGATTAAGAGATTAAGACCTGCTGGCTTCTCTGTAGACCCCTTTGCTTCTGGAGTTTAACTGCTTCCTTTATTACATTTGGCTTCTGTCTATTAATGATCTGGTATTTGCAGTATGCTCAGAGGTGTCTAATGAGTGCACTTGCAGCATTTCGCTATGTGCGCAGCTTTTATCATTTGCCCAGAGTAAAGGCACATTAGTGGCTGTTCACCTCAAACACCGCCAGAGCTTCACCACCCCGCATTAAACTGCTTCTTCCCTTTGAATGTGTGAACTTCCATGGGGTGTTTCCATGGAGACGTATTCTAGCTGAATGGACGACCCTCTCCTGCTGTTTCCACCTTCCATCCATGAGACTCGGAGTGTCCTGCTTCTTTGGTCATCTTGCTTTCCTTGGCAGCCCTTTTCACCTTGAGTTCAGATGTGGTGGATGGGGTCAAGGGCAGTTGTTGCTTGCCTCCAGTCAGTTCTGTGTTTTGAGCAGCAGCTGTTAAAATCATACCCTTTCTGCAAAGGTTTGGTCATGATAAGCATCAGGACATGAAAATTGCCAGGATTTTACTTACAATTTAGGCCCTTTTTGAACTTACAGAAATTAATACGGTCTGGGAGGTAGCATGATGTCATGTGCAAGTGGCCATTCAGGTAATCTGATTTATTTCCAATAGTGTTGCTCTGTTGAAAACATACTGTGTTTGTTCTAAAGCATTTTCAGTCTTGTCAGCCAATAAGGCTCATAGTACATCTTATTTAAGGGCAGTCCCTTCCTTTTGGAAAACAGTTTTTAAAAAGCAAAGCATAGCACAAAAGGAAAGTGAGAGAAGAAGGGGAAAGGAAATCAAACAATTTTAAGCATCATTTGTTAAAGGTAAGTATCAAGCATTTCTTAAAGGGAGCAATAGGCATGAAAATAGCTGGAAAGGAGGAGGAGCAAAATTGACCTGGTCTTTTTTCTGAAGATCAATCTTGTACAAGAGAGCTGGAGAAGGAGGATAACAGTTTGCAAAACATTACAGGTTCAGAATATTTATACATTCCTCCTTTATCGGGAAAATGGGCAGCTACCTCCCAACTGCATCAGCAGGTGGTCAGAAAGAAGATCAAGGAATCCCTTGCCTAAAGAACTTTAGTGATAAATGAGGTGCTAATGTAATATCAAATTTACATTACCATGAGTCTGTAAACTTACCCCCTTTTTTCTTTTCAACAAATGAGGTTAATAAGACTGTGAGAATCTAGCTTTCTTGGGGGTAGGTGGCTGCAAGGAACTTGACATCCTGCTTCTACATTTCCCTGTTACTGTGCAGTGGGAGTCTGGTGAAGGCTGAAGGAGAAGAGGTTCCAAATGAAAGTGACCTCCCAACCGAGCAGTGAATGGGCCCTGCTTCCCATCTCTTCCCTCCAGTATTATCTCCTCATCTATTGGCAATAGGTAGACAGTTGTACAGCTTTTCAAATACCCTTCCACACTACCTGATAAAGGACCTTCTCCCTGGTACCAATCTTACGATCTTCTCAGTCTCAAAGACAACTTTCATGGATGCCTGGAAGATGGATACTTTGGACAGTGAGTTTCCACCAGGTTTTCCAAGGCTCTGGTGACATTTTTCTGCAGCCCACTAATCCTTTGTTTTACTGTCCAAGGAAGAAGGTCATTTAGATGCTGATGGTGATTAGGAGAAGGAGGCAGATGATGATGATGATGATAACAGCAAGACACTTATGCTTGATCTGTTACAGAGATGGATCTGTTCCTCCCCTTCCCCTCTTTCCTCTCTCTCTCTCTCTCTCTCCCTGTCTGTTCCCCCCCACCCCCTTGCTCAGTTCTCTACCCTCCTGTATTCAGAGCAAAAGGTCCCTCCTCTGGCTCTGCTGCTGTGTTAATAAGTGTCCTGGGTGGGCATGATGGGATTAGCATACAGCTGGGTTAATAGAGGACATTTTGAGCCACTGCAATGCAGGTAGATTGGAGCATGCTCAATCGCACGGCTCTACTCCTCTGCCAGTGAGAGCACAGCTTTGCACATTTGACTGACAGCACCCAGCCTAGGCAGCCTTACCATGCCTGGCCTGTGTTCAGCTGCTTTGGAGTTTGCCTATCAGCTGCTTGACCTGTATGCTCCTGAGCCTTTAACTTGTCTATGCTGCTGTGGGGTTCCCTAGACTAGCACCAGATTCTCTTTCTCTCTCATTTTTCCTGATGAAAGATAGTAGAGGGGTGGAGAGCGGCACAACAATATGAAGCACCAGCAGGAGTTTGGGATTTCTTTTCCATCCCCTTACTTGCTTGCCAAGCTTATGGGAAGAAATAAAGGGCTTTTACTGTGACTCCATCTCCCTTGAGCCATTGCAGGACATGCTGAACAAGACTTCCTTTTGTATGTATCTATGTATGTATGTGTGTATGTATGTACGTATGTATATAATTTTATTAAAAGTTTTAAAGACAAAGGTAAAAACTAATACAAACTAATGTAGAATAAGGGAGAAAAAAGAAAAAGAAATCAAAGAGAAAGTTAAAAGTGCCGGAAAGAAAAAGAAAAAGAAAAAGAAAAAAGATACAAAGAAGTGGCTTCTGATCTCCTTTATAGCAGTTATAAGTACAATTATAAATTTGCCTCTTTCCCTAAAGTTAAATCATGATGCTCTTCTTTCTATAATCTATCCTATCTAATCATCAAAACCATAAACCATACGTTCATTTTTTTCTGTTTTCTGCAAAAAGTCCATAAGGGGTTTCCAGTCAGTAATAAAATAGACACTGTCTTTTCTCTGATGAAAGAAGTCAATTTAGCCATCTCAGCAAGTCCATCATCTTCACCAACCATTCCTCCGTTGTAGGTATTGCCAAATCTTTCCATCTTTGTGCATACAATAAACTCACTATGGTTATCATATACAAAAACAAAGTTCCATGACTTTTTTCCCAGCTGTTCATCAGTCCCAAGAGGAAGGCTGGTAGTCTCAATTGTATATTAATCTGTAAAATCCTCTGAATCAGTGTATGTATTTGAATCCAAAATTTTCTAGCTTTTTTACATGTCTACCAAGAATGATAAAATGATCCTTCTTGATGCTCACATTCCCAGCATAAATTTGAAGTACCTTTATACATTCTAGACAATTTCTCTGCTGTCATATACCAACAGTACATCATTTTATAAAAGTTCTCTTTAGAATTATAATATACAGTATATACAGTACATTTCATTCCTTTCAACCACATGTTTTCCCATTCTTCGATCTGTGTATTATAACCAACATTTTTAGCCCACTTTATCATACATTCTTTCACTTTCACCCTCTGTTTCAAATTTCAGTAAAAGTTTGTATATTTTAGCAATCACGTGTTCATCATTTGTACACAATTCTACTTCAAAATCACTGTTACAGTGTTCAACACCATAAACTTTGTCTACTTTAAATCCTTCTGATAACTGCAAATAAGAAAACCATTGGCAACTGAGCAAGACTTCCCAGGAGAGATTACAGATGGGTCTAACCTCGCTTGAACATCAAATGTCCAATCCAGATTGGACCAGATTCTTCTGAATGGGCATTTCACTTAGGCTGTGGAGATTGTAGAATTCCTTGAGCTGGAGAGAGGTGTCATAAAGTGCTATTAGACTCTCCCTTCTCTGGAAAAAAGAATAGAAGATCAAGAGAGTGGATATTTTTGAGAAATAGGTATCACAAATACTAGAACTTCTTGGCCCCTGTCCAGAATTCCAGATGCCTAATTTCATATTAACAAACGGATTCTTTTAGGAGGCCCCAAGCTGCAGTGTCCTTGATGGCTTTCTGCAGGATGGAGAGCTTCAGTACTTTTTATGCATGGATGTAAGAATTGGGGAATCTATAGCTTTTGAATGTATTGAATGACAACTTCAAATATCCCTTAATGTTGGCCGTGATGACAGAAATTGCTGGAAGTTGTAGTTTAGTAGCATATCAAGAGCCAACAAGTTCCCTCCCCTGCATTAGGGAGGCCTAATGCAGATGAGATGAAGCAAATATATGTAAACTCTTCCAAAGGTGATGACATGGTCTGTTAGGTTGCAAATGATATATGAAAATTCTGGCAGTCAGGATTGGATTTCTTTCCTTCCAACTTCCTTTTCCAGCATTTCATGCCAGATAATTGGACCTGGTGGTCCTGGTCGTGCAGAGAGTGCTTCTGCTCTGGGAAATAAATATTTCATTGTTTCCTCTCTTATGCCATAGAATCGCACTTCCTGGGCTGTAGACTTATGGACCCTCTGATACCAATGAGATGGGAAAGCGATATGTCTGTGGTTGGACTGGGAAAGGTTGGGACAATGATTTGGGAGGCAGATATGCTTACCAACGAATTCACCTTTGGTAAGGGGTGTACTTTTTTGCCTACTAGGTAATGTGAGTGAGTTGCCCTTCACAATGAGTGCATTTTGAGCTGCACCCTGAGGCCCAACATGCTACAAATGGAGGCATTCCCTTCCGCAGAGTGAAATCTTGGCATGCAATTACCTCTTCTTTGAAAGCCCAGGCCACTTGTCCTGATATAGTCTCTGGCTTTGCAGCCCCCAGTTCTAGCACTGGCCATATGATCTTAAGAAGAGCCTTGCTGAATCAAAACACCACCTAGTCCTCATCTAGTTCTGTGGTGACTCACAGCAAAACATGAGTACAAGGTAATGTGATTAGTGGACATTGACAGCATTGTCCTTCATGAATGTGTGTAATTTTATTTTAGAGGCTCCTGGTTGGGGAATGTCAGCTGAATAGTACAATAACAAATTCCATAGCTTAACGTGGGGCCATTTCGGCTGGGTAACAGCAGTCTGGTTAAAGGAAACATCCTTTGCCCAATCAATAGGATCTACATTGTAAGCTAAAGCTCTAGTAATGTGTCTGCCTAGCTAGAAAAGCTAAGCAGGGCTTAGCTAAGTTAGTACTCAGGATAAGAGACTGCAAGGGAATCCCTGGTGTGTAGCTAGACTGGGAAGTTGAAAAATCATTCCTGCAGAATGCAGTGGCAGATCATTCGATGCAAATGCCCAGGTAATCATCAGGAGCCGAGCTTGACTTGAGGGAGTTTCTCCTTTTAGAACATTTTAGTTTTGCTCAGGACTTTGCAGGTGTGGTTCTGAGTGGCTAGGAAGGAGAAAAGGATGTGACATCGTGGGTTTGCAAGAAGGACAAGCATGAGCAGGATCATAGTTTTTTTATGAAACCAGTCACTGGCTGAAAATGCAATGCAGTGAGAACCATATATAAGAACTAGGGAGGCTGGATAGACTTCAGAGAAAGATATGTGTGGTAACTGAGCTTATGGGATGGAAGCAGCAGCTAAGAAGATGCAGGCTTGCAGTTGCCTTAAAAACCCAAGTAAAGATGCTACAGTAAAGATTCCTGATTTATTTCATGTCTCCAAAGATACAGTTTCACAGCCTGTGGAAGTGGCCTGTGTTGTACAACACTGAACATCCCTGGGCTGAGATAGGTATTCCTGAAACAATGCCGTCACGTTTTTATGGTGTTCCAGTCTCTCTTTGTAATTGGCAGGTCTGTTCCATTTAATTGCTGCGTTATCATTATTTTTAGCACTTTGTTGGTAAAAAATAAGTGTTTTCTTCTACATCACTAAATCAATATTTGAACGAGTCCAGTGGACAGTTTAAGATAATGAGTACAACAGACATTCTGAAGTACAGAATGCCTCTGGAAGCGAGAGAGCGCATCGCTTCGCCTATATCCAAATTCCTGCCCAAGCTCCAGCTGATTGAGCACTGTAACCTAAATGGAAGTGTGCATGTGATGGAGGGAACTGTTAGAAGAAGTGCCAACTCTTGCAGGATTTTTGTGTTGCTGTTGTTATTTTGGGCTGTTCCACATCTGCTAGACGAGATGAGTAGCGACCAGGATCCAGACTGCTGCAGACCACTGTGATTCTGGGGGGAGGTCAGGTACTTAAATGAACTGAAAACAGAGAAACTCTTTATGTAAAATTAGATGCTGAAATACCCGATGCTCTAAAAATTGTGTAGAGCTGAAACAAGAATCTTCCTGATGTCTTAAGAACATAACTTTGAGGATGGGCATTATATTTCTTGCTAACTGGCCTTTCGTCGCTAATTCCACAAATTTATTCTAGAACACCTGCCACCATTTTGCTTTCTTTTAGATATGGGATTCTTTCCAGGATTCCAGCTGTCTGTAAAGCAACCAATATTCTTCCTCTCTGGTTTGTGAAAAAAGAATCATGTAAATTGGTTTTTGTTTTTTCGTTTGCCCACTGAATTTTTTGTTGTTGAACCTGTTTGCTCAGGTTCAGGTTTGTGTTTTTTAGTTAGTTGTGTCATGCATGGCTTTAGAGCCCTTTTATTTGTTTTGTAAATAAGGTCATGCTATGTTCTTGTGCATCCAGTCGATCAAACGGGTGTTAGCGATGAACATATTTGGTGGAATGCGATGGTCATGCGATCATGTGACCACGGGGACTCTGCAACGGGTCATAAGTGTGAGCACTGGTTGTAAGTCAGTTTTTTCAGCACCATCGTAAGTCTGAACCATCACTAAACAAATGGTCATTAAGTGAGGACTACCTGTATGTAGGTGAAGTTTGGCTAAGGCCTCCCTGTTCAGACAACTCCAGGTATACGTCAGAGAGATTTTACCTTTTCTGCTTGAAGGGTACTGTCCTTTGGTTGGAGTTGTGGGATAGTTAATTTTAATGGAAACCTGACTTAGTGCCTCCCGATGCATGGATTTGGTGAGTGCTTCATGGATTATGTTATAGAATTCACAGGTGGCTTTACAGCAGAACATCACCTAGAATATTGTTGCAATAAGGAATGATGTCTTATTTGTCGAGATATTTTATTGCTTGTTGCTGTGCCAATTGTGTGTATGAACTGCTGATAACCAATTCTTCCCAGATGGAAAATAGTAGGATTGTGCAGCAATCTGGATTTGAAGAGGAAAACATGATTCAGAGTGCATAAGGGAATATAAGTTGCATCTGTTGGCACCTCCAGAAGGATCTTTTCCTGGAATTGCACCGCTACTGGTGCCAGGAGTGGAAAACCTCTGATATTGTTGCTTTTTTTTTAAAAATAGTCTTTATTAAATTATTTACACAAATAATACAAACATAAAATGGCAAATCAACAATAAACATAAAATGCAAAAACAAGAGAAAGAAAAAAGGAAAGGAGAAAGAAGAAAGAGAAGAAGAGGTTTAAAAGAAAGGAAATGGATTTCCAACTCCCTAAGTAATACAATTTTATACCTTAACTAAATAATTTCTTTTCACAATTCACTAATTTGGTTACAATAATTCTACAGTTCTATTGAGATTATATAAGTCAAATACATAATATTTACATCTTGTATTATATTCATATGTTTTACACATTTACGTTAATTTTTGGGGCAATTCTACATAGTTGAAGAAGGGGGTCCAGTCATTTTGAAAATCTTCCACATTTTTATCATTTAGCTGGTCCGTAAGTTTTGCCATCTGCGCCAGATCCAGGGATTTAAATGTCCATTCTTCCATTGAGGGGGTCAGTTCTTCCTTCCACTTTGATGCATACATAATTCTAGCTGCGGTGATCGAATATCGTAAAAGTTTTCCATGTTCATGTTCCAAATCCTTGTCCATGATGCCCAATAAATAGAGTTCTGGTGTTCTATTAATTTCTTTAGTCAACATTTTACAAATTATATTGTGTATAGATGTCCAAAATTTTTTCGCCGCCTTACAAGTCCACCACATATGATAAAATGTTCCTGTTTCTTTTTTACACTTCCAGCAGACATTTGAAGTATTCTGAAACATTTTGGATATTTTGTCCGGAGTAATGTACCACATGTACATCATTCTGTAAAAATTTTCTTTTAAATTATAATTTAAAGTAAATTTCAGCCCTTTGGTCCACATTCTTTCCCAAACATCATAGTCAATGTGATGTCCAAGATTTCGCTCCCATTTAATCATACATTGTTTAATTTGTACATTTGCCATTCTTATTTGTAATAACATTTTACATATTTTGGAAATCATGTGGTCATTGTTGGCATAAACTAAATTATCCCACCAGGTTAAATCTTTTGTGAATTTGAAACTTTGGGCATCAATTTTTAATTGATCCTTTAATTGAAAATACAAAAACCATTGGCATGGATGTCCTTCATTTTCCAACTCATCTCATCTCTTCTTTTCATTTTATATATAGCCCCTTCATATTTTATTAGGTCCAAATATCTTAGCCATTTGCAAATTCCTGTTTTTTCTCTCCTACTATACGCTTCTTGCAGGGAAATCCATAATGGTAGAGTGGGTGTTAGAGTAGGTTTATATTTTTCCCAAATTCTAAGGAGGGACTTTCTAATACAATGATTATTAAATACTTTATTTACTTTCAATCTGTTATACCACAGGAATCCATGCCAACCAAATTTCAGGTCATGGCCTTCTAGATTTAATAATCTATAATTTTGTAAAGTATTCCACCCTTTTACCCATAATAATCCACATGCTTCATAATATAATTTAAAATCTGGAAGACCCCAGCCTCCTTGTTCTTTAGCATCCTGCATTAATTTAAGTCTAGTCCTTGATCTTTTCCTTTGCCAAATGAACTTTGATAGGTCTTTTTGCCATAATTTAAAAGTTTTGTCAGTTAATAATATTGGAATATTTTGAAATAAAAATAACATCCTTGGCAAGATATTCATTTTGATTACAGAGATTTGCCCCATAAGTGATAAATTTAGTTTTTCCCACTTCCCTAAGTCTTGTTGAATTTCCTTCCATATTTTTGCATAGTTGTTTTGGTATAGATCGTTAGTTTTAGCTGTAATCTCTATCCCTATATATCTGACTTTTTTAACACTAGAGAATCCTGATTTATTTTCTAATATATTCTGAATATTTTGTGACATATTTAAGTTAATCATTTTCGTTTTTTATTTATTTTGAAACCAGCTAATTCTCCATATTCTTGTAGTGTTTTTAATAAGTAGTCAAGAGATGTTAGTGGATTTTGTAGGGTAATAACTAAATCATCTGCGAACGCTCTTAATTTATATATTTCTTGTTTTACCTTTATTCCCTCAATCTGATTTTCCTTTCTAATATTCTCTGTTAAGACTTCCAAAACCAATATGAATAGTAAGGGGGAGAGTGGACAACCCTGCCTGGTACCTTTTTCTATTACACATTCTTGTGTTGTATCTTCGTTTATCACAATTTTGGCTTTTTGGAATGTATAGATTGCTTTGACTGCCTTTATAAATGTGTTGCCAAAATCCATAAATTCCAAGGTTTTAAGCATAAAATTCCAGTTTAAATTGTCAAAGGCTTTTTCTGCGTCTAAAAAGAGTAGCATAATCTGTTTTTCATTATGAATTTGGGCATACTCTATTATATTTATGATAGTCCTTATGTTATCTTTTATGTGTCTACGGGGTAGGAATCCACTTTGGTCACGATCAATTATTTCTTGTAATATCATTTTTAATCTTTCAGTTAGAATTAATGTAAATATTTTGTAGTCATTATTCAGTAGCGAAATAGGCCTATAATTTCTACATAGTGTCGGATCCTGTTTCTCTTTCGGAATTAATACAATATTTGCCTCAGACCAAGATTGAGGTATTGGATTTCCTGATACAATCATATTCAATAAATCCTTAAATGGTAGTAGTATTTGATCTTGGAAATATTTATAGTATCCTGCAGAAAAACCATCTGGTCCTGGGGCTTTGCCTGTTTTCAGTTTTCTAATAGCATCTATAATTTCCTGTGTTGTAATGGGGTTGTTAATTGTTGCTTTTTGATCTTTAGTTAGTTTCTTTAAATTGTGTTTTAGCAAATAGTTTTCAATTTTGCCAATTGATATTTCTTGTTTCTTATATAAATTTGTAAAAAAGTTATAAAATGCCTTCTTAATTTTTTCATTGTCAACTAATTCTTCCCCATTTTCTTGAATTTTGGTAATGTTCTTTTTTTCCTTATCTTGTCTTAATTTATATGCCAACCATTTACCCGCTTTATTAGCATGTTTGAAGTTTCTTTGTTTGATGTATCTCAGTTTCCTTTCAATTTCATCTGTTGTAAGTATTTTTAATTGTTGTTGCAAAATTTTTATTTTGCGATTTATTTCCTCATCAGATGGCTTTAATTGGAACTCTTTTTCTTTTAACTTAATTTGATCTAAAATTATTTGAGTTTTTTGTTGTGCTTTCCTTTTCAAACACCTGTTTTGATACATAAAGAACCCTCTCATATAGGCCTTACTAGTATCCCACACAGTACCAATACTTACTTCTTTATTTAGATTCCATTCAAAGAATTCCTTTAGTTTCTTTTTGCAATCTTCTACAAATTCTTTATTTCTCAGCAAAGTTTCATTTAATCTCCACCTACAATTTTTTGGGTGGAGTTTTATGCTCAATTGAATTGGGTTATGGTCTGAGAAGGATCTGGGGAGGGTTGTTACATTAGAGATTTTATTTGCCAGATTTTTAGATAGCCATATCATATCAATCCTGGAGAACGACTTGAATCTATCTGAGTAGAAGGTATAAACTCTGGCCAAGCCATTTTTATTTCTCCAGGCATCTACAATAGCCAAATTTTCAGTCATATCAAAAAAAAGACAGAGGTAATTTTCCTTGATGTTTTTTAATTTGTTGTTCAGACTTTCTATCAATGATAGGTAAGTAACCCCATTCCAATCTCCCATCATAATCCAATTATTATAGGGTAGTTCAGAAAGTACATTAAGTAAATTTTGATAAAAAAAATTCTGATTATCATTCGGGGCATATACTCCAACCACTAATACTTTAAGGCTTGGCAGTTCCACTTCTATTATTATATATCTTCCATTTTTGTCAGCACTTATCAATTTAGAGTTTAAATGAGACTTTGCATATATTACAATTCCATTTGGTTTTTTTTCACTTGCTGCTATAAATTCATTTCCTAATTTCTTGTTTATCAAATATTTATCATCTTTTTTAGCAATGTGCATTTCCTGAAGACATAATATCTTGCTTCAATTTATATAAATAATGAAAAACTTTTTTCCTTTTAACTGGGGAGTTGATTCCATTTATGTTCCAGGAGAGGCATTTTAGTTCATTCATTTGAGAGAAGTATTGTAAACTCTTTAGAGCTAGAAGCTAATTCTTCTACACTGGGGTCTTCAGAATCTAGACACTTTCCTTTACTTTCTTTACTTTTAAATCTGTCACTCCCCTCTGCATCTGTTTCCAGATCTTTCTTATGTTTTTTAAGAAATTCCTGCACTTTTGAGATAGTATTCAATTTGTATCTTCGTTGTTTAAACATAACATTAACTCCCTCCAGAATTTCCCATCTGAAGGGAATTTTATTTCTTTTTAAGACATCAGTAAGAAAAAAGTATTCTCTTCTCTTTTTAAGTATTTTCAGTGGTATGTCCTTCAGTATCATGATTTCCTCTCCTTCAATGTTAATTTTTTTTACCATAAGAGGCCTGTATTATCAATTCTTTTGTCCTCTTTCTTGCAAATTCAATTATTATGTCTCTTGGTTTCCTATGAACCTTTGCATATTTCGAGTTAACTCTATATATTTTTTCTATATTTTCTTCTAATTTTTCTTCATCCCAGTCAATTAAATTGGCAAGCATTTGAATCACTATTTCTCTAATCTCTGGCTCTTTTTTTTCTGGTACTCCTCTAAGCCTAATACAGTATTCTTTTTCTTTTAACTCTAACACAGTTAAACGGTCTAATTCAGTGTCCTTTTCCCATTCTATTTTCTCCACTCTTTCTCTTACTTCTTGGATATCTGCTTTTATTATTTTGTCCATTATCTCTAACTTATGGTCTAATCTTTTCTCAAAGCCATCAATTTTCTCTTCCAATAAATGAGTTAAATTTTGAGTGATGTTTTGAATTGTTTTCTGTGTAAAGTCTTCAAACATGGCTTTCAACCATCCACCTTTCCCCTCTTCTGAGCCTCTCCTAATCTGTCTTCTTGTATTCATTTTGTTTTGTAAACATCCTTCTTAATTTTTTAGCTTATCTTAACTATTAATCCTAATACACTATTTGTTTATATGTTACAATATACAATATACAATATCTATTTCTACTTACACAGTACAGCATATGCTTAAGTATTTATATAAAGCTATAGTATATTACAATATGGCGTGATGAATTAATTAAATAAATCAATTTTCCCCTTATCGCAGCAGGGATTTATAATAAAGATTTTCCCCCCCAATCGTAAAGTTTCCCCCCCCCCCCACTTAGGAAGTTTCTTCTTTTTTCGTTATTTAGTCAGTGATTATTGTTCCTTTCATCGAAGTGAAGGGGGCAGCAGAACTGCCTAGAAAGCTAGGCTACTCACGCAGGCTCTACAGTTCTTGCTTCCTGGCTTCCCGGCTGCTCTTTTACGGCGAAAGTGAAAGTGACAAGAAGAAAGTCAAAGCTTTCGCCTGCCGCTCCAAAGCCGCTGAAGCTCTTCGTCGGCAGAGCTCTTCTTCCAGTGCTGCCTCCGTGGTTTGCCCCTCTCTCCGACTCCGCAAAGCCACCTTCGTCCTGCGTTGTAGATGAGAATATTCTCGAGCTCTCACATCGCTCGTCCTGCCGCCATACTCCTTCACCCCCAGCTTTAGAAAATCGAAAACCTCTGATATTGTTGAAGTATAATTCCAAGCATTCTTTTCACTGGTCATGTTGATTGGTTTGATTGAGAGTGGAAGTTCAATATATCTGGAGGACAACTGGCTTTCATCTCCTGGACTATGCCTGACTTCTGGTTGATGGCACTGGAAGCAGTTTTCCTATATTCTAACATTCCATGGTTTACAGATGGCCATTCTTGGTGTTTGACTCTATTGTGTCATGTTCACTGATTCAATGTAGTTTATACATCGTAACGTTTCACATGCCATGGCGCTGACGTGCGTTTCTGTTTAGGAGGGAGCTGCTGTGAGACCTTGTACCAAGCTCTGTATGTGAAATCAGTACAATGGAATGTGTTTGGGTTATTTTCTCTGCTCAAGGACTTTTCCCGCAGACCATCAGAAACCGTTAGGAGCACCTGGGATTGTGAACTTGAGAAGATTCTACGGGGGGAGGGATTTCATTTGCACTGAGGGTTTTTAGTTTGAAATTGGTGCGCTTTCATCATTCTCAGCTTTCTCTGTGATCCTGCATACTATTCTTTAATAAATCAGATATCTTTGAATTCCTGCTCATGAGTCTGATGGTGTTTTAGAATAGGCAACCATTACATATTGATAATCAGAAGCACCACTGATGGATAATTTCTGATAGGAATGTGCTGTGATAGGTTTTATTTTAGTCCTTTTGAGCTGGTCTTGACCCTGGCAACTGCCTGGGCAAGTCCCTGCCATTTTCTTGGCAAGATTTTCAGAACTGGTTTGCCATTGTCTCCTTTCCAGGGCTGAGAGAGAGGAACCGGCCCACAGTCACCCATCTGGCTTTGTGCCTAAGGTGGAACTAGAACTCCCAGTCTCCTGGTTTCTAGCCTGATGCCTTAACCACTACACCAAACTGGCTCTGTATGATAGTATGCTATGATAGCATTGCTGGTTATATATGCTAGGTTTTTTTTCTTTCCCAGAGGGTGGGTTTAACAGCAGTTATATTTAGGAGCAGCAGAGAAATCTGGTTTTTATCAGGTTCATGGGAAAATTACCAATACCCTTTTCCTGGGGTAGAAACACAGTCTTGACCATGATCATGTGATGGTTGAGTTGCAAGCTTCCTTCTCAGGGAAACTGATAAAGATTATTGCTTCCCTGCTAATATTGGCAGGAAGGAAACCAAGATCTTTTCTGCAGTAAGAACTGAGCATGTAGGAGACATAGCCCTCTCCTCAGTCCCAACCGATAGTAGGTCTAAGAGGTGGCAGAGAGGATGTATATAAGGATGGGGGTTAGTATACATTCTGATCCCATCTGCTGGTGTTCTGCCCACTCATAAGGTAGCCCTTGAAGAATGTCACAGCTATACATGCAGCATTTCACCTTAAAAATTTGGTTCACCATATAGCAGTGTTTCTCAACCTCAGCAACTTTAAGACGTGTGGACTTCAACTCCCAGAATGCTGGCTGGGGAATTCTGGGAGTTGAAGTCCACACGTCTTAAAGTTGCCGAAGTTGAGAAACACTGCTGTATAGACATGAAAGCCATCAGCTGTAGGGGTGTTTATAGGGCATACTTAGGAAGCTCTAGTGTTAAGAATCCCATCCCTGTTTTGTACCTCTGAATGTCAACCTGCATCTTAATTTTCCCTGGCTGCTTTTGGTGCTGTATCATTTAAAGAGTATTGATTCCTTAAAAAAAGTAAAAAAAGGTTTACAGGCTGCAAGGGCTGATTAGCTCCAGAGGCAATGTTAGTATTGAAGACCTAACCACCATTGCTTGGAAATATGCTCACTAATGCCTTGATCTTTCTACTGCAAGGACAGAATTATTACCTTAGATTCGGGTCGCCTCTTCTCTTATTTTAATAGGTTGATTAATAAGGCTTAGTAGGCTGTGTACTTTTCAGTCATTTCCAGCTGCATGATGTGCTTCTTGGTGCTATGTCTATTTCTGGAGAGCTCCGAATGGGGTATAGCTTTCGAAAAAGAAAGATGGTTATACTGTAGCAGTTTTGAATAGAAAAGACAGTCTTGAAAAGTATAGCAGTTTTGAATAGACATGACTGAAAACTCCCAAGTAGGCCTGGAATCCTTATCACCTTACAGTGCAGTGTACTTCTATATCTTGAAGGTGGTACAATCCGTTCCTCCTCATCTGCCATGCAAGATGACAAGTTAATTGGTGCAACGAACTGGAGGTGGAAAAATCTACCTCGTATCTTTTTTTCCCCCTTGATGGTTATGAATTTTAATATGTACCTTGAAATTTGAAAATTCTGGGAGCCGGGGTTTTTCCTGATAGGCACAGCCCTTTTGGCTTTGCACGTTAAATTACGGTTTGCAAAAGAATGGCTTAATCATACTGGATTCGCATTAATTTGGTGCCGCAATTGGGTGTAGTAAATTTGTGGGTGCTTGTTCCAGTGATCCAGATTAAAATGATATCTATGTCTTCCAACCAAGTACACGTGCGTTTGTAGCTATTTATAAGAAAGTCGGCTATTTCTTGTGATACAGGGTCATGATTTGAAATGCATAGGTGGCTCGTATCAAGCTTTCCTCTAGAAAGAATTTAATATCATTTTACCTAAATAGTAGAATCTACTAGCCCACTCTTTTTGTTGTTGTTGTTGTTTGGTGACTACATAGCTACCATGTATCTTTGTTCCACTGGGCAAGGTAAGAAGTAGGTGAGGGAGATGGGCAGTAATTAAATTTGAATAATAAACAAACAAACAAGTAACTGTAGGAGAGCTGTGTAAGTCTATGGTGGCAAAAAATTAGAAGGAGCCACTTAGCCCTTTTCTGACTAACAAATTTAATTCAAAGGCACCAACTTTTGTGAGCTGCAGTTTACGTCACCAAGTGCATAGAGTAGTTAAGGCAACCTTTCTCAACCTTTTGACCTGGAGGAACCCTTGAAATATTTTTCAGGCCTTGGGGAACCCCTGCACATTCAGGCTCAAATATAGGTCACAAGTTACAAAATTATTATTTTTTTAATCATATTTTTATGACCGCCCATCTCCCCCACATGGGGGACCCTGGGCGGTTCACAATAAAAACAATTTAAAATTAAATAAAATCATAAATAATACCAGTGGTCAATAAATATATAGAAGTCAAATCTAAGTGAGGTTTAAAATACAGAAAAAAATTACTATATTCGTTTCATGTGTAGGCCTGTATATATGCATTTACAATGTCCTTAAACTAAAAATAATGAAACCTATCTCTTTAATGTGAAGTTGCATGAATTGGAAATAATTTTTTAAATTGTGATCTCCCAGGGAACCCCTAGGGACCTCTTACAGAAGCCTAGTTGAGAAACCCTGGGTTAGGACTGATGTAGGGTTTAAATTAGGGACTCATGTAGAAAGCCAGCTTTTGGACTGAAAGAACTAACAGTCAATGAGGCATGAACACTGAAATGTTTCTTGTCTGAATTAAAATTCGTCTATACAATATGAACACAACACATAGAATTGTCAGAATTTGAACTTATGCATTATGAAGTATATACTGGTTTCTAATCTCAGGCTATGCAATTCTAATATAGGGGACAAACTCTATGCATGGGAACATCAATCAGGAGGGCAACTTTCCAAGAATCAGGGGCCATAGCTCACTCCCCAAGTGCTTGGAGGATAATGGGTGATGTCATTGGAAGAAGGATGGTCACATGCTGGAAAAGGGCAAAGCCATTTTTTTCCCCAGTCAAATGATTTGGTGGTATTCTGAGTAGGAATGGAAACTGGAAGCCTCTGGAAAGCACACCCCTCCTGCTTTTTATCTTATAAATCCTCTTGCCCTCCCCCAAACTACAAAAATCTGTGGCATGGTTTTGACGCTTGATTCTGGGCTGTTTTCAGAAGACCAAGGTGTGTTGTGTGCTGCTCTGAATGATGTGATTGTGCAGTGCTGGGGATGCCTGGGCCGTTAGCATTCAGGTTGTTGCCTTTTGCGCATTTCTGTGTTTGCCCCAACTAAGCTTCTAGCTTAGAGCAATCCCAGCTGCCAAGCAAACTTTGCAGCAGAAAATCAGTGGGTGTGTGAAGAGTTAAATAGCACCTTCTGCGTCTCCCCTGTAAATCTTTCTCTGTTACTCAAATTAACCGGCATGTATATAGTGGGGGGATGCATATGTTCTGAAATAATGTATAATTCAGTCCTAACATAGTGAAGTAGGCAGTTTCTTTGTCAGTGCAGAGGATCTAAAAGTACCCTTAGAATCCAGTTAGCCAGCTTCCATCTGAATGCCCAAACTCTCCTTGCCAACTGCTTTGATTTCTCCTGATATCCTGATAATTTCAGATTAAAGGAATCTCTCCTTTTTGTTCAAGGCTCTTGCTTCTGCTATTGCTCCTCATGCCCCCAATCTCCCCACACTAAATCCCTTTATTGAAACGGTTACCTTGAAGATATTTATAGGCAGAGATCATGTCCTCTGAGTTCCCTGTCTTTCGACTATATATATAAAATGGAATTCCCTTGATGCCCAAGGGAGATATTAGCTTCAGTTTCTAGTATCAAATTTTCAAGCCTGGTTGACAAGCTGCTAGTTTTTTTTGCTTGCATGGCCAAGGGTTCGTTGAGGCATTTGCAGAGAACAGCACTTAGCCAAGCTGCTCCATCCAGAGTGACACCCACACTTCCAATATGTTCTTTCTAATAGAACAAGCTTTAGTTATTTTGATGTCCTGAATTAGAAGGCCTGTTTTCCAGTTTATTGCTCTCGCCTACAAGGGCCCAGGATCACTTTCTTCCTTGTAACCAGCCTCCCTCCCCTCCTCCCTTTTTTGTTCTAGTTTCAGTTTCATAGGGGACATGCATTTGGGTGTTACCTTGTTGGTAACAGCACAATCCGGAGAAACTCTCCTCTGTTTAGCCTACTTTCCCAACCTTTGCCTGTTCTAGCTAATTACTCCAAATTTCATATTTTTGAACTAAGCAGCCTTTCCTATCTCTCCTCATTCTGTCTTCTTAAAATGACTGACCCCCTTTAATCCCTCCCTCCTTGCCGTTTGCAGTATATGTCCCGAGCCTGCCCTCCCACATTTTTCAGATTAAAATAGGGACATGCTTACGTCACCTTTGTGAACCGAAGGTTGCTACCGAAGCATTTCCCCAACTGCTGTTATTTATTTCTTTGCAACCTGCTGTGTTTGCTAAATGCAGCATTCATTTGTTCCTCCAAAGATTGTCCTTTACTGATTAAAAATGGTATTTTGTTGCTAAAGGTGCATTAAGCATAATAGTCTTGCATCCTTTCCTTCCTGCTTTGTTTGTTCATCATTAACCTTCCTTCAGCAATCATTTTGGTTTTGTAAATAGTATGTTGTTACTTATGTACTGTATGTAGGAAATGGCAGTGGATACATTGTAAAAAGCATCAACAAACTTTAAGAGATTTAAAATGTGCCCCAGTTTGAAAAGTAGTAGGATGAATGTTGGATGATGATGCAATGTTCATATACTTTATATGTGTGAACATTAAAGAGTATTCCCATAAGAAACTGCCTTAAACTTGTTGAATGTGCACATCACACTAAGTTGTGGTTTGTTGAATGGGCCAAAATAGCCAGTTTCACATGCTGTGCTAAGCTAAACCCAAAGAAACCATGATAAGCTTTGTCCTATCTACCCCCCTATTGTTTGCATGGAATGGCTGCAGCGATCCAGGGTTTTAGAGAGATGTTTTTGTGGTCCTGATTAGAGAGATTGTAATTTAACCCTGGATCTTGGGTGTGCAAAATGCTTCTTCCCTGACTTGGCTATGGACCTTCCCACTGTTGGCATGTCAAGTGAATTCTTTCAAGGGAACTGTGGTGCCCCCTTCTGGAGCCAGTTATGGTTTTGAGCTGAAACGTGTTCCCCAGCCTTGCTTGAGAAACAGGGGAAGCATTTTACAGCGGGCATAATCTGTTCCATGCCATTATATTTTGCATTGACTGCAGTGTTCAGCTTCCTGTTCAGTTCAAGCTGCAGATAGTTGCTTATGACAGAAATTTCCAGGAACTGCTCTAGAGCTGCAGCAGGGGTGATGGTGCCAAAAAAATCAAGATGATGGTCACCACCATACAACCAAAGCTCCTTTTTGTGTGTGTTGTGACATTCATAAAGAAAGGGGGGGGGGGTCCATTACATGGTTGTGGCCACCATCTTGACTTTATTGACACATACATATGCAGATACCCCATGGCTACAGTAAGGCTTTGAACTAAAATATACCGAGGGGCCTTTTGCATTCTTCTCTGTTAAAAAAAAAATATTTCCCACGAATATAAAGATGCCTGTTTTAAACACGTATAAAAGCAAGGTTTTGAAAGTGTGTTCCTAAATGTTTTTATTTCCTTTGTAGGCTATGACTTCTGATGACAAATTGTTTGCTCTGTGTGGGAATTGACCCTTATAGTGCTTGTTTTAGGCAGGCTGGCTCTTAACAAATGCCCCAATGACTTTTGGTCTGGCCTGTCTCTTTCACTGGGAGGCTGACTTGGGTGAAACCATCTGTTAGATACAGTTCTGCTGAAGGTGCAGGTCTGGGTGGTTGGCTTGCAAAGGTGGTGGGGGAAACTGGGACTGTGCTGAACTCATCCATGGCCCCATACCCCCAAAAGATGAAGGTATCTATCTTCTAGGGATTCCTGCCTCCATTTCCGGCTTCCAAGAAAAAGATCATTCTTTCTTTAGCTTCAGTGAAAAGTGAGCGATTCCTCGCTGATCCTAACCCTGGAAGAAAGGAACACTGCCTTGAAAACATGGCGACTGAACAGCACCAGGATATCCTCCCCCAGCCTTTGAACACAACTGCTTTGCTGAACATTGTGTTTGAAAGCAGTTGGTTGCTGTGGTGATGCTCCTGACGTGTCATTTTGAGGGGAGATCCCTGAGCATCGGCGGAGACAGCTTGTCAGCTTGCAGATGTCCCTGATTAGTAGGCAGCCCCGCGAGGAGCATCAAGAACTAGCAGCAGATGATGCTGCCTGCTTGTTAGCAATGGCCAGACCAGTAGCTTAGCTGGCTGGTGCTTGGAGTTTCCTACCCCCTAAAGAACCTTGCAGGCTTCTCTTAAACCTGGCTAACTCCAGGAGGTCCCCAACCATTTTTCAAAATGCCAGCGATCCTTGTTGCGTCCTACATCCTGGATAGCGCTTACAGAGCCTAATCTAGTTCAGTTTGCTGTCATCCATTATATACCCCCACCCTTGAAGCAGAAATGGGGGACTTTTCAAAGGCCAAGAACTATGTTTTGGGCAAGGGCATCATAATCAGGGGTGGAAATATGTACTTCTCCCAAATGGAGCTTTTCGGTTTTTAGACAGTCCCACCGTTACTTTGATTGCCTTCAAGGCAGACTCTGGCTTGCTCAACAAGCAAGTTTATCTTGGCTTATTGGGAATGTAGCCATTGGCTGGATCTCCCTGTTTGATACAAGACCTCCCCTCTTCTCTTTCACACACAAACCTGTGCACCTATGTGCACACCCCCTGATTAATCTCTGTGGAGGAAGTGTGTGCGCCCGCGCCCGTGCGCACACACACACACACACACACACACACACACACAAAATGTGTTACTTCTTTATGCAGAAGAAAACACAGATGCCCCTTGTGGCCACTACTGGAAGGAGGTTGACAAAATTCCAGAGGCCTCGCTGGCCTCCTTTCTCTGCCTTTATTCTTTCCAACCCAACAGAACCTTGGAAACGATCTGAAGAAGCTTGTGGTTCTTTGTGTCTCTCCCGTCAGCATGACAACTCTGTGAAAACTGAACAGAATGGGATCCAAACGGGTGTGGGGTGAGCAGCCAGGAAAAGGAAGGTCAAGTGTGAAAATGTCCTGTGCATGTCTCCATTCCCATAAAATGTCCATTGTACCTTTTATGTGTGCTTGCAGAAGTTGACCTCAGTACTCCTCATGGGAATCAACTGAACTAACCTCAGAAGTTGTTCCTCCTAGTTGGGTTGGTGGCACCCTTTAGACTTGCAGTCCAGTCAGTGATCTGTCCTTCTCTGGCTTGCAACCTGATTACAGGCTGCTAATTGCGGCTGGCTGTCAGCTGGATGAATGTCTGTAAAGTAGTAATTGCAAGGATATGCTGTTTTGTTGGTGGGAGCGCTGGGCCATAGACATAGTTTCAAACAGAGCTGGCCATTATGTTCTGTGGGGCTTTTCTGATAATCTGGAAGAACAGAACCCCTTTTATGAAAAAGACACCTAGCTGCTCTATTTATCAGTACTGTACCACCTAATCGCATTGCTATCACGTTGTCCCCTTTTGATTTGGTGGGCCTTCAAAGATGCACAGTTTTTCTGTATCATACAATTGTAGTTTCTGGGGCAGAGAACTGGGTGGTGGCATTCCATCCCTGAACACAGGGATCATAATAACTGTCTCTGTTTGAGCAGCAAGCGTACACCAGGGAACCCCCTCCTCAATACTAATTTAGAGAAGTGGTGTTAGGGAAAGCGAAGTTTGATTCTGTGCTATGTAGGGCTGTACTGTGCTGTGTTGTGAGAGCTAGGAGCATAAAGTGGCAGAAGGAATCCGTTTGGATTTGCAATGCCTCTTAGGACCATCCATATCAAACAGTGTAAGATGCTTTTTTTCTCCTCCTAGTATTGGTTGAATACTTTAATGCAAAGAGGTATGCATTTCAGCTTGGCTTGGAAGCCAGCGTTAGTTTCCATTAAGTTGGTTGGAGTATAGCAGCTTTGCTCCTGAGTACAGACAGAGTGCTTTTCTTTTTCCACTGAGAAGGGTGGGGAATAGAAAGCAAAGCAAAGGGAAACGTGACAGATCAGCACAGAAGGCCACGGACGGTTTCTGATCTGAAGAACTGAGGGGCATAACAGAATTGCTGTCTGGACAGCGGAAAAGCACCCTGTTTGACCAGAGGATATTTGTCTCCTGACAAATCTACTGCAGTTTGCTTGGCAGCACTTCAGTTGCTGGAATGCAACCATTTCTTTCCTTATCTTTTCTTTTTTCCCAATAGCCCAGCCCATAGTTACTAGCCAACATCCAGGATATCCTTATACGGGTGCCTTTATTACAGACTCCATTTGGGAACTCACAACAAAATCTTTTGTCAGAAAAGATTAGAGGGGGTTGGAGGGTTGAAACTATTAAGAAGGCTAATGGCAGGCCTTTCACTGCTCACCTGAGCTTAACTTTTACTAAATGAAGCATTTGTTCTGGTGATTGGCATGCTAAATATGGCCAGCTGTCAACCCCTGGAGTTTCCTACCTTTGCTCTTCTACCTTTCCCTTTCCAACATGCAAATATTTGCTTTGTTCTCTCCTTCTGGGTGTTCTTGGCTAATGAATGGAGGGCACTGATTGTGGCACAGAGGAGGAGGAATCTTTTCAGAGTAAAAATTTCAGGGACTAAGTTCCTCACAAGCTCTTCAGAACTTGTAATTGATACCATCATACCAGTCTCCTAGAAAATGGGTTCTGCATCTAGCAACAAAAACGTTTAGGGCAGCACTCTTTTCCCTGAGTTCATATAACACTAAGCCAGAATGTGATTTATTTAACAAAGATGGGCTAAATAAACCATGGCTTAGCAGGATGCCCAAACACACACACTTTGGATGGAATTAGAATTTTCGCACTCCTATCTGTTTGCATGGAGAATGGCTTCATAAGCGTTTCAGTGAGAAATAGAGCAAAGTAGTATCTGAATGATTAAGAATGATTTTTCCCCCCTTTCTGGGAAAGTGTGACCAGGCAGTTCTTATTTTTGGAAACACTGTACGTGCATTGCTTGTGGCACATGTGCATAGGAAGCAGGAAGTGCAAAGGCTGCAAGACATGTGTGAATTCCATTTGCACCAGAAATTTGTGTATTCCTTAAGGAGCTAACAAAACCCAAATCCTTTTTAGAATCTAACAGTGATACAGAGGAATAGGATTTGCAACACATATCCAGCTTCCTCTATGTATGGGTAATGTCCCAAATGCAACTAAATGTTTCAAAATTCAATTCACCTCTCAACAGTTCTGTAACAAGAAAGCCACGGCAATAGTTCTTCCATTCTGTGACAATAAAGCAGAATAGAAATGAATGAAAAGATGAACAATTAAAATTGGAATATTAGCTTTATGTAAACATCAAACTAAGCCATAATGTAGTTTGACTTCGGATTAGCATATTGTGTGAATCCATTCTGGTTTATATCTTTGTAGTTTGTAAATCATGATTTATAGCTGAGTGCATTCTATGAATCCAACTGGCTGTAGTTTGTTGTGGTGGTGGAATGTCTCCCTGAGGAGAGTGGACAGGAGAGCGCATTCCAGGCTGACAAATGTTCTCACGGTTTGCTTTCCTTGGAGAAGGGCCGAGGAAGAAAGTTAGACTCGGCCCGCCTTAGATTCTGAAGAGGATTTTTCCATTCAGCTCTGTTAAGGGATCTTTAGTATGGCAAGATTCTGTGTATGGTAGAGAATAATAAAGAAACTAGAGACTGCATCTGACTCAGCGTGGTTCTCTTCGCTGCTTTCTCTGACAGCTGTAAACCACTTTTCTTCTTTTTGGTACCTTCAAGACAGTGTTGACTCCTGGTGACTGCTTGGACTAGCCCCTGCAGTTTTCTGGGTAATATTTTCAGAAGTGGTTTGCCATTGCCTTCTTCCTAGGGCTGAGAGAGAGGGACTGGCCCAAAGTTACCCAGCTGGCTTCGTGCCTAAGGCAGGACTAGAACTCCCAGTCTCCTGGTTTCTAGCCTGGCGCCTTCACCACTACACCAAATTGGCTTTCATTGCAAACCATAGCTTAGTGTTATGTGCAAATTCAAGTCAGAAAATTGACTACAGTTCTTTTAAATTGTACAAAAGAATAGTTCTAATAGTTAGACAATGGGTGCCTTGAGACTGATTGGTTTCGGGGCTATCAATCGGAAGATACTGTGCAGGCATTCTAGCATTTCCTCCATAACATATTCTTTAAAAAATAAGTGGTGAGAAAACATAGAAAGATTACAGCTGGAAGAGGAAAATGCTTCGATCCCAGTGAAATCCATTTTCCTCTGCATTCTTTAATGAGGCAGGGCAGTTACATAATGGAAATGGTTCTTGTTGCAGTATTGAGTAGCATGATTCAGAACAGGGTAGTCGTAGAAAATGAAAGGAAACCCCTGCTAAAGCAGATATAATGCTTTACCATTTACTCTTAGTAGTACTAATAGCCATTAAGTTAAGAAGTTATACATTGTAGTGGGATTCAGCGTTAGATATTTTGGGGCAATCTGTGTTTTGTTCATTTGTTAATGCATCTGTTTGGCGAAAGGATTTGTGACCTTCCATTCTAAATCAGTTCCCTAAGCATCTCACAGCAGTTAAACTGTCCCATAATTAAATTAATTAATTAGAACAGATGAAAGAGTCAGAGAGAGTAGGGAGATTTTTGACAAGGGATCAAACATGCCAAAGGCCTGCTGAACAACGAAAAACCTGGGTGGAAGACAGGGCTGGTGTGGAGTTTGCGAATAAGAAAGGAAGCTTGAAAGCAGGAGTTTGTCATGCTCAGCTTAGTGGTTTTGCAAAGAGGGCTGGAGAATTGTTGCTAAATGCTTGATGGACCTTTCCATTTTCTTCAGTGCCTGATGGTAAACAGCCTGTCAGTCCTTCAAGGTAGTCCAGCCAAGAAGCACAGCTACTGTATGGTTACTAGCTCTATCTTTATTGTCAGGTTGCATTAACAGAATCTTGCAAGTTGAAAGTACCCCTCCCTTGCTTTACTTTTACTCTCCTGAAGACCAAGGAGGGTCCCTTCTGAGATGCTTTCTCCACCCCCATTCCTCCTTTGGACTCAAATTTCATTTATCAAACCATTGTCTGGGTTGCGGCTCTTCCCTCTCTCTCCCAAGGTCATTCCCACATACCATGACACAGTCCCACCCCTGCAAATTCTGGTTCAGATCAGTGGGATTGCTCATGAGCAGGATCTGTGACACTGCTTTGCATGAAGGAAAGTGCCTGTCTTGGAAATACACTGGTCTGTGTATTTTGTACATTTTATTAATATTATCATATTTATATCCCACTTTATTTTGTACACTCAAGGAAATGTACAAAAAGGAGGGGGGATATAGGGAATTTAGAGGTCAGAAGGCAAGACAACAATTTTTTGTGTGTCGACGGAAATAATCAACTGCAGTTTGGAGGTTTTATATCAGCTGCATAAAGGTGAACATCCATTTCTATTCTTCCACTGTCATATTTCACCATATGATTATTTCTTATGATCAGTTCTTCAGTTGGGTGGAATCAATGCCCCTTTAATCATGCTTCACTTGATTCATAATAATTGCCTTCAATGCTTCGTTCACTTGTACAGTCTGGATGATATGGCTAGAAAATGCATTTTCTGGTGTATCACAGATTAAATCTTCCAAAGCTAAAGATAGACAGATATACCTTGAGAATTAAATGTTCAATCCCTTCTGAGCAGACACAACTTCCAGACTGATCCATCTTAGCAGCAACCGATTCTTACTAGAGAACCACCTACTTGCAATTCTGATTGTTATCCTGGACAGCAATCTTGTCTGTCATGAAGTAATCTGTTTGCCTTTTCCTGTATATATGTTTTCTTGTGTGTGTGTGTCTTTCTCTCTCTCTCTCTCTGTGTAAACATGAAAGAAAGAAATAATGAGCAACCAGCTTTATTCTTTCTATTATCACATGGTGAAACTTGCTTAAGTTAGAAAAATATGCCGATCGATCGATTGATTGATTGATCAATGCAGTCCTTGTTTAGCAGCTGCCACGTTTAGCGATTGTTTGCACTTATGACAGTGATGAAAAAGTAACTTTACAACCAAACTTCACATTTATGACCTTCGCAGGTCTATAAAGCAAAGAAAAGCTGAAGTAAGATCATAAGCACAGTCGCAGTTTCACTTAGCAGCTGTTTTGCTTAATGACCAAGTTGCTGGCCCCAATTGTTGTTAAACAAGGACCACCTGTAGATACAAACTTGTCGTACTACAAAATTGGAGGCATGAGGAGCCAGCTTCGTTCCTTTATTACCCCATGGTGAAACTTGCTGAAGCTTAGATAAAAATGCTGACACACATATACACACACACATTCATGTATGAAATTGTCACACTATCAAATTGGAGGCAGCAGACAGCTCCTTTATTGCTATGCCTGTATGCATTTCCCTCCAATCTGCCACCAACTGTAACATTCTTATCCTGTTTTGTGTTTTTGTTCTTATTTTACAGTTAACTTGTTTTATTTTGAACTCTGGTTTCTGTCTTTCCCTCCGTTATGGCAACTGAGCCCAATTTTTAATGTGTTTAATTGCTGAAGAATCTTTTTTTTAAAAAAAAAGCTGATTTAATCTATAGGCCTCTACAGAAGTGATAATTATAAGCTATGATAAACTTCCTTCAGTTTGCCGAGACGGAAGAGCCGGTCTTCTAACAATAAGAGCAATGGCATCCTTGCCTCTTTCTCAGGAACAGCGGTGGATGTTACAATATCTTCTGATAGAAAAATCATGTTAATTCTGTGTTGCGCCAAGTACTTCCTTTTGTTCCTACTGAATTCTACTGAAGTTCTCCAGTTTTGAGAAAGTGAGAGCTTCCTTAATCCCATTCATAATATAGGTGAGAATGAAAAGGGAGCCACATTTCATTGAAAAGGTAAAATATCTGAGGGGGGGAATATAACAGAAACCATTGAAACAGCTTCAGTCCTGCATATTATTAGCAGTTTGGATTGAATTACTTACTATATCCCTTTAAAGAGTAGCTGATTTGGCAAAATAGCTGGACATGTACATATTTAGAGCAGGGCAATTTGAGGGTGTTCAGAAAAATCCCACATGGTTTTTGTAACATTTGCTGGAACTATCCTTTTAGTGAAAGTAGAACGAACTTTTGATTACTGGGTGGATTAGAACTGTAATAAATAATAAAGTGGCTGAACATCTTGCTATTCCTGAGATTTAATTCCTCAGCGATCCTTATTTGAATCACCATCTCACTGAAATAGGGTTGGTTTTACCTCTTTCTGTATCATACCATGAAAAGCAACATATTCTATGGAGATGTCAGGATTTCGCATTTATGAAATGCCCTCTTCTAAGATAACAGGCTAATACGAATATTGATTTCATTTTATTATCAAGTAAAGGGCCATTTATTCACTAGGTTTCTAAGTCTCGCTGATACCAGCTCTGTTTGTTTTTACAGCTCATGCTGTGCATCGCTACTTACTTGTTTTGTTTTTATTGTTCTAGGATGTACCAATATGTATTTTACTTCAGTAAACAAACTTATATTTTGCATATTCAATATTTTAAATGCTTTAATTAGATCCCCCCTCCCAAAAGAAAGTGGGGCACATCAATGCATGTACAAAGTGATGCACTGGATTTTGCTTTTTAAATATGCAGGAAGTGGATGGAATCAAGTGCCCTAGGATATAAAAATCAAATCACTTCAAGTAGAAAACTAGCTTATCAGAAAAGTGGACTGGGCTACTCTGTTTGGTGCTATTTTATTTTTTATTTTTTTGTTAAAGCCAACAGCTTGCAACAATAGCTTCCAGCTTATATTGGAAGCAACATAGTTCTGAATTCTGTTGCTTTTAGTGTATTGAGAAATGTTGATATCTCTCCTTGATGTTCTGGTAAGAAACCTAATATTATGGAATCTGACTTGCATGACATGTTAAAGGACGTGTATTCTTCTTACTTTTCCAGATCACCAGAAGTTGGAGCGAGAAGCTCGCATCTGCCGTCTCCTGAAGCATTCCAACATTGGTAAATATTGTTCTGCGGAGATGGAGATGGGGATGGGGATGGGGAAGAACCTTTGCTTCAAATGAGGGGGTTGGGATGGTGTATATGGTGCATATGATGATTCTTTATATGATATATATTCTCGTGGCAGATTTGTGGGTACAAACACACTTTCATCAAAGGACAGGACAAAGGAATGATTGTTCACTCACAGGAGTTGACATTTTGATTCTCACTAAGGCAGAGAGGATGACTTCAAGAATCTGTTCCTACCAGAACTAAACCTGGTTGTGTTCTTGCTCTTATATACAGGGATGCTTTTCTTGGCTGCAGTCACTTTTAATGTTTTAAGCTCTAGGACCCTGCATTATGTAAATCAGTTTTCATTTTTCCTTTTGTGGGTTTAAATGTTTAAGCAATTTTAAATGTTGGTTTATTTTATTTTGTTTTATTTTATTTTATTTAAAAATGATTATTACAGGATTGGTCTTTTAATTTTTGAATCCTTGAACACTGCTTTGAAAACTCTTTTCTTGATGTGAGAGTTAGTACATAAACAGTAACACCACATTTGACGTCTCCAACTAGGACACCCTTATCCTAGGACAGGGATTAACATCTGTCTAGCAACTAAATGTTTGGATGGATGAGTGGCTGATAAAAAGAAAACTGTGATGACAAGTCCACTAGTTACTTTCTCTCAGCAGGGCATTAGCGTTTACTCCCTGAGCCCCCACTTTAAAGCTAACATTTAAATAGGGATGTTTCTCACTATACTGCATGCTTTAAACTAACCATACAATTTGGGTGGTTCTGGATTATTTGGAATGTTCTACGGTCAGGTTGATAAGCAGCCGTGTTGATGAAACTACTGTTATGCCATTATATATTCAGCAGTACAAATTCTGTACAAAAATTATGTGTTTGTGCATGCTAGATCAGGGAGCACACATACACACACCACCGACAGAGAAAGAGAGTGTGCAATTTAATGTGTTACTTCCAGTCACATGGCATGCAGACTGTCACAATATTATTAGTTTTCCCTGTTGCCTTCATGGGTAGACATTTGCAGTGGTCCACCTGCAAGTGGTTATAGAACTTCCAACTTGCATTGAATAATATTAAGAATATCCTGCACACTGTTCCAGTAAAACCTTTGCAGTAGATTTCCTCTTTGCCATCCTCTTATGGACTAAGGAGAAGAGAAAAAGGCAACACTTGAAAAGAAAAACTGATTGATGGAGACTTTTCTTACCATATTTGTGAATTTTCTACATAAGTATAAACTCTAGTGTGATATTATGGTAGTTCTGCTTGTGTAAGGATGGAATGGCTAATTGCAGCTGGGTGCTCCAGCCTTACACAGAGCTGAAGAAGATGGCTGATGGGGAACAAGTGAAAGCCTTTGGAGCCAGAGGCATGAGCAGCCATTAACTCTCAGAACAAACAGAACAAGCTGTCACCACAGAGGAGAGCCATCAAAGAAGAAGAGAGGAAGGGGCGGGACAGAAGCAGAAGGCGGGAGGCTTAAAAGAGAAGGTGGGAGGAAGTAGGCCCCATTCGTGGCTTTAACAGAGTTTGATACTGTCCCAATAAAGAACTATGCATATCTCTATAGCTTGTGCTGTGAGTTGCTGGATTTGAGGCATAAAGAACAAGAACCTCACAGCTTGTGGACTTTACGCTGATATTGGTTGGCTATTATGGAACCCTGACGTGGGCAGCTGATCCAGAGGGTTTCTTTTTTTAATCTTAGTAAGATGGGCCATATTTTGCCCTTTCCCACTTTTTCTGGCTCCACATTTGTTTCTGACTTAAAATCAGGATGCAGCATTAGACTTTAAATCTCTGAAATGCCTGGGAGTAGCTGAAGTTCATACCCCCGGCAAGGACTCAAGCTGGAGGAGACGGAATGGTTTCCAAGGAAAAGTAGAATCAGGACCTTCTTTGTAGATTTTTTTTTTTTTTTTAGAGGGGGAGTTCAGAGCCTATAGGGACGCGGTGGCGCTGCGGGTTAAACCGCTGAGCTGTCAATCAGAAGGTCAGCGGTTCGAAACCACGCAGCGGGGTGAGCTCCCGTTGCTAGTCCCAACTCCTGCTCACCTAGCAGTTCGAAAACATGCAAATGTGAGTAGATCAATAGGTACCGCTTCGGCGGGAAGGTAACGGCGTTCCGTGTCGTCATGCTGGCCACATGACCCGGAAGTGTCCTATGGACAACGCTGGCTCTAAGGCTTAGAAACGGAGATGAGCACCGCCCCCTAGAGTCGGACACGACTGGACTTTACGTCAAGGGAAACCTTTACCTTTTTTTCAGAGCCTACTGTGATGTTTTCTCCATTTACTTTTAGTTACTTGGTCACACACACGCACAAAGATGGCTTGATTTTGATTAACCATAAAGGTTTGGCATGAATATTTACACTTAAGAGTGGTTTTGAAATTACGATGAGTTTAAAATGTAGCCTTCATCAATAATTGTTGCCCAAACCCGTACACTATTTATTCTAGAGATCCCCTTGGATTTTGCATTAACATCGTCAGTCCATGCTCAACATCCATGGAAGTTTAGTTTGCCATTTCATTCCTCTCCATTCTGGACAAATCTTCTACCTTTATATCAGTTTCGCCTGCCTGATCTTAAGGCTGTTTAGCAAACTATTAATACCAAATTTCATGAAGCTGAAAGTTAGTTTTACTTTTGTGGCAATGCATATGCTATTGTGAGATGGAGCCTCTCCATCATTCTATCTCCCAAGGTTGTTTGGAAGATATAAACAGAATTAATTCCACTGGTGTCCCTTCCTCTGCTTTATTTTGAAGAAAAGCAGGCTATAAATGCAAAGACAGTGCTCCGCAGTTGTCCTTATGTAGTACGGACGTGCATCTTTTCCTTGAGCAACAGGTCAATCTGCCCCCTCTGTTCCCAGTGCTGCTGCATGGAGCCACCTTTAGAGAATATTGCAAATCCATTGCAGTTGCTAATGACAACCAGGTTGGTAGAACAAGAGCTTCTAGGAAGCATCATCTTGTCCAGGTCTCTCTCTGTCTCAAACAAGTGATCAATTAAAACTGAATGCTGCCTTCCTGCTCACTGTAATGCGCTCAGTGTGTTTATGCCAGTTATTTTGTTTTAATCCTTATGGGGCTTTTTGACTCTTCTAAAACATCTTCTGCCCCCCCCCCATGCATTAGTTTCTATGGAAACTGTGTCGTCATGGGTACCTTCTGGGTAGGTTTAGAGACAGCCACAAGTGCAAAAGAAAAAGGAACCGTTTATTGTATAATGAAGCTGAAATAGATGCACTTCAGCTTCAGTCTTCCTAGAAATGTATAGGGCACTTGTACAGGAGTGTGCCCAGAAAGTTGATTTGCTTGGGTTGAGTGAAGCTGTCAGGTAGTTTGTTTGGTTTTGACTTCATGCAATATGTGAACCAGCCCTTGTGGACTGTGAACAGTGGATTAGGGCTTAGTACAATGTCTGAATCCACCAATTATGGTTTACTCAGCAAATCATGGATTTGCTTTGACTGATGGAAGAGCTCAGTCTTGCTCTCAGTGCACGATGTAAACCCCTTAGGCTTTGAAATGAAAGTTCTTCAAAGGGTTTTAAGGAAGTTAGGTATTCATCATCAGGAGAAGTGAGGAGACACTAATCTTACCTGAACCTCCTGGTTTGGAAATAGTGAAATTAGGTAGGTGACAATTATTCCCTGAACTGTGAGAGGTACTCAGTCGACTGGATAGGAGTCACATCCCAGTCTACAGTATAATATGAAAAACCATGCGCCTTATATTTTCCATTAATTGAGAAATCAGTTTCTCTGAGATCTTCCCCAATCTGAAATCCTTTCCTTTACTGTCTGTAGCTGTCTGTTATCATTGAAAAGTTTTGTGTCCCTCTCAGTCACATTCAATCTTCCGTGCTTTTTGGCTGCCTACTGTAAGTTATAGCACTGCAGATGGATCTAGCCATTGGAAGTGAAATGCCTTATCCATAATACATTAAGGACAGACCATCAATTGGAGCTGGAGTTTGGTTTTTTGCTTTACAGCCAAACTTGTATCCTGCTTATAAGCTTGGCCCTGTATTTGTGTTTCCTGCTAGACGTTTTCTCCTGACTGGAGAACTTTCTAAGGCATCATCATCTATTTCCAAATGAACCCCCCTCCCCTTTTAACTTAATTAGCCTCATTTTGGTGAGGAGTAATATATCTCTCCCAAAGCTACATAGCAGAAGCAAAATTCTGAAAGACATATTTTCCCTTGGTTCTTCAGGGAAAGAATCATGTTCCTTTTCACTGCTCTTATTTCCCTACACCAGTTCTACTTGGCAGCCAAATTAAATCTTCTGTTTGGCTTTTTGCAGCATTGGGGTGCTTTAGCCTGAAGAGGTGCCCTTGGAAAAGGAGATGAGTGTGTATGTAATACAAAGCAAGCTTAACATTAAATATAGGTAAAAAGAGACTTGGTTTATCTCAGAGACCGTAACATGTAAACATTGCCAGCAGCATCTTGCTACCATTATCACTTTCTATTTATTTTTTTAAACAAACAAACAAATATACATCATAGCCTAATTGGAACTAGCATGCACATGGTGGAGAAAGACTAGGTGTTTTCCCAAAATCTTTGGGTCTGCAAACAGACCTGTCCAGGAACTTCAACAGTAGATTTGAAGAAGCCATTCCATTGTAAGGTCCAGAAGCTAGAAAGGGGTAGTTAACCCCTTTAAACATGCATACATCCCCATGTGAATTCAAACAAAATGCCATGGGTAAAGAAAGAATAAACTTGAAACAAGGAATGGCTTCAGATTAGGTTCATAGAAGCCATGCTGAAGCCTGCAAGATTTTCAGCTCTAATTTCGTTTTGGAAGAAGGATGATTTGTATTTCCCTGTGTGCTCTTCCAAGGGTTCCCTGCTGTGCTGCGTGATGCTGTTTTGCTTCAATACTACTGAAAAAAAGCTATGTATTGAGTCTGGTTTCTTTTCCAAATAACCAGTGCAGAACTGCAGAGGTGTTGGCATGTTGTGGTCAAAAAAGTCAAGATGATGGTTGGGATGGTGTGATTGAAGCTCTGCCTGTTTTTATGTGTGTCACATGCAACATACATACATACATAAAAAATGGACGGAGCATTGATCACACCAACACAGCCACCATCTTGACTTTTTTGACCATGCCCTGTAGACAGCCCCACTAAACTGTCTTCTGGGGCTGCTCACTCCTGTGGGTCTAGAGCTGATCTTGGAGTGTTGCAAAGAATACACCACATCCAAGTCCGGGCTTGTGTACTTATTTATTTATCAAATTTGTATGATAAATTATTATTTGTTTTATTATTTTTATGTATTTGAATTTATTAGCTGCCCAACTCCAATGGACTCTGGTAAACATTAAAATGTCCATACCAAAAAAGATTACAAGTAAAAATAATGTAACCCTCTACCTCCATAATTAAATTAATAATGTCCCTACGTACAACAATCCTGTAGCAATTACGCAGCACCCCGCAACGTAACTGAGCAGAATAGCAAGATGATATTCAACTGCCAAAGGCCCTCTGGAATAACTCACTTTTTATTGCTTTCCATAAACATCCAAAGGGACCCTATTCCATAATGCTGGTGGTGTGATGGGGTAATATTTATCTCCTATCTTCAGCCCTTCTAATCTCATGGAAATGTTGGATTATTAGGAATTCTATGGGGAATGTACAGTTCTCTAATCAGGTTCAAGGCAGTCTTGAAAATATCTGTTGGTTATAACATATTTGGTTCCCCTATTAATACTGTAAATTTACCAGTACATTATACTCACCCTAATTCTCTTGCTACAGAAACATAGTACTGGTCTTTGAAAGAAAAGAAGTATTGATTATGTTACTAAGATCCAAAAGAGAGTTTTGAAAAAATCCAGTTATATGGTGGGAAGCCCTCAGATCCATGCAGGAATCTCAATTAAAGCATTAGGTGGGAGCCTCTTTTATCCTAGATCTTGGATGATGAGGCCTATCCTGTGAGAGAGGCTGTTGCTTACTAGTGTGATGTGGAAGTATTCCTTCAAAATTGTATCCCAGTTACTAGCAAAAAGGTTTCTTCAACCTATTGAAGAAGTCTGTCTTACATCAGGAGTAAATCTCTTTTCTCTCTGCTTGTGATCGACATATGTAAGTCGGTGCAGTGTAGCACTTAGAACCCCACAATAGAATTGCAGGGAGCTGGGTTCTACAGCCCCCGCCCCCCCAACTATGAATCACACTGGATGACTTCGGATTTGTGACTGTAATTCAGCCAAACATATCTGGGCAACACCCCTGTAGGGCAAGAAAGAAGGTCAGGAATATGTACCCTGCAGTGAATGTGTTCCAGGAGTAAGTGAAGTTTTAGCTGAATTTGGAAAGTTGCCGCTTTTGAGTCAGCCTGTCAGGCTAGACTCACACCATTTTCACTAGGTGATCTGCAAGATGGTTCCTTCTTCTGTTCCGTTTTTATCTTAGGCTTAGGCACATGACGAGTTTTATTTTTTATTTTTAGTCAGGTTTAATTTTTGCTTCCATGGGGAGCAAGAAAATTCTTTTCTGGATATTTGATATTTATAGGAATGTTCCCTGCCCCTGCCATCTTCTACAACCCCACCCCCCCTGTTGAATTTCTATGGATTTGGTTTGGTTTCTCCTTAACGGAGTTGCAGCGCTGACATGCCATGAGAGACCTATGGATCTTCTACCCTATTAAAATTCAAACTTATTCAAATAAACATGTGACGGAGAATCATTAACAAAAAGAACAGCTGATGCAAATTAAATTCATTGTTATATTGTTAAAAATATGTATGCATTCATTAAAATTATGGTCCCACCCCCCTTCATTGCATGTTGCTAAGTTCTTTGGTACATTTTGAAATACAACCATTTTTGAAAACTTGTGCATGTTTAGGGGATCAGGTTTTAGACTCCAATAATCAATTTTCATTTTCACTGTGACTTGAGGCACCTCTTATGCTGCTTTGTTGGGATTTGTAACCTGATCCTGTAATGGAGTGTTGAGCAGTATAGGTTCAATTTGGGAAAAAAAGAAAAGAAAAAGAAAGAAAGAAAGAAAGAAAGAAAGAAAGAAAGAAAGAAAGGTTAGTATTAGACTCTTATAGAAGGAAGGCCAGTGGTGGAAGTTAGTAAAAATGAAGCTTCATAGTCAGGATCTGTGATTCTCCGGTTTTGCTTGGTTTTCTTTGATGCTCGTGAAAATGGGATTCTAGACAAGATGGACATGTAGATTCTAGTCCAGAAAGCCCAGACTTAATTATGGCCTAATTTTCCCCATCCAAGTAGGTTTATTGGCAGACAACAGCATAGTGCAGATATCACAAAGGGTATTAGAGATCCAAATCCAACAGGATTTTGGAGGGGAAAGATGATGAAGCAGTAGGACAGCAAAAATGCCAAGATAGTTGGGATCTGCAGATGATGGAAGGCAGAAGGGCACCTATTTTGTTGGAGCCATTTCTTGGAGATAAGATGCTGAATCCTAGAACCTTGTGAACTGGCTACATTGAGTGCAGCGTTACGACCCTACCTGGATTTGCCATCTGTGAGATTATGTAGAACACCAAATAGAGTAGAAGGGTGGTAAAAGGTACTAAGAATTTAGGGAGTATTTTGCCCAATGTAACACCTTCTTTGTGCTTCTTTTGCAGTTCGCCTCCATGATAGCATATCCGAGGAAGGCTTCCACTACCTCGTCTTTGATCTGTAAGTCCTCTTTGGTCCTGATGTAGTAATTGTTGCTCCAGAACCTCTTGACCAGCCAAGGCCTTTCTGGAATTCACTCACCTTTAGAGTCTTCTCCTCTGGGCTTCTTTCTGGTGGTGCGTTTTGGCTGCCACAAGTTGATACTCCTCTTTATGGGCCACTTTGGAGAGCCTTATGCTCTCCCTTCCCACCCCTTCCGAGCAAATGTTTGCATGCTGCCACAGGAGCTGAGCAGGCACCGCCATCTTAATGGATGTAGGTGGGCGAAGACTGCAGCTGCAGTGCTGCCATTAGCATAAAGGGGTGGGCAGGGGAGAGAGGGGAAGGAGGCTATTGAAATGATAGTGGTGACTCAGGGACCCTGACAGGCTGTAGAGGCCCAGTGTCATGCTACCATTTTTAAAGACCCAGATTATGCCTGCTAGGAACCACACAGAAGGTTGGCTCCAGGGCTCCAGATGGTGATCTGCCTTGACTCCTCGCCCTCTTTCATTTGGGGGTAGGCCATGTCCTGGGCAAAGTATCTGCCCATGGGGGGAGGCACAGAGACATGGTGTGCTTTGCTTGGCTGCCTCTCACTTGATTTCCAGATATAGAAACCAGTGATCTCATCTCCTCCTCCTCTCTGACAGCTCCAGTTAAGCAGTAAACTATATTTAGCTGTCCTCTGAGTCAGTGCAGCCCCTGCTTCTCCTTCTCTCTCTCTCTCCCCTTTTTCCTTGCTTGGAGTCACACAGACCTTGGCATAGCCATGGCTGCAGCAGGAAGAATTGAAAGCTAGCTATAGATTTTTCCTTTCACACCCTGCCCTTATGGCCAAAGGTGGCTCTGAGCCCAGATGCGGGGCAGATCAGGTGCAATACTCCTTCAGTTCCTTGGGGTGCCACTGCAGGCATGTGAGATCAAATCTGGATTCCCTGAACACCTGGTGGATTCAGGTACATACAGTACATGATGAAATGAGGGGGTGGAGGAGTAGCATGTTATGGTCATCCAGTGAAGATGTTTGGAAAGTGCTACTGCCCCCAGTACCCAAGCCTCAATCTAATCAGTTGCAGGAATGAAGTGAGAGCTGAATTCACTTGATTCTCTGCTGTACCTTTGTATCCATTCGGCTCTGTTTCCTAATCTCTGCATTTCTATCATTCTTGTGCACTTCTGGCATACCGCTATTTAACATAACAGCTCCTTTCCCCTCCACCCTCTCTCAAAGTTTTTAATTAATTGTAAGGTTTGGTGGCTTGAAGGGGAAAGTACAGAATTATATACATCACTGCAGAGTGATCAGAATGAACTATTTAATTTGTAATTAAATATAAGTATAAATGTAAATTACAAAGGCCAAATTTAAATTCAAAGGCCAAATTAGGTGCACATCTGTATAATATGTGCTTCCTAGGGCTTGCATTCCACTGAATTCAATGGGCCTTACATTTGGGTGAATGTACTTAGGAGCGTTCCACCAGTTTTACACAACCATAGCAGCCTAACATTTTGCCCGGGTTTAATCAAACAATATGCTTGGGGCAAAGGTGGTGATACCGGTAGCTATTTTTTATTCCTGGTGATGAGTTTAATCACCTGATCTCCATCTGACCACATTTCTTGTGCTTTTAATCACTGGTGCAAGAAGTCCAAATGAGGAAATAGTAAAGCAGTCCTTCTGAACCATTACTGTGTTGAAATAATGGTTCTGTTGTTTGCTGGGCACAATTGAACTCTTGAGTGCTCATCTACCATTGTTCTAATCTTGGCATCTGGACATGGCTTTGAGTAATCTGTCTTCTACCTTCTACCTATCCGACATTGTCTTTAATGATATTGTGTGTTGTTAAGTCAGTGTCAACACTGGGTGAGTTTGTATGATCATTTTTGCTCTAGGGTGTGGATGACAATTTTTTAGTTCCTGACCTGAAGGCTGGGGGAGGTTGCCTGTTTTTGCCCTGGTTGAGGTACAATGTGGTGATGATAATGTGTCTGCCCTTGTCTATTTTGCCATCAAAATGGGTGGGCCAATAACGGAACAGAAAGTAGAGCTGGACTTGAAAAATCAAATAAGATAACCAAAACGGTGAAACAAAAAAATAAAAATAAAATAAAACCAGTCCTCAACAAAACTCTCCAAAAGCAACTGTATTTTTAAAAACCGCAAGGGAATTAGCTTGTTAAATATGCCAGGGAAGATGTTTGGTGAGATTTTGACTGGAGGTCTGAGAGTTGACAATGAATAGCATTTGGGAACTGCTGTGTGGCTTAATGCTGGGCAGACAAGATTTTTGCTCTTCAACAGGTTGTTGAGAAAAGTAGGAATTGAGAAAAGTAGGAATGCAAAAAAGAACACTTATTGCATATCTCTTGATTTAGAGGTGGGGAAGGGAAAGGGTATGGAAAAGTGAATAGGCTTGAATTATGAATTTTTTTGCATGAAGAGGCAGTTGAAGGTTGTTTGTTGAATGAAATAAGAACAGTATATGATGGAAGTACAGTGTCCTAACAGTCAGAAATCACGCTGAGACGAGGAGTAGGTCCCTAGTGTTTATTACTGCTACATAAAACAGAATCCTAACAAACTGAAGAAGCGTGGGAAAAACCCAGACAGATAAACCCCAAAAGTTAAGGCGGATCTGATCTGTGTCTCTTTGAATGGTTGCTTAATTCCTCAGTACTACGCATGCGTTTTCCCCCCTGGATAGAGGCCCCTTCCAGCTCGCCATCAGTACTCATGACATACAGTAAGGAGAATAAATGAAATGCTTAGCAAATGGTTCAACACTGAGTAAAAGACAAGGGTGTGATGTCTCCTTGGTTGTTTAATGCATTTTATGGATAAGTGCATAAGGAACACTTGTGGTGATGTTAGAGATGTGTTCGTTGGGAATATGGATGTACATGTAGTTTCGTAAGCAGATGATGCTGTATTGTTGGCTGAGAATGCAAATGATCTGCAGTGTAGATTTTTTTTTTTAATTGTATGGCATAGCAGTTCAGTGTTCATGCAGTTTTTTTTTCTTGCTGGGAAATCCTTGTGAGGTCCAGCAGCCAGATCTGTAGACTATTTAGCTGTGAGAAGTCACGTTACCCAGGGTGCACCACGAGGAGGCTAGTCTACATCGCACAGAGTTGGGCTGAGAGAGAGGGCCTGGCCCAAGGTCACCCAGCTGGCTTTCATGCCTAAGGAGGGACTAGAATTCACAGACTCCTGGTTTCTAGCCCAGCACCTTAACCACTAGACCAAACTGGCTGTCTTGCAGTGTAGATTGTATGATGCAATAAAGAGTATGGATCTAAAAATTAATATATCGAAGATCGAAGTAGTTACGTTAGTCCAGGAAAATAGAGTGAACAGTTGCAATATATACAGTACATGTTTGTTGTTTATTCGTTTAGTCGTTTCCGACTCTTCGTGACTTCATGGACCAGCCCACGCCAGAGCTTCCTGTTGGTCGTCAACACCCCCAGCTCCCCCAGGGACATGTCCGTCACCTCTAGAATGTCATCCATCCACCTTGCCCTTGGTCGGCCCCTCTTCCTTTTGCCCTCCACTCTCCCCAGCATCAGCATCTTCTCCAGGGTGTCCTGTCTCCTCATTATGTGGCCAAAGTATTTCAGTTTTGCCTTTAATATTGTTGAGGTTTTCCTACTAACGATTAAGACTGCTATTGTACCTAATCATTTTGGCCCGGTGAAGAGGTTGTATTTGATTGTCTCCTCTCACGTGCTTCATGCAAATTGCCTGGGGGGAGGAAACCTGCCCGGACTTGTTTCTTACTTCCTCTTTTTTTCTCTCTGCCGATATGTAGCAAGCCAGGCTTGCTCTCAATGAGAGCTAAGTCCTTTAAATATGTTTTGCTTTTGTTTTGCTTTCTGTAAATAAATTATTTTTATAGATATGCCTGGTGTGTGTGACTTTTCTGATCTCTCCTGGGCTAAAGGCTTTCCCAGCATTCTGCCAACAAATATCATTCCCTCAAGTGAGCAGTCTGGCTTTATTTCCTGGAGGATGGACTGGTTTGATCTTCTTGCAGTCCAAGGCACTCTCAGAATTTTCCTCCAACACCACAGTTCCAAAGCATCTATCTTCCTTCTCTCAGCCTTCCTTATGGTCCAGCTCTCGCAGCCATATGTTACTACGGGGAACACCATTGCTTTAACTATGCAGACCTTTGTTGTCAGTGTGAGGTCTCTGCTCTTGACTATTTTATCGAGATTTGTCGTTGCTCTTCTCCCAAGGATTAAGCGTCTTCTGATTTCCTGACTGCAGTCAGCATCTGCATAATCTTCACACCTAGAAATACAAAGTCTTTCACTGCTTCTACACTTTCTCCCTCTATTTGCCAGTTATCAATCAAGCTGGTTGCCATAATCTTAGTTTTTTTGAGGTTTAGCTGCAAGCCAGCTTTTGCACTTTCTTCTTTCACCTTCATCATAAGGCTCCTCAGTTCCTCTTCGCTTTCAGCCATCGAAGTGGTATCATCTGCATATCTGAGATTGTTAATGTTTCTTCCAGTGATTTTAACTCCAGCCTTGGATTCCTCAAGCCCAGCATGTCGCATGATGTGTTCTGCGTACAAGTTGAATAGGTAGGGTGAGAGTATACAGCCCTGCCGTACTCCTTTCCCAAACTTAAACCAGTCTGTTGTTCCGTGGTCTGTTCTTACTGTTGCTACTTGGTTGTTATACAGATTCTTCAGGAGGCATACAAGATGACTTGGTATCCCCATACCACTAAGAATTTGCCACAGTTTGTTATGGTCCACACAGTCAAAGACTTTAGAATAGTCAATAAAACAGAAATAGATGTTTTTCTGAAACTCCCTGGCTTTTTCCATTATCCATCGGATATTGGCAATTTGGTCCCTAGTTCCTCTGCCTTTTCTAAACCCAGCTTGTGCATCTGGCAATTCTCACTCCATGAATTGCTGAAGTCTACCTTGCAGGATCTTGAGCACATGCCAGAAAACTAGAGCAAGTAGATGAATTTGTGTACCTTCATGGAATATTTGCCAAAAATGGAAAAATGGATTGAAAAATTTAAGACGGTGCAAAGGCTGGTAAAAAGGGAGTGGATAGTATGTGATCAATGGCAAGGAATGAATGTTTGTCAAAAGAAGTGAAAAAGAGCTTTGTATTAGATTGTGCTTCTGTCCACTTTGCTCTATGGAAGTAAGAGTTAGATGTGTCAGGAGAAGTATAAAAATAAATAGAATGCAGTGGGAATGGGATACACAAGAAGCTTGCATGGTAAAATAAGAGAGAGTATAGAGATGAATGGGTGCTGAACAAATGTAGATTGAATAGAAAAGTGAATGACCAGTACAAAAAAAAAATACATTGAGGTGATTTGGCCATATAGGGAGAAGGAAGTTCAAATTGAAAAATAAATACAAGGAGTAAGAATGAATGAGTCGAGCAAAATGAAAGAGTGAGAAAGTTGTGGTTGGATGGAGTTGATGAGATCCTCGGAAAGAAAGATGACTACGTTAAAGAACAAAAGGCAATATATGCATCAGTTTATGAACAAGAATATCTCGCAAGGATAAAAAAAAATATGGAAGCATAGTGAATGGTATTGATGTAAATTAGATTTACCTGCATTTCTTCCCTTTTTTATTTCAGGCCTTAAATGGCTTTGGCTTAATGGCTTTTTACTTGTCTTCTGCACTTGGTGTAACATTGCTTGCAGGGAAATGAGTAGTGTTATGCTTGTATGTATGTGGTTGCTAAATAACTAGTCCTCTATCTAGACGAGGGATAGAATATAAGAACTTCTCCCAAACCTAAAATATTATCCTACCAGGAGAAGAAGCAGAAAGAGAAGAAATAACCTCAGTATAAATATATCATTTTGGGGTAGTTGCAGTGAGATTTTAAACAATATATATTTACCCTCAAAATAAAGTTAGAAAAATTAGGCCATTTCTGACCAAATAAACACAGTTTTGTCACATTAGCAAGCTTTAGCAGATGCTCAACAAAGCCAGTCTTATGCTGGCTCTGATGAGACTCCCTGGTAGAACAGAAATTGGTTTCATGGCAACACTTTTCCTCCTTGAGGTCATGCTCCAAGTCTTTCAGGAACAGCTGAGCTTCAGTGATTGTAATGGAAAAAAGGAATAACCTTGAGGAACAGGAGGAAAACCCCAAGCAAAACAGTGGTCTGATAAAAGAAACCTGAGTCTGGGCCAAAACTGTAACTTGAGAAAGCTTCTCAGACAAGACCCTCCCTAGTTCTCATGAAGATAAAGGGAGGGAGGGGGGAAGCACATCCAGACTTGCAGGATTCTGGTGCTATAACCTTATAATAATAAGAATAGTACTAACATCCATGACTTGGGTTTCCTAGTCTGGTCTGTCTTGAGGGTTGGCAGTGATACACTCTCCAAAACATCCTACTGTCAAATGTCAAATTTTGGTTGAACTCTGGTTTGTGTCACTTGCAGGGTCACAGGCGGTGAGCTCTTTGAAGACATCGTTGCCAGAGAATACTACAGTGAAGCTGATGCAAGGTGAGTGGTAACTCCACATCCACCTGTCCCCCCCTCCATCCTTCTCCCTCCCCCAGCCCCACCCCTTCTTTCTGTTCCCAGATCCCATGCCAGCTTGAACCTGTGTAACATGGACCCATCTGTGATCAGGGAGGTTGGGGTGGGGTTGGATCCATATGGTTGGATTCAAAAGATATCACATGGTTACAGTGAAATTCATATGTCCTTTGGCACCAGTGGTTGCCATAACATGCCCCCATTGCCTCATGCAGTGCTAGCCACCCAAACACACAGACACGCACACACACACTTGGACTGCTGCACTTGATTACTCAGTCCCAGCAGAGGGTGGGGGTCCCATTCATTTCATAATTGTGAAGAAGATGGAATTTCTGAGAGGTGCTACAGGGTGGGAATAGATGCACCTATCCTGATTTCTTCCTGCCCACCCCCTGCCCCCCATTTATACTAAGATACAACAGCTCTGTTTCCTTATTACATCTGATCATTTAAGGACACTCTCTTTCCTAATGGACTTTCACCAGAGCAGGTCATCCCCAGCTCCCAGCTCCTTCTTTGCTAAAGGAAGTGTGACAGGTGAAAGAGATTTGGTTGAAGAGCTGGCTGGCTGGCTGGCTGGCTGGCTGGCTGGCTGGCTGGCTGGCTGGCTGGAGTATGCTCCCACTTCTGCAAACAGTGCTCAATATGTGGTTGAGTATCTCAAGTTCAAAGGGGTCTTAGCATTTGTATAAAGGAAGTTGCTGTTAGTACTTTCATACTTTAGCTTTCTCATGCTACTTCAACTGTAGATAGATTTGTATTGCTCTAGGCTAGTTTGAAGGTTATATGGTCTCTTGCGTAGATGATTTCCAGTCTATCTAGGATAGTTAGGGTTAAGAACTGGAGGTATGCAAGGAAGCAGGAAAGTTGGTGTAAGGAGTAAAAATTGGATGGAACACAACTGAGATTAGTGTTTGCTGGGCAAAGTGTATATGGTTAGCAAAGAGCCCAGACCTTCAGGAGTTGATGGAACAAGAGCACCCAAATGACAAAACAGTGTTGCCTTTGAGAAGCAATCATAGTTACAATACAGGGGCAGGTGGGAGTCTGAAGTTTGTCAGCCATGAGTGGGAGGAGTTCTAGTCCTTGGAGTGGTGCAGAGGAGCAAAGACTGGGGAGATAGGGGGAGGCACCGAAGAGACATCAGCAAGTTCAGACACTAATCTAGAGCTGTCAAAGCAAGAGATTGTTGACCAAGGCACGAATGTGTTGGTCAAGAAATATCACTGCAGAGTTGCTTCTGTTTGTGTTAAGAAGCCTGCTTGCCCATGGCTGCTTCCCAGGATTCCAGTGATTTTCCAATGAAGGCACTATAGGAGAGAGGGAGGCCATCGCAGTCCCAAAGCTCAGAATCTGGTGTAATTCTTCCCATGTGATTTCAGCTTTCCTACATCATTCCTTCATTCCTCCAGTGCTGAATCGGTGAGAGAAATACCCATAGGGGAGCAGAATAATTGAACCATAAAATCCAGCCCTATGTTTTTTATATTGTATACTCCTTAGGACAGCAGCCCCTGGTTTTTTGTACTCTGTAAAAGACCAGGCACAATGACGGTGCGGTACAGATAATGAAAATAACATCCTGTGTTTTGTTTAAGCACCTCTGATTTGATGGTAACCCTGCACGAAAACCCTAGGTCCTTTCTCATGGTGGTTTCCTCCCCATAAAGAGGGGCCTAGTAATACCAAAGCATCACCTTTTATTCCTGAATATTCGCCCGCAGAACAGCCCTGCTGAGTGCATTGGAACTATATGCAGGAAGGCCGAAACTGGTGTGTGCACAAGACGATCACCGAGCCCAACACTGTTCTAAACACAACCTGTGAAATTGGCCTACCTTCAGTTTGCAAAGCCAGATGATGGCTTAGAAACTTCCTCTTTAGTAGGCTGTCACTTGCCCACGTTAAGCAATGTTCTCTTTAGCTCTTTTCTCTTGACGAAAGAGCTGAACATTGACAGATTTGTATGTGTTCCCATTTCCAGCAATTATGCTCAGTTAGCCTTGGAGAGAGGTCAGGTACAGCTAATAGCATAATACCCCAAATAACTGAATTAAGAACAGGAGGGATAAAACCTATGCAGGGAGTTCAGGAAATTGCATAAGCAAGCCAGATGTAGTGATGACAAATATACCAAGGTGTGGTGGGCTGTGCAGACTTACAAAGATTAGAGACTTTGTCCAGGAGGTCAGGGACTACAGTAGGTTTGGTTCAATGGGATAAGATGTAATTCAAGCATATGATAATGATAAAAACACATTTTATGAATCAGTTTCTTTCTCCCTTTTAGTTTCACAAAAACATTGCAAGGGAGACAGAGCTTTTGAATATGATGGTATCCCAAGTGGTTTGGTTAAACCACCATGTTAAGTGATCATGTGCGTTGTTGGGTTTTGACATAGCTTGCCAGGGGAATCCAGCCATTGTGTGCTTAATATTTTGTATGAACCAGGCCATTATGGCTTGTTCAACAAACTATGGCAAGGGAAGACTTAGTGCCATGGGTGCCCCTGCAAATAGAATTATGTTTTGAAATAGTGTATGCTTTATTTTCCTTAATAACTCCACTTATTAACTTAATCACTCCACTCCACTTAGTTGTCATGTAGACTATGAACTGAAGGAGGCCCCACCTTGCCTGGTTTCCTGGGTTTGTATTTGTGTCCAGTATTTGATGTGCTGCTTTCTGTCTTCTTTTGGATTAACATGGTGTGGCTTGGGCTTCCTACCATTTATGGTCAGCTTCTGTCTTTTCCTTGATTATTAAGGCTACTAGTTGCCTGGTAAAACTTCATGCCCTGCATGGTCTCATTAATACCCCTTTGTGGGAGTGGTTGGCAAAGAGGGAAGCAAGCAAGATGATGTTGTCAACAGAGCAATTTGCCTTCTTTTAGGCTGAGAGTATCCATGTTGGGGTATCACCTAAAGCAGAAGTAGCCAACCTGGTATCCTCCAGATGTTTTGGACTATGGCTATCCACATCCTCTACTGCTGGCCATGTGGCTTGGTGGAATTAAAGTCCAGAACAACTGAAGGATGTTCAGTTGGCTGCTGTCCAACGTAATGACCTCAAGTTCATTCATGCTTTGAACTACAACTACCATCACATCTAGCTGGCAAGTCTAGTGATCAGGGATCATGGGAACTATAGAATATAATGTCTGGAAAGTGCTAGGATAATGATGAGAGGGGATAATCAAAATCAGTGAGAAAGACTGTTTCCCATTTGCCAGCCTTATGTCCTCTCTACTTCTTCACATTTAAAATGGAACCTTGCAGTCTAATGCTTGTATCTGTAAGAGGTCTTTCACCACTTTTTAAGCCCAAGTTCATTAGGAGTTCCTTAAAGCAAGTGGCAAAGCCAATAAACTCAGAGCAATAGATATGGAAAAGGTTCCTCCATTGTCCTTTCAGAAACTATCCTAAAAACATGCTTGCCAAACTGTAAAAACTCTGTGGGCATCTGAATAGGATGCACACTGTGAGGCTCCTAGGCTGGCCCACCAGATAGAACTAAAGCACATAGTCAGAACTGCCAGATGGTACAACCCTTCCTTGCCTCTACCACTACAGATTGTAGCTGTAGGATTATGTGTTGGAACACTCCTGATATCAACATTTCTCTTCTGGGAGAAAACGGACTGATCTTCCTATGAATAGGAAATATTTGATGTGGGAGAAAACATTCAAGCACGTGATTCCCCTGAAATCTGATGCAACTCAATTGTTCAGAATGTGAAGATCTGACCTAAACTCTCTTTATTATTCGGGTGGTGTGTGGTTAAATCCTTTGGGATTAGCGGAATCTACTGCTTGTTTTCCCAGCACCTGAGTTTGCCAGGCTAAAAACTGGATTCAAACACATTAGTGCAGCAGCTCAAGCTGGTAGCACAAAGGGAGTTACTGTCAACAGAGAATTCTTGCAAGGCTAGTTTTCGCTTTTAAAACCACCTTGAATTTAGCAGATTTGCTTATTTAAGAGATTTTCTTTGTTTAAAACCCAATGAAAGAGAAATGTAAAAGCATCTAGCTTGCACCAGAAGACATGCGTAGGTACAGGGTAAGTTTGTGGCTGCCCAGATTTTGTCTTCCAGTTACACCTGACCACTTTTAGTGATTCGCGACTAAACAGGATGATCTGTCTCTTTGCAATGAGGCTGTACTCTGAAATATCTAACCCTTTTCCAGACAAATCTGAGAGGTGGGCTCTTTCAGAATTTCATATTGTCTTTTAGAAGTGGTGGTTACAAGCCATTTGTGAGTGACAGTCATGCAAAACAGCTGAAAGCAGTATCTAAGGTCCTATTTTTTTTTTTTCTTCCTCCTGGAAAGGTTTCCAAAAAGCCAGCATCTTAATCCTGGCACAAAGGTGTCTCTTTCAAATGAAGAACATCGCTCAACCCCTTTATTGATAGATACATGCACAGAATCTCCGTTCTCGAATGTAGCATCCTCATGGTTCAAATGGATTCTTGGGCTCTGAAGTCACCTCCCCCTTCCCCAATTTGAGATGCAAACAACGTAGGTTTTCCTGCTTTTGTGCAGAAAGTAGGTTTATTTGCCCCAAAGATCATTTGTTAGCATGAATATTACTAGCTTGTGTAGTCACAATCTAATTCTAATTTTCTTGTTCAATTTTATGTTCTGTTACCCTTTTTTTGTTTTAAGTACTAACACTTTAAAATTTCTTAAAATGGATTCCTTAATAAATTGTTCCACGGCACAAATAATAAAGTTTCGGACAAAAATCTTCAAAAATAGCATATATCTTTGTTGTTATTGGCCTGCCTCTCCACCAATGCTGGAATTTTCCTTAATTTTTCAGAAACTGTTTTTTAACCTGGTTCTGTGAACATTCTGTAGGAATAGCCAGTCTTTTCAACTGTATTAACTTTTCTACCTCCAGCTTTGTGCTTGCCTATGTATTTCACAGATCTGTCTTTTGAAGCTGCCTCCTGTTCTTTGTTTTAAGAGTCTGGAAGAGCAAAGGGAAGTGTTTTTTAAAGGAGGCACAGTCAAGCAGTATGAAACATGGGTATAATACATGGCTAGCATCGGCAAATAGCAAAATGCTGAGATCCAGGAGTGTTGGAGGGGTTGACCCACAAATGAAGATATGAATTAGTGTAAATCATTTGTTGCTGGAAAGATAAAGAGGGAGGATTAAAGACTGCATCAACAACCTAAGAGGCCCAATTTCTGTGGATTTTTGCTATGCTCTTAGTCTGCATAGGATTTGAGCCTCCTCTTTCCCTCGCCTGCAATACGGAGTCCACAAGAGGAGGAAGAGTATTGCATTCAGCCCATGAGTTTCAGGATGCTGGTTGCATGGACAAACAGGCATATATTTATGGAATGGAAATCTGAAGGACTTCAATGCTGGAGTGCAAATATGAACATAGTCTTGAAACCATTTGCCCCACTAAGTTGTTGACAGCTGCAGATTTAACTTTACCCTGCCAGAAAAATGATTGTGTAAATCTGTACTCAGTTAGAAGAATTATACCAACATTGCCCAATGTGGAACTTTGTAGATGTGTTGGGATCCAACATCCAGAATCTTTAGCCAGCAAAAAGCTAAAGAGAATTCTGAGAACAGTTGTCCAAGACTTCTTGCTGGAACAGATTATCCTAGGGTTTTCTTACTATGAGCTATCTACTGAAACCTTAATAGAACTACAGAGGTTGACAGGGATATGAGACATCCAGGCAGATGAGAAGCACTGGACTGGGGAAGAAAGGGCACTGACAGATGTAAGATTAGGGTTTCCATGAATAGATCCCTGGATGGAGACATACAGGCAGACAGATCCAGAGATGCACAGTGGCAGCATCTAGAATAGCATGAATTGAATTAGAATAAGGTTGAAAGAGGTGGTCAGGAAGAGCCAACTCTTAGAACATCAGAATGGACTGATGAGTCTCAGTCAGCGGGATCAAGTGAGATGTTTCTCATTAAGTCTTGTCCACATACAGTATGCACGATCCCTTACACCGTGCTAGGTCCCATGTGTAACCAAGATCATGTCACTGCTAGCTTTTTATATCGACACATGGGAGAAAAACAGCAGTTGCCTTTCCTTGCACACCTGAAATAATGCTACCTTATCTGGACCCAAGTGCTGTTTAGAAGGAAATCTAAACATGAGCAGCTGATGATGTTGCAGATGTTAGACAATGCAGTTTGCAAGTATGGAAGCTCCTGCCATATCAGGTCATAACTATAGGTACTTCCTACCACTTCTGAGTCAAATTCATGGATTTCCTCCTCCTGCTTTCACTGCTAGCAGACTGTTCCTCCTCCTCCTCTTTTCAAATGGCTACTGAACTGCAGTCCCTTAAAGGGTCTCTGAATGCCGAGTGTCTCTCTTTGGGGCGGGGGTGGGGAGGCTCTTCATCCTTGATACTGGGCTGATGTGCACAACCACTTCAGTCCTCCTAAACATCTGTGGCTGGGAGAGGCGGGGAAAAACTGCTCTTGGGCTTGACTTCCCCATTCTCACACACTGACTGGGCACAGTTTCTGGTGCCATTAACAGTCGCCGACCTGCACACACCTTGTGATAACCCTGCTGTGGTCTCTGAGCTTTCACAACATTGTTTCTCTCCTTCTCTCGTTCTCCCATATCCACCCTGCCCCCTGTCCCTTTCTGTCTGTCCATCTGTCTGTCCCTGTGGATTGTTCCCCTCCCTGCAATCCTTTGGACTCTCTGATTTTGTTTCCTGCCATGCATATTTTTGTTACTGTCTTCACCCACTCCGTTTGGATAATCTCTCCGTACTTCCTCCTTGTCCTTCCCTTTTTCTCTCTGTCCTGCCTCCCTGCTGCTCCTCTTCTGCCTGGGTGTGGTTTCTCCACCCCCTTCCAATCCCCATTGTCGGCCTCCCCTTTGTTCCCCACCAACCTTCTCTCCCCTCCCTCCCTTCCCGTTTTGTTTTGCAGTCACTGTATCCATCAGATATTAGAAAGCGTAACTTACATTCACCACTATGCCATTGTGCACAGGGATCTGAAGGTCAGTATACATATGCCTTTCACCCTCTTAGAATGTGGGGTTGGGAGGATAGGGCACTGCCACGATAAACTGAACCTGCCCAGGTCTGGGGCTTTGCAGTGCCAGCTTCCTTTTCTGGTTTGGCATATGGGGCGGGCAATATTCAGAGCTGGTTTCTTCCCACTTTGAACCTGCATGGCTATATCCTTCTCCTCTGTGCAACACTCCAGCAAGGGCAGATGGGTGCAGGCAGGTAGGAGATCTGGGATGTCCCACCTGAGACATCACCCAGGCCCAGATATATACCCAATTCCAGATTATCTTGGGACAGCGATCACTCCTGGGCACATGGGGAAAGGGCAAAGTCAATGTGGCATGCTTCATCCATTCATCTTTCCTGTCTCTTTCCACTTGCGCTTGTGTGTGTGTGTGCTCTTTCTCTTTCCCCCTCTCCCTCTTTCTCTTTCCTGGTCTACACTGATGATTTACCAGAGTTGCTTCTTCCCAACTCTTGCCCTTTTTTCCTTTTGAACCAAAGCATCATCTTATATCCTCTCAAGAACAGAATGGATACGGGTTAGGGTGGGGCTGGAGTGCATGCCATTGATGCAGATAAGGAGCACCCAGAACCTTGGTTCAGGACTTTTAGTCTATCTGGGTGATCGAGAAGAGTATCTAGATTAGGTTTTGATAAATAATGGACTTGTTAAGCCAGCCTCCCTTGAACCCTTGCTTTGTGATGGGAAATGGGATGCTGTGGACTCTCTTATTGCTTTGGGGTGCATTATGCACAATACTTGGGGGAGCTTCAGTTTCTCAACTTACTTACTCAGAATGTGGTGCTATTACATAAATACCTAGTGGTTTCTCTCATTCAGGATCCCACCTCCTGAAAGATGCTGTAGAATGGGGAATGGAAATCTAACTAAAAGAAATTAATTACTTTTCATAAAGAAAAACTCCTTTAAAACCTGTAGGGGGCAGAGGAGAGGAGAAAATGGAAGGAAATTACAAGCAAGATGGTTCCCTTGACCAATTTGGAGGGAATAGAGGAGGAAAAAAAACATTCATTCAAAGGCTAGTGTCCCTGACATAATACTAACTGAAGAAACAAAACATCTAGTCAAATCCTAATTCCTTTGAGAGGGGAGTGTCATACGATGAAGAGGACATAAGTGATTTAAAGTCAGCTATAAAAAAATGGAACCGAACAATTCATAAATATGTAAGTGTGTGTGTGTGTGTGTGTGTGTATTACGATCCATACCTTTCAGTCAAGAGGCCTTCATCCTCTAGTAGATTCATTTGAGTTGATAGCTCCTCAGCATAGAATGTTGGAAAAGACCTCTGGAATAATTGGCTATTTGAAAGGATAGGAAGCTTTCATGGAAAATAGATCTTACTGGTTTCTGCCAATGAGAGCTGAAACATTGACCCTTGTTCTATCATCCTGAAAGAGAACAAAGAGGCAATGTGTATCACCATCTTCAGCCTGCATTTGGGCTTAAGATGGAACAGAGTATGATCAGGGAGGTCAATATGTTTCTGAAATTCATTTGCAAACTAGGTCAGCTGCCTACAGTAGATGTACTGTTACCTGTTCCATTTGGCTAGATATGAGGAATGGTAGGTGGGGAAGCAAGGATTTTCTGATGCCGGGAATATGTGTACAGTAGCTGTACAGTGATCCAAGTGGTGTTCTTCAAATTCTTAATCATTCTGGGAGCATTTCTTAACTCTAAAAAAAGTAATTTCTTTCCATTCTGTTCACTAGATACTGTCTTGCTCCAGCAGAAACATTCAAACAAACCAATCTGGCAAACAGGATCACCCCACCGTTCTGTGGTCTTTCCATCTGTTTGGTTGAATGTTTTCTTAATTCGTTTCTTAAGCTGTATGCTTCCTCTGGCTAGGGCTGAAGTATAGTGAACTGTGTAAACAAAATCCAAGAATGAAGCACTTCTAGGAATGATTGTGCATGTTGAATTACATTTCTCTCCATTTTTCATTTTTCCAGTCTCAGGTTTATGCTGTTGCATTTCGGCCTGATTTCATAAATGTGTGAAATACATATGCAGTTGTGTGTGCATTTTTCCTCATAGACATTTGTGTGTGTCTGTAATTTTCCATCGTATGGATTGTTCACATGCATTCTTAAAGCTGTAATCTCTGTCACAACATTCTGAAAAACGCATTTATTGTTGTGTTCTGGTTCACATATAGGTTTGGAAAAAACTTAGTTGGCATTAAAATGCAGGCTGAACAAATTTCTCCACTGACCCCAATTTATTTCCTTTCAAGACCCCCCACTCCACCCCTTCTTCCTCTTATAAGGCTGTGTTAGCCAACTTTCTTCTGATTTCGACTGTGTATGTAGAATTCCTGAGTATGGCAGAATATCCAGTCATGTGACTTAATCCCACCTGCAGCGCAATGTCATACAGTTAAATATTCCATTTAATGTTTGCCAACTTTTAAGAACTAGACCTAATTCTTGAGGAAGCAGAATGTGTCTCTTCTTAGGTGGTGGGTCAAAAATTGAGCATCCTGGACATAGTCTAGGAAGCAACATTAGTAAAGCAGCAGCAGTAATTGGAATGCTTTCTCAAAAAGGTCTGAATGAACCTTTGATACAAGTATCTTGATAGGGTCTGACATGGCTTAAAGTTAAGTGGCAAGCTTTGGGGTTTGGCATTGGCAGGAGTGCAGGTCGAGGTGGAAACACTGAAAATGCCAGCCCATCCATAGCTCTTCTCCTTGGCTATCAGGCTTCACAGCAGCTTCCCATCCCAGCCTCCAAGAATTTCTCTCAGAGCAGCATGTTGCAGGGTTACATTTCTGGAGAGATTGGGATGCAGAGCTGTAATTTTAAGATGTTCTTCCCTCCTTTCAGTTCATCCTCTTCTGGAGGTGGGAAGGTCATGGCAAAGCAATTTCTTCCTTTGTTCCCTCCCACACCATGACCAGCAATGCTTACCTTGTCCTGCAGTGTTATTTTGGAATTTTGGAGGGGTAGTTTATTTATTTATTTATCAGATTTTTATCACTGCCCATCTCCCCCACATGGGGGACCCTGGGCGGTTCACAGTAAAAAGTTACCCTAGTTACCCTAGAAATCAGTTTTCTCTGGGGAAATAAACAGTTCTTCATTTACCTCTTTCCTCTGAAGTCTTCATTCTACTGTCTTATCATTTTAAAACAATTATGAATTGCATTGCTACGTGGTTTGAGTTTTGTTTGGCGTAAAAGTACTACGCTGACCTTTAGAACAGAGAAATTCCCTGCCTTTCAGTCCATTCATACATAAGTTTTTGAAGTTTGGGCTCCCCCTTCTGCCAGTGTGTCTATTTTATTACCTTTTGTTTCTTTAAGTCAATGTTTCTCAACTTTAGCAACTTTAAGAAGTGTGGACTTCAACTCCTAGAATCCCTCAGCCAGCATGGCTGGCTAGGGAATTCTGGCAGTTGAAGTCCACATGCCTTAAAGTTGTCAAGGTTGAGAAACACTGTTTTAAGTGGAAACTCACAGCACTGTAATTTGGCAGTTTATTGCTGAATTTTGGCACCAAGAATTTTAGAGGGGGTAGGAGAAGGGGATTTGGGAGGTTGGCCGTATGTGGGTCAGAAGTCTGTTAAAAGTCATTGCTCTAGATATTCCTTTATGTACCATTAGCTCTAAGTGTGTGCTTAACCAAAAAGGCAGAAATTGTCACTGTGAAACATGTATGGCTCCTTACTGTAGGGGCACATGAGCTAGGTGGAGGCTGTTTTTGCAATGCTTGTTTTACTTTATAAGCCAAGAGAAATTTGATATCCTCTCTCCTTCAGTTCAGGAGGAGCATCCCCCCCCATGCCAATAACATCAGAGACCATATAGTTAGATCTTAAAAATGCTTAAGTACAAGCATCTCCAGGCAACTGATAGACCCAATGGGGTTGCAGAGGGAGCTTGTGGTTTCCCCCAAGGATCTGGTGGCCAATTCTGCCGAGTCCTTAGTCATTGCCTCAAATGGTTGGGTGGCTGGGGCCTTGTACTGCATCACCCCTATGCAGCCTCTCCTTGTGTGCTGATCTCAGAGATACTCTGAGAGATGAAATGCCAGAAGGCCTGATTATGACCCATAAAGCTCTACATGGCATCAGGCCTGGTTATTTGAGGGACTGCCTATCTCCCATGGTGTCTGTCCAGCCAATACAACCTGACAGGGTCAATCCGCTCTGGGTCCTTTCAGTTAGTCAGTATCATCACAACCCAGGAAATGTGCCTTCTCTGACGTGGTACCTACCCTCTGGAATAAGGTTCCCCCTGAGATCTGGGTGGCCCCCACCCTAATGATGTTCCAGAAGGCCTTGAAGATGGCTGTTTTCCAGGCCTTGGGATAGGATGGTTGGGTGGAGCATCTGGTAAGACACTTTTGTCATGCATTTTTGGCCAGACCACCATCTCGTTCTTGTTATTATTTTTCTTGTTCTGTATTTGTTTTGTTTTTTATTACTCCCGTGTTATTTTATTGTTTGCTGGCACCTAAACTGAACAAATTAAATTAAGAATAGTTGTCAGGTGTTTGTCTAGGAGGGCTTCTCTTCTCATCGAATCTGCAGAAAAATAGTTTAATTAAGCATCTCAAATAATAACCGAACCATCCAGTATGGGTGCTAAATAAAACTCCCAATGGTAGTAAGGACAGGTCTTCTCTAGTCACAAGATTTACTTGCTTAGGGAAAGATTTTCACATGTGCTGGGCAAAATTCCAAAGCTCTTCTAACACTTGGCATCATCTTCCATAGTGTGCAGATGGTTGCTGCCAAGTTAGCCCTTAGAAAAGGACAGTGCTATTTCTGGATCATGACCATACCATGTTCCAGTTTCCTAGAGGAAGTATTTTTCTTGCTTTCCTTAGAAGCCCACAGCTGACATTAAAGGATATGCCTCTACGGAGATCAAGTCAAGCTCAGCTCCTGGTGTCTTAGATTCCTCCATGTAGTTTTCTTGGCTACAATAAAGACATAGTTTGTCCCTGTTTTCTTCTGGGATGTTTTAGTGATTTCCCCATCTAACCTAAACCCTTGGTATTTTCCTGGAGGTGTCCCATCTCCCAAACAGGGCCAGTCCTGTTTCACTTCTGAGATCGATCAAGGCAACCTAGATGCTGCCATGTGCTAATCTACCTATTACTCTACTGTAGAAAATAGCTGATCTGCAGCAACCAAGGGCCCAGTTCCATATAAGGCATAGTTTTATGTTCCTTTCCATAACCCCCAACACTGGAGAGATTTTAAAGAACAAAGCATTTGTAACATGGTCATGAACAACCCAAGTGCTACATTAGTTGGGCATATGTGGGTGTATATTTACTGGTGCACTTTAACAAAGCTATTTTCAAATGTTCCCTTCAAAATATGCTTCTCTACACTCCAGAAATAACTTTTTAAAAAAGTTTTGCATTTTAGGATGTAAAAAATAAGCACTCTTCAATTTGTCATGAAACAAATGTCATTTCCTAAAATCTTACATGTTGATATTTGAGATATGTTAGCAAAGCATTTGGATCTGTTTAACAAGACACATGACATTCAGAATACCTGTAACAAACAGGTGTCTGCCTTAGGCTACAGATATAGGTAAAATCCAACAACTTCTATGTAATGGGGGAAACAACAGTGCAATTTTATTGAAAAGGTTCATTTGTTGAATCGGCGTAGGAAAGTTTAGACTTTTTGATGCTATCAGTCAAGAAAAAAATGGTTATATATTTTATGCTAGAGGATGTTACAGCTCCAGTTTGTTTGCTTGTTTAATTTATATGTCTGTCCATCTCAAACAAGTGACTCTGCGCAGCGAACAATCATAAAATCAATTAAAACCAAATTACAAACACAATACAAAAGAAAATTAAATATATACAGCAGCTGAGAAAAATATAATCCATAGATATTAACATAACCAGGAAACAGGGCCCTTAACACACTTGGGACCCCAGGCCTGGGCACATAACCAGGTCTTCAAGGCTTTATGAAAGGCCAATAGGGTTGGGGCCATCCTAATCTCTGGAGAATGTTCCAGAGGGCAGGTGCTACAGCAGAAAAGGCACATCTCCTGATCCTTGCCAGTTGACTTTTCTTGGCTGACGGGACCCAGAGCACTCCCATCCTGCCAGACTTCTTGGTGCTGCTGCTTTCCCAACCCTGCTGTTTGAATACAGTATTGGCTTTGCACCTTCCTTTAGTAATAATTCAATCTTCATAACCAGGGCCTTTTTGAAGGGGGTGGGGAGGTGTCAGCTTAGCAAGGTTGTCCAGACAGGAAGCACAACCAGATGGACTAATTCTACTTTATTGTAAGGTCACATTAACAGAATCTTACAAGTCTGAAAGTACATGTCTCCCCTGTCTCATTTACAGCCCAAGAAACTAGGGAGGATCTCTTCTGAGCCTCTTGACCCACCCACATTCCTGCTGCCGGCTCAGGTGCCTCTTATCTGATTGTTCCCCTGGCTGTGGCTCTTCCCCCTGTCTCCCAAGGTCATTCCCACATAACATTACATCAGGCAATTAGGGTAATTGCCCTGGGCCCCATCCAAAATATAATTTAGTATTTCAAATGATCAGATGGATCAATAGTGTTCATTCAAAGCAGCAAAACTACTGAGTTAAAATAAAGTTATTCTAGGTTTCCCACCCTCTTTCCCAATAGGCTATTAATTTTAATGGAAAAAATACAATGGAGAAGGAAATATATTGATCTAGATGCAGCAAAAAAGAAGTCTGTATGGAGAGGCTAGTCAATGAACAGTTTGCCTTCAGGCCTTCTGGATTCTTAAAAAGTCTCTGTTCATGCCCCTGAAGAAGCTTACCACGACTCACTTTTACATCTCTGCGCTGGTCAACCCCCAATTTCATTTTTTTAGGGAAATAGAAATGGGAGAGCTTTTGCCAATAGGATGAGCATGTGTTTGTTTTTGGCTAGTACATGCATCAGCGTAGCAACTGAGACAGCAGCCTGGTGATGAGAATAGTTGTACCATGATATCTTAAAAGCACTAATGAGAAGGGACAGAACCCTCTGATTTGCTCTGCAAAAAGCTGGCGGGGAACTCCCACCAGCTGGTTTACTTGGATATGGCTTGTACATAACTCTGAACCCAGGCAGCATTTCTTCTGTAGCTGTTCAAGCCAGAAGAGAAAAAGACAGAAAAAGACAGAAGAGAAGAGGTGCCCTGCTGGAAGACAGGAGATGTAATGCCCCCAGCAGCCCTAGGGAGCCTATCAGTTTAATCCCCTACCCCAACTTTCTCCAAACAAGTGCTTATCAAAAGCTTTGGACTTGTAATCCCATTAATGCAACCCAGGAATGATCATGCTGGTTGGTGGGAGTTGGACAGGGACCTAGTTTCAAGTCTCCACTTAATAATGGAGCTCAAGAGGCCACTTTTGGCCTATCTCAGCCCAGTTTCCTGCACAAGATTGTTCTGAGGATAAAAATGAGAGGAAACACACCCATCTGTGCCAACTGGAGTTCCCAGAGGAAAGATGGGGATGTAAATATAACTGTAAATTAAAAGAAATACTGGAATAATGAAGGCTCGTCCATACCTAACCTAATGATGGATTCTCAAGCGTATCATTTGGAAGATTTATTGATGCAGAAAATTGGGTCCTGGCGATATTCAAACCCTAAATTGTAGTTTTATAACTGATCTGTTTTAATGAGCCATATGAAAAGCTGGTTGGATATGGATGATAGGACAAATACAGTTAACAAAGTAAAAAAAAAAAGTCACAATTACAAACTCTTTGCAGTGATTCCAGGAAGATGGAATGGGAATAGGCTAACCCTAGGAGGAGACTTAAGGCTGGTAATTTCTGAACCCCCCTGTTAAATGTCTCAAAATAAGCAAATATTTTAATGGCAGAGTCACAACTACTACCAGATGAGTCCAGTGTTATTGGACTGAGGGCTTTCTCAGCTGTGTGGTTCTTTCACCTAAAGGACACGTTATAGGGCTCTGTTGATTTCTGTCTTTAAAAATGGCACATAGTGCCAAAAATGATGAACCAATGGGGGCAGTGGGTTGGTGTCTCCAGCCCAGTAAGGAATGGAGAACCAGTTTACTCTTTCTATTTGTACAGAGAAAAGAAGGACCCTCCAAGGCATGACTAGCGTGATCTTCCCAAAGGCAACTGGAATTTGTGTTTCCTAAAGAATGCCCTAAGTTTGATTCCTACCCACCCATCTTTTTTTTTTTTTTTGCACCAGACAGTGGTTTAAATTAGTATTGCTCAACCTTGGCCACTTTAAGATGTGTGGGCTTCAGTTCCACACATCTTAAAGTTGCCAAGGTTGAGAAACACTGGTTTAAAAGAATGTATCCTTGTTCACAAAAGAAGCCATGAGCTCTGTGAGAGGATTAGACATTGTATTCCCTGAGTGATCTTGTGGGTCTTTTGGACAATGATTCCCTTCCTAGGGCAGAATTCTATGGAGAAAGATGAGCTTTGCACTCTCTTGAAGATCAACAGACTAGAGTTCAACTGATGCAGGATTTGAATAATCTGTCCTTAGATCAGCTTAGTCATTCACTCCTTAGGGAGTGCCTACGGAGGAATTACTGCTTCTTATTAACACCTACTTTGCAGATAAATTACCCCAAGTAAGAGTTGTTTCCTTTTGAGGTGGACACTCAATATATTTACACTAAAGTTGCAGCATATTTATGGAGTACCTCTGTGTGTCATGTTGATACACACCCAAGAAAGTCAGAACTGGCTGCAACTGCTTGTCCAAGCTGTATCTGGCACCAGGTTTGCTATGGTGTACTCCCTGGAAGTGGAGGGAGGGAGGTTCGGTGCTTTTTAAGTCAGTGTTGACTCCTGGTGACCACAGTAGTTAATCATATCATTAAAAACAAATGATTGTCTCTAATCTGACTACAAAATCCTTTCCCAGTCCAGGAAAGCCAGTTTGTTTGTTTGTTTTAATCGTATGGCATAGCAGTTTCAGTTCATGCTGCTTTTTTTTTCTTGCTGGGCAATCCTCGTGAGGTCCAGCAGCCAGATGTGTAGACTATTTAGCCGTGACAAGTCATGTTGCCCGGGGTGCACCACGAGGAGGCTAGTCTACATTGCACCAAGTTGGACTGAGAGAGAGGGCCTGGCCCAAGGTCACCCAGCCGGCTTTCATGCCTAAAGTGGGACTAGAACTCTCAGTCTCCTGGTTTCTAACCCAGCACCTTAACCACTAGACCAAACTGGCTCTCAGGGAAAGCCAGTGATATCGTTGAATCACACTTGAGATGACTAGAAATAGTTAGGTGATTCCATCAAACTTGCTTTATACTTCCCCATATGGTCCAAGCAGGAGTATCAGGATACACCCTTTTTTCCTTTACATTTTTGCAACAGTGAGCATAGCAATCATCCCAGTGACATCACCAAAAGCAGTGGAATCCAAAAATCACCCCTTTTTATCTTAGGGGTATAATTGTTTCAAGAACAAACACTGGTGTATTAAACCCACTGGAAGCTTAATCTACCTATTTATTACAAGGAGTGGTGGCAGAAAATAAAAAATTCTCATTGTTGTGGGCTGATTTTCACCAAATGCCATTGGTATATTTTTGGGAAGTTGTAGGTTGGGCAGATTTGGCTTCAAGTAACTGAACATTTCATACCCCTTAAGCAAAGTCTTCTGCAGATGTCTGATCCCATTTCCAAATGCTATTTGTAATCTATTGACAGTCTATCTCAGCCTTTCTCAACCTTTTGACCCTGGAGGAACCCTTGAAATATTTTTCAGGCCTTGGGGAACCCCTGCATATTCAGGCTCAAAGATAGGCCAGAAGTTACAAAATTATTATATTCATTCCATGGGTAGGCCTATATAGATGCACTAACAGTGTTCTTAAACTAAAATAAAGAACAAAACTTACATCTTTAATGTGAAGTTGCCTGAATTTGAAATATTTTTTAAAATAAATTCTGATCTCCCAGGGAACCCCTAGTGACCTCTCACAGAAGCCTAGGGTGCCACGGAACCCTGGTTAAGAAACCCTGCTCTATCTAGTGATGGCTCAGTGGCAGAAGAAACGGATTTTGGGGGGGCAAGTCAGAGCACCCAGTTTTCCAAAATGGACTCCTAAATACTGTTCTCCTGAAAATGTCTCCTAGAACTATTCAGAAGGAATTGTGGAGGGTAGGGGTGAATAGCAAAAATAAGATATCTCACCTTGCACAGGAATGAACCCAACAATTTCCCCTAAATCTCTGCAGTTCCAGTATCTTCCTGAGGTAGTTGTAGACTGGTTTCTACTTCATAGTTACTTTTCAAGTCACTGTTACTAGCTCTTTCCCATATCTTCTATCCAGGTGGGTGGGTATCACTAGACTCTGATTGAATGTCTAGTTGTGTCCATCCAGCAAGGAAAATGAGAATTGCACGGTTTGGGTAGAGAACAGACTTCAGCAAGCATTCAGATTCTTGTTGAATCTTGCTGCAGTTTCTAGCTGTCCCAGTTTATAAAATCAACCCTATATGTTGACAACCGTTCCAGTTGTTCTCTCAAGAGCAAGAACCACACACGGCATCCCATCTTACAGTTTATCACAACTCCTGAGATCTTGTCAAGTTGTGCAGCAGTAAATGGTGAAATTAAGAAGCAATTAGATTGGAAATGCAGTCTGACGCCCCAAGGATCTGTGTACCTCCAGGCAAGGGTGCACCCCCACAGCGTCTCCAAATTTTGCTGCCAAATGGTAATTTTTAATGTGACAGAATAGGGAAATTGTTAAATGCTTAGGAAGTAGTCATGCCAAGATTATTTAAATCAGATCAAACTTAGTTTTTTTTTCCCCTGGTGTTGAACACTTCTTTATCCTGATTTCACCTTAATTTCTAGCAAGCCATTTAAAAGCCCAGTGCAGCTCTTAACCTGAGAAAGGCTCTGTGGCTCTGAATAGATGCTTCCATTTCACAGAGGCGGCTCTGAGTATTTCTTCTTGGTTTCTTTTGAGGGACCACCGTGCGTGTTGAACATTAGAGATAAAGCTAGTGTTTCCTTCCTTCCTTCCCTGCATGAATAGCATTTCTTAGATAACTGGTTATTGTCTCACAAGAGCTAATTTAAAAACTCTGATCAATTTTATCTGGACTTCAAGCAATTTGTTATCAAGTTGGCTTGAAGTTGTCATCAAGTTGGCGTGAAAAATCCTCTGTGGGCTTTGACCACTAATGTCCCTGGCAGTAGAGGGCCTCCATGTCAGTCTCCCACCATGATCCATTGCAACCCTGCAGTGAAGGTATTATGGGAGGGGGACAGATGGCAGCTGCCACATATAGAAGGTCCAGGGTAGGTGCTAGGGCAGATGGACTTTTGGGTGCCTGGTTCATGCTGAAAGATGCTGGATACTGATGGCAAGCCTGATTCGTTGCTTATGGGGTTTTTACATCCAGACTGAGGTAGAAGATGATGACTGGAGAGCTGGGATTGGTACCAGTTCTCCCATGACCTCATTAGTGACTCTGTTCTTCTGCCTTTCTTGAGTGCAACATCAGGCATCCACCTGCTGTATGCTCTGTCTCTTGGCTGGTAGGATTTCAGTCAGTCTTGGTTCTTGGTCCTTTCCCTCTCTTGGGGGAGGCAACTCCCCCCCTTCTTCTTCAGCCCTATTCTCACTTTCCCACAGTGTGTATCTGTAACTTGGGTTTCTCATCTTGCAGAGAGGAAGTCAGATTCCTTTATTTCCCATTCCCCCCTTTCCTCCTTTTCCTTTTTTTCCTCTTCCGTTTTCCCTTTCCTTATTTTCCCTGCATTATCCCCCCCACCCCACCAGCCTGTGCGGTTGTTACCACTCACCGTGAACTAACACGCCCCCTGGTGTTTGCATGCAGTCATTGCATCCAGCAGATCCTGGAGGCTGTTCTCCATTGCCACCAAATGGGGGTCGTCCACAGAGACCTCAAGGTGAGTTTTCTTCCCCACTGCTCTGTCCGTCTGTCCGTCTTTGTATCTTTGCATGTTTTTTTTCCTTCCATAAAAAGAAGTTGGATCACTTCTGAGTTGTTCAGACTAAATTTCTGAAAATCTTGTTCCAGGGTCCTTAGATAATTGTGCAATTTGTTTCTTGATCTTGGATTAATTAGGTCATCCCTCTGACAGACTAATCAGAAATCAGCTAAATGTAACAGCAGCTGTGTTGTAATTTCTGCCATGATCTAGCCTGGCTTGGACAAATAGGGGAGATCTACTGCCTGATGTACTTGATGACCTAACATTCCAAACAGTGGGTGGAACCATCATTCTTTTAGTTCCCTCTAGAGGTGATTAATATAAGTAAACCTGTTGGATCAGATCAGAAAACCTATTGAACCCAATATTCTGTTCCCATAGAGGTTATTTGGAAGCTCACAAGCAGGACCTCAGCACAACAGGATTGTAGACTTTGAAAAAGACACAGATGTGCTGACTTCATACCTCATGATAAGCTGGTTTGTTTTGCCTTGAGCAGCCTTGCTCAACCTTTTGACCCTGGAGGAACCCTTGAAATATTTTTCAGGCCTTGGGGAACTCCTGCATATTCAGGCTCAAATATAGGGCAGAAGTTACAAAATTATTATATTCGTTTCATGTGTAGTCCTGTTTATATGCATTAGCAATGTTCTTAAACTAAAAGCCAAGAATGAAACTTACTCTTTAATGTGAAGTTGCCCGAATTTGAAATATTTTTTTAAAAATAAATCGTGATCTCCCAGGGAACCCCTAGTGACCTCTCGCAGAAGCCTAGGGTGCCATGGAACCCTGGTTGAGAAACCCTGGCCTAGAGATATACAACCTGTGGTCTTCATATAGCCTCTACAGCATCCCTACACCAAACTGTTGATTTGGGGTTGCATTGTTTTCTGTCTCTTTTGCCTCTGAAAATTGCAGAATAGTTTGCTTTACCACCCCCACCAAGTGCATGCATGTATGCACACGGATATGCACCCACCCTCTTCCCCAGTGCCATCCCCATCCCATGCAACATGCATTCTGGGGCCCTAAGAGTCCAGTTTAAAAAAATGGTATCCATGGCTGAAAATTTCCTGGTTTTAACCATGGTTTGTTGAAGAAACAGTCTTGCAGTTCCTGGATTGTTTTCCTTCCTTTTTTGTTTAAGATCTGTTTCCTGTTATACCTCTGTGATTGGTGAAAGACTTGGGTTGTGCAAGGCACTAAACCAAACTCAGAATAAGCCAGGCAACTACACAAAGTATGTGCCTACACTCGCTACAATTGCCAGTAAACCAAGAACATGCCATGATTTCAAACAATAATTTGCCACTCTGAACAAAAGTAAGGCCAAAATAGTCTAGATTCCACATGTTAAAGAGACAATTGAATTCAGCCTTAACCTTACCAAGCTGCAGAAATATAATTGGGAAGCCCAGTCCTCCCCAGAGTTTTGCAGAGCTAAGAGGTGGTTGATAGATCTCAGGAACATGGAAAAGTTAGATACAACCTTTTCCCTTCAGTAATAAAACAACAGATGGCATCCTTCATTGAAATTCAGAGGTCCAGTGGAGCATGCTTGAAGGAGGATGTTTAGGAGGAATTCATGGTAAGGTATCAGGAGTGCTGTGTATTTGTTCCAGGATACACCAATTCTAGACCTTGTGTGAGTTCACACAGCCAGTGGGTTCTACAAGTGCAGCTTAGACTGACTAGCAGGTTTCTTTGGACCACTAGGCAAGGTCTTGGAATGCGAAAGACCTCAGAGGTCCTTGTTTATTTCCTATATTCTTGGCCATGTTGCAGCAAAACTACTGTTTGCCATTATTGACTCATTCCAAGTCAGAACTTCAAAAGACATCTCCCCAATGAGTCCTGGACTGCAAGGAGTTTTCTTAATGGGAGAGACCCCTCACTTTAAGGTCATCTCCTAATGCAGTAGAGGCCTTCCAGTTCCATCCATCCTGTCATGCCTTCTGTATCCCTCCTCCCAGCACTGCCCAAATGCTTTGGGGCTCCATGTAAGAAAGCCCTTTGTTCTTCCTTTCTTTCTGCATGCCTGCACGGTGTCCTTGGTCCCTGCACCGTAATCCCGTTCGGTGAATCTGAGCTGATTTCTGGGTAGCTGTTGGAGGACCAGCCAGGGAATCCATGGGGTAGGACCTAGGAACAGCCAAATCCCAATACTTCTAATAAAGAACTCATTTGGTTCCCCAGCTACTCCTTGCCTTCTTCCACTTTCCTTTAGCCATTCATTTTCCCACCCTTAAACCATTTCCAACTTTTTTTCTTCCTGTGGTTCGGTGTGCGGGGCAAGGCTTTAACCCGAACAGTGATGTTTGTAGACAGAGCAGCTGTAATCTCTCTTTCTCTAGAAGTTTGCATGCATTCTGTGTCTGGTTTAAATGTGTGCAAATGAATTTTTTTGTTCTGTGAGTTTTCCTGTATTGGATTTCGGGTTTTTGTTTACTCCCTCTCCGGCCTCTTTATAACACTCCTTTGGGTTGAGATGTCATTTGGATATTATAAAGAGATCGGATTTGACAAGTTTAATGGGTGGTGAAGGTTCAGCAATGCCTGGGTGTGTTATGGTGGCAGTTGGAATAAAGGAGGGGAATCTTGACAAGAACCCCACTTTGTCTCTCTGTCTTGGGAGTTCCTTTCTGAAAAGTCCTGTGTCTGTATCTGTCAGTCTTTTTAAAAAATGGTCTGGGCTACCCCTCTCAATCCACTTCTATGGTTATGATTTCTTGTTAGGCTTTGAGACAGGAATTTGACCAGAGGTTAAACCCTTTAAGATTAAAAACAAACAAACAGAGAAACAACAACAAAAATGGCAACAATTGCTTAATGGCTTTAACTTTTTGCTCAACACAGGCAGGGCTTAATTGTTTTGTGTGTCAAGCTAATCTGGGAGTTCCTTTTTGGACTCAAGAAAAGCATCCGTGCCTGAGTTCTTATTTGGTTTATTTCAACAGATGCCTTTGCTTGCAGTGAATTTCCTTTCACAACTGCATGATAAAGATTGTCCATAAACCTACCTAAACTCTTAACAGGCAAGATCTGCAAAAAATGGTACTTAAGCAGGAAAAACCTTTGCTGTACGTTCCATTGTTGAAAAGTTCTAGCTTTCTGCAAAAAAGCTAAAAAAAATTCTGGCTTCTTGCATATGGTAGCATGCTTTGGTATGGAAGATCTTGTGGTTCTCGAAAGTGTTTTTTTCCCTCTAATTGCTAAAATAAAATCTCTGAGAGATGAAGTGTGGTTTCTCATGCATGGGATAATATACAGGCTATTCCCTCTGTTTTCCAAATGGCGTTGTGCAATTTGGGACCAAACTTCTGTTATTCCAAGGAAGAGGCTTTTTGGGTGCAATTTTGGTATAATGCAGTGCCAATGATAATCTACATATGGTAATCTGTAAGAGTGTGCAGGTAGTCCTCACTTACCAACTGCCTTGTTTAGTGACTGTTCAAAGTTAACAATGGTTGGGGGGGAAAAACAGCTTTGCGACCAATCCTCACATTTACTGTCCCGCAGTCACATGATCGCCATTTGTGAGCTTCACAACTGGCTTCCAATTAGGAGAATTAATGGAGAACGCAGAAATGAAACCGCAATTTGTGGTCACGGGATGTCTTGCTCAACAGCCATGGTGATTCACTTAACGATGGAAGCGGAGGTGATGTTGTAAGGCTGTTGCAGTCATGTGATTTTTGGCTTAGTGACTACAGTGCTTAGCGACAGAGTTCCCAGTCCCAATTGTGGTCTGTAAGCAAGGACTACCTGTAGTGACACGAAAAGTCCCTGCATTAATAATAATGCACACTTGCATACTAGTCCTTTACCACCAAAAGTTTAGCACATCCATTAATATATGTTAATCTGATATTTGCAACCAAACAAAGCCTTTGATGTTGATTTTGTTTGTTATGCAAATCAAAGATGAAGAATAAATGGAAATATTTCTGTGGCATTACCTTATGCAGATATATGAGGAAATGCAGCCTAAGTGGTTCAGTTCTAAATTTAATATTTCTAGGAACCAACTGAAATCAAGGGGACTACATTTAGTCATAATTTGTTATTTAGTTTGTTCTAAGGATAATTCAATCTGGAACCAACCCATTAACTCATAATATATAGTGTTCGTAATAGCTGGTGTGCTTTGAGAAGTTAGTTGGGGCAAGGCAGACTTTCTCCACGATCTTTTTGCAAAATACATCAATTTTTAAAAAATATTCAAGCACAGAGTTAAAATCATGAAACATTTTGCTCTTATTCATAAGCACAGTTATTTAAAAAAAAAACTCCAAAGTAATAACAATGTAATCCCTTTAATGGGATTAAGTCAAATATCACAAAACATTAGACAGGTTTTTGAGTTCATCGGACTAAATATAATACCACAAACAGTGGAGTAGCAAAGAAGATAGATCTGGTAAATATCATGGAGAATCTCAGCTTACACATTATAGCATTTATACACCACAATCCTATATATGTTTACTCAAAGGTATAACTAAATTGAGTGATCTTATACACTGTAAGAGTGATTAAGATTGTAGTCTTGGATAATATGTCCTACAGATTTAATTAGCTTAACCATATTGTGCAAAACGTTTATTGTGCAAAAAGTTTATTGGTTACAGGAAGGTTTAATGAACAATGGATGCTCTCATTTCAGAAATATTCGTGTGGTTAGCAAAAAACAGTTCAGCTAATATCATCCTCAACTTAAGGACTGGGACTTTAAACTAGTCTAAAGCATGATTAAATTGTCCTGAGACATATGATCCCTCTCTTCCCCAAAGAAGGCTGGAATGGCAATTATTTTCCTCTTACGCTTTTCTGTGACATTAGAGAACACATCACTCAAATTATAAGCACATTTGCTTTGCACATGTGTCCTCCTTGATTAAAATGGAATGTGCTGCCAAGTTAAGTGGGCTTACGAATGTAGAGTAATTTATTTAATTTTTTGCTAACTGAATTTATCAGTTCATTTTCCAGCCATTTGCAGAAAAGTGGAATAAGAATGAAGTGAATAAATGAAGATAAACTATAACTGTGTATTCTCATTGGGCTGTGAAAATTACTGTAGAGTTTGGTCATATTGTTTTATATAGTAGTAAGTTTTACTTTAGTTTAGATGTAACCTGGCTGCTGACCATAATATAATATAATATGATTGATTGATTAATTAATTAATTAATTAAGTATCTAAAATTTTAGACAAAGATTCAGTGGACATGATTTCCTAATGGTTGTTGACCTTCACTCTTGACTAGTCAGTAACTGGATACAGTAGACATTTGCATAAAATTAATAAAGTGCAATAGTTATCTTGTCTTATAACAGTGACCATAAATTACCCATAAAGTAGAACCAAAGGAACTCTCAAGTAGGCTTAGAAGTCTAACAGGAAAGGATGTGACCAACCAACTATGTTGGTCTCAGACTATTGTGTGTTCTACAGTTAACTCCAAAGACAAACTCTTCATACATCATATTAAGGCATAATGTGGCTTGTTTGGTTTTAGCTTATGGTGTAGTATGAATCCAGCCATTGTGGTTAGGAAGTTTGGTTCCCAACTCAGTATGAGGTATAAATCCAGCCACTTGTGGTTAATTTAACAAAGCATGGTTAAATCATGGTTTAGTGCTATGTGTGAATCAGACTTCTGTGTTGCTTAGCTGTAACACATAGAAATATTCAGTGCAGTAACTTTGCTAGATATTGGCTTCTGTTGTTAAAGGTCTTATTGGTATTGTATATAAATAATAAAATGTTTTGTCAAAAATGTTGTCTCTTCCACATTTAATGGAGCTTCTAGGATGTGTCTGCCAATGAATGTCTGGTGGAACTGCTTTCTTGCATTGCTTTTCTATCTAATTTGGTGTTGCTTGTTCAAAAAAAAGGGAGGCCAGGAAACTTGTGTTGTGTCATCTGGAAATACTATGATCTGACTTTATAATGTTAGTTCCAAGATTTAGTCTTATTTAATCTGTCTTTAAGCCAGTAGGATTAAAGATGATCACAACTAATTTAATTCCCATTCATTCTGAGGGGACACTCAAAGTATACCTACATCTGGAACCAATGCACAATACAAAGTGGGTTTATTTCAGATGTTGCAGCTTGGTTTTGGAGTTTCCTAGCTGGGAATATAGTTTAAAGAAGCACTCTAGCTTCAACATGTTCAACTGAAGCCTAATGTAGTTGTGAAATTGCTAGTGGGAAGTGACATTCATTAAATGCAGTGGGACTGCAATGGGGAATATATCCTTTGCTGGAAATATGTTTCCCATCTCCTAACAATCATGCCACTGGAGGAATTGCCATCCCACAGTTATTAAGAGGCTGCATCTAGACCTTTCATGGCAGAAAAGAAAAGCATGAAGACATGAGAGCTAGAAGCTTTCACTCTCAGATTGGTTGGTTCTGGGTAAGGGTGGCATTTTTCTACAAAAGCACACCAGAGTAAAAATGAAGCCACCATTGCATTGCCCTCTTTGATTATCCATTGCTCATCTTCCTGTAGATTCCAGTTCTGCAAGAGATTCTATTTGGGATTGGACTGTGTCAGAATGGATGGAAGACACCCACAGGGCCTTCCTAGTTGGAATGATCTTCTCCCTTGTCTCAAAGAGATGTAATTGTGTGAATGAGTTGATGGCTAGTTGGAATGATCTTGAGCATATTAAGCCCCATGTATCTCTTATCAATAATTATTGGACTTCCCATTAGTAGAGAGTATGGTCTGTAGAATCTAGGCCCTTCTTGTTGTTTTTTTATGGTGTATTTCCTAAACCTCTTGAGACAAAAGTTGCATGGTTTGTGGACTCAGCAGTGCATGTTTGCATACTGGCAGCCATGGTTTGCCCCTAATCTTTTACCAGAGCTTGCTTATATTCTTTTCCTGTATAGTTTATAACCTTGCCAAAGTTTTCTAAGGAATGCATTCAACAGGGATACTTCTTTCTTTGCTAATTCCTGAGTCTCTGGACTGCATATTTGGACACCAGCTGTACTGGAATGCAAAACAGATCTTATTAATCCATATTGGTTGGAGCAAAAAAAAAAAAAAATCCAAACAAAGGATGGAATGGAGGGGAGCCCTTGTGCATGTTTGGTGGATCGAATATTGTCTGTTGTGTTGTCCTCAGTTTACCAACTGAAAATCAGAGAGCCACCATTATGTGCTTTTTCTCTTCAATGTTGCAGCCAGGGGTATTCTTTCTTAGCTTTATTATTGTACTGTAATGATTAAGCTATACAGGCATTCATCCCATTCTACCACAGTCATGACGTGACTAGACAGAACTGGAAGAATGAATCTGGCCTTGCCTAACCTGTCACCATCCAGTCTGCCCCAATCTGATACTAGGAGATCCAACGACATGCTACAAAGCTCTAGTTTGGAGAAGATCCAATCCAACCCCCTTCAGCGAGTGCGTGATACCAGCAGAAAGGGGTCAGAATTCAGAATCCTCAAAACTCAATGCAAGCAAAGCCTCAAGTTGTAAGAGAAGCAACCTCCAGATGTTCTACTAGGAAACGCTTTAATAATTCCAAGATGGCAAACAATACTCTAAGCAGGAGCAAAATCCATCCCCCAGATCTTCTCAAGAGATTTGTTTTCCCCTTGAAATGCTAATTTGTAAACACAAAACATTACATCATTGATGCTTCAGAGTCATCTCTAGCTTTCTAGTATCACAGCTTGCCTTTTAAAAGGTATTGGTACACTGGACAGTTAAGAGGACTTTGTGGGGGTCACTATATGTTATCAGCCAGGCTTAGATCAAGAAGATGAAAGTTAACAACTATACAGTGAAAGAAACATGTGCTAGGAAATGGAAGTAAAGCTAGATGGTTATTTATGTTCCTTGTAGTTTTTGTGCACCCCCCTCTCCCAAATCTAGACCCATAGATGTGCACTTAAAAGGAATTGGAATCTGTTTTTCCAACTTAAACTCATTTTAAAAACAGTTTACTTGGAACTGTAGAAACCATGTGCTCTTGAACCTGTTAGATATTTCCCTCTAACCCTTGAGAAGGGCCGTTCCCTTGAATTACAAGTTAGACTGGAATGGAATATGTGCATAAGCAGTAGAGATGGTCCCGGACCACCAACAGGGCAATGTTAGACATGCCTACTCACCTTCAGTGGACTATGTTCCCAGGTCAGTACATGTAGGATTGCAGTCACAGGGAGATAACGCACAAAAGCATACTGGCTCTCTCATTATATAGCTAAATCAGCTGCGATAACTAGCAGGGTAGCCAAGTATGATGTCAAAAATGTTAAGTCCACCACCAGCAGTTCATACAAAGGTGGGCTGTTCTAATGGATTCTCTCAAGTTTAGTGATTATCTTCAGCTTAAATATTAGGGACGCGGTGGCGCTGCGGGTTAAACCGCTGAGCTGTCGATCGGAAGGTCGGCGGTTCGAAACCGCGCGGCGGGGTGAGCTCCCGTTGTTAATCCCAGCTCCTGCTCACCTAGCAGTTTGAAAACATGCAAATGTGAGTAGATCAATAGGTACCGCTTCGGCGGGAAGGTAACGGCATTCCGAGTCGTCATGCTGGCCACATGACCCGGAAGTGTCTATGACAACGCCGGCTCCAAGGCTTAGAAACGGAGATGAGCACCGCCCCCTAGAGTCGGATTCGACTGGACTTTACGTCAAGGGAAACCTTTACCTTTACCTTCAGCTTAAATAGGTTCTCCCTTGGTCTGTCTGTCTCAGTCTGTTTGGAGGGAAGGGGGTGATGCAAATGTCTGATGGGCTTCTGCAAACTGGTTGTTGTTGTTGCTGTTGTTTCTTTTTTCTTCCTCCCTCCCTCCCTTTTGATTTCAAACTAACCACAAACAATACATGACTCTATGAAAACGGCATCCTGTATTCCGTTGGTTCATCCTGACAGCCGGAGAACCTGCTTTTGGCCAGCAAATGCAAAGGAGCAGCGGTGAAATTGGCAGATTTTGGCTTGGCGATTGAGGTGCAAGGAGACCAGCAGGCCTGGTTTGGTGAGTGCTGGGTGGAACTATGCTCCCTTCCTCTTGTCTTGACTGGCTTGGTGGACACAGATCATTGTGTGAACATACGTGTGTTGGCAATTTTTGCTTTCTTCCTCAGGCTTTGCAGGTACTCCTGGCTATCTTTCTCCAGAAGTTCTACGCAAAGAAGCTTATGGGAAACCTGTGGATATCTGGGCGTGCGGTAAGAGGGAGCTGCATGACTCTTCTGTATCAGAGTGGGCCCATAGAGTTGCAGTGGGGGCTTCCCATTTAGCCCATGGCTCAGCACCCCCTGCAGAGCAGCCCACAAAAGTTGGCAGGTCACCCTCAAAATTCTGATATGCTCTAGAAGACAGTTCTGTAGAAGAAGTGGCTTGGGTACAGACTGAACATGCAATTGTTTATGAATGTATCTATGCATTTATGTTCCTCCTTTCAGAACTTGCAAGGTGGCCCACAGCAAAAAAGCAATAACAAACCCTAAATTTAGCACTAAGATGAACAAAAGGGTAAAAGCTGCACGATGACATTCAGTTCTGTATTGCTGCCAAGAACATTACATCGGTGTGTCGGTGTGGTCACCAGAAGCTATGCTTGACTGGAAGGAGTATATAAAACCTTACCATTGCTGGTAGCAGGGATGTAGCAGGGTGTGGTCCAAATGGTGAAGATGGCTTCGGCCGTCTGATCGAAGCTCCACATGGTTTTTGTGTGTTGCATGTGCAACGCACATAAAAAACAGACAATTGCACTGTCATGGCCAACATGTTGATTTTTTTTTTTTTTTACCATGCCCTGTGGACTCCCCTGGTTGGTAGGATCTGGCTCCAGGTCTTCACCTTCTACTGAAGACCAGTGAATGTTCTAGGTCAGATGTGGCTCTCAAGTGCTTTTGCTTACTGAGTTGTCCCATTTACTACTGACCTCCCCTATGTACACGTGCAGACACAGAGACAGACACAAACAAATGCAAATGCTTTTCTAGTAAAAGAAGTGGCCTTGAATTCCTGATGCTCTTGCCTACAATTTGGAAATCTATCGTGGATTGTAAGATGAGGACCAGAAACAGTTTGCTTGCTTCCTTGCTTGCTTTTTCTCCACCCCCCAAATCAGGATGAGTAGAGTACTAGAACTAGAAACTTTATTTCAGTCATTGACCAATAAAATACATTCTATAAAACAAGCAGTCATCCCCTAGTGTCAATAACTGTTAACAACCATTTGTAGGTGAAGCTTACACATAATGTAGCAGAATTCTGCTGCTTTCAAAGAAATACATTTATCTTGGTTGTTTAACAGATAGCGTAAGTAAAAATTGTCAGAGTGCCCTGGGAATTTAAATAAAAGGGGGGTAATCAGCTGGTGGCAAGTGTCCCTCTAAAACTGACAGTATAAACGAACATGGGTCGTGGGATGAGTAGAGTATGCAACTCAAGATTTGGATCCATTCGCTTATTTAGTTCAGTTTAGATAATTGCTTATTGATTAGTCAAATGACCATATCAAATCATAACACATCATTTGCTTGCTTATAAATTTGCTCTTGTTCCATTCTTTTCCCCAGGTGTTATTCTCTACATCTTACTGGTGGGTTATCCTCCTTTTTGGGATGAGGATCAGCACAAGCTGTACCAACAGATTAAGGCTGGTGCCTATGATGTGAGCAATGGCTTCTTTTGCTTGTTTCTCTGGTTTATAATCTGCTGAGTTTCACCAGAATACTAATGGCCCAAAGGAAGAAGCTCAGAATTTGCTTTTCTGAAAATCAATAATTGGGCTAATTTTAAGTCCCCCAGCAGATGAACTTTGGGTCTCCTTGGGACTGTGAGGATGCTGAACAGCACTGGCTGATTTTAAAAAGCACCAGGGTGATATTTGCGGGCATTTGTCTCACTGTTCAATCTATAGCTGTCAAGACAGATAACTTGGGTTTACACATCATAGTAAGCCTTAATATGCGGTGTACATCCAACCAATTACATATGAAATAAATAAATCACAACTTAGAGCAATATGTCTGTGGAATCCAACGAGGGATCGAATGTGGATTTATCACCAGGCAACATCATGCAAAGTGTCACTGCACTGAGGAGACTAACAATGCATACGTATGACAGATATGCAGTGTGGGGGAGAGTTGGAAACTGGGTTGCTGACAGCTGGAAGGGAACCGCCGCAGTGAGATGGCACATACACAGTTGAAGAGTTTATTCATGTAACTTTTCTAGGACACTAGCTGGAGCAGCATCAATCAAAACTCTGCTGGGAAATTATTGCAAAGAACGAATGACACATTCAGGTGGCTACTTTAAAAAACTCCAGTTGGAGCCTGGCAGTATGAAAAATTAAATAAATAGATAAATATATAGCCTTGGACTTGCAGCAGGGCTGGTGCTGAGCAATAGTATTCCTCCTGTGCTGATAGAGTGCAGCTTTTATTAACTGAGAGCAGAGGTGGACAGCCAGAAGCCCCAGGACTCCATGCATTCCCCAAGACCTTGAGTACTCTCCCATTTTATCACCAAATTGTAATGTTTTTAAAGGTATGGGGAGCAGTCATGTTAACTGAGCTAGGTTACACTGAAATTAAATTAGATCAGATTTACTTTTTGTTCTGTCCCTACAAATCATGCGCTGATTGAGAGGTGCTCTCAGCCTAGAAAATGTTATGCAACTGTGATTTAGCTTAATAAAACTTTTTTCTCTATGGGAGAGAGAGAGAGAGAGAGAGAGAGAGACAGGCCAATGTCTTCTCTCCAGTAGGAATAGCTTAGTTGCAGACAGTCTTATCCATGCCTCTAATCCTATTCACATTTCATCCCCCCAGCACATACAAACACAAATCATAAAAAGAAGAGTCTTCACATTTGTCTGCCTTTACACACTGTTTAGTTCTGTGGAAAAGCAGAACTAGCCAATTTTTTTTAAGTAGGTGTTTCAAAATTCTTTGCTATGTTGGTAAAATTAGTAGTTTTTTCCAGCAAACATCAGCAGTAATAAACCAAGTTGTTAAAAATATTGCTAAATATGATATAATGATTCCAACAGAATAAAGCACATGCATACTTTTTTGTTTTAGTGTCTGTAACTTAATGTCTCATATGGAATTTTAAGAGCAATTTGTGGATGAAATCTTGGCTAATCCTTAGACTTTTGATTATGTATTTGTGTAGCTCTAGCATTTTTATTAGAAATCCTAACCTGATGGATCGGAGAAGACCCTCTTCTTTTAATGCTAACATTGTCTTCCCACAATAACTTCTTCCCTTAGTTTCCTTCCCCTGAATGGGACACAGTCACTCCTGAAGCAAAAAACCTCATAAATCAGATGCTAACCATCAACCCTGCAAAGAGAATCACAGCACACGAAGCTCTGAAACATCCATGGGTCTGTGTAAGTGTCCCTGCAGCTTCCTTCTTGCTTAGAAATCCCAAGTGTCCTTGTTTATTTCCCTTAGAGATTCTAATATTCACACCTTCCAAGATAGGATATTAGCAAAACAATGATAAGCATGTGTAAGCTTCCAAAAAGCTTTAATGAGTGTACCTACACCAGTGTTTCTCAACCACAGCAACTTTTAAGACGTGTGGCTGGGGAATTCTGGGAGTTGAAGTCCACGCATCTTAAAGTTGCCGAGGTTGAGAAACACTGACCTACACTGAGCAGACATTTTCAAGTAACTTCATTTATAAAACTGCTGTCGACTTTACTGTGTTTTGAATATTCTATGGCAAGCTGACTAAAAGAGCTACAGATAAGGGGTCACACTCAGATGGGGATGATCCAAGAAGACTTCCCAGGTGAGCCAAAAGGAGGACCACTGCTGCTCCTCCTGTCCAGTCTGTCTAGGGGACCTTATAGTTAGTGGCAGCAACGTCACCACTTCCTCTCCAAGAAGCTATTCTACATATGTTGCTTCAGGGGATCTGCAGAGCAATGGGTCATGAGGTGCTGTGGAAACTGCCTGGGTTGGCAGACTCTACAGTCACCTTTCAACGGGGTGCTTGAAGGACCTCCTTAGAGCAGTGCACTCAATATGGCTGACTGGTCCCTAAGCTGCTTTAGGGGCCTGCATGAATTAGATGCAAGAAAGCAGATCAGGAAGGCAGCAGGTTCTACCCCTGTTTCCCCACAGACACAGTGCAGCCTGCCTTTTCCTTGACCTTTTCTTCCTTCCTTGCATGCATTTTTTTATGCCAGGGCAAACACTCCAGACTTTGCTCTTGTTTTCCCTACCTCACTCACGCCTTCTAAAATTCTTTTTGCAGCAACGTTCAACAGTGGCCTCAATGATGCACAGGCAGGAGACCGTAGAGTGTCTGAAAAAGTTCAATGCAAGAAGGAAGCTCAAGGTAAGGTTCAGAGGGATTTAAGGGGCTGTGAAGGTGGAAATGCATAAGGACTTTCAGTGCTGAATCTCTCTTGTGGGCCCTGTAACTGAAATGGTTTTGTTGTCTCTGTCCTTAGAATGCTACTTTCTTCCATGCCGAGCCAATCAGCTTCTCTTCTCTAGTCCAGCCATAATCTTTATTCCTTGTCCAGTATATTCCTTGAAACTCTCTCCTTGTCCATTCTCAGTGGTTTTACCGTCCGCTTCAAAATTAAAAGTAACACGGTCTAACATGAATTTGCCTCCTTTGTCCCTTTCCTTCACTATATAAGCTGGCTTTTCCTTATTCTCTGTATCTTGTTCTGAACAGTTTTAACTTTTTTGGGGGGTAGGCTTTCAACTTTTCCCCTTCATGTTCTCGGTCATCTTCTTCCTACATTTTGACCTTCTCAATCATTTTACTTACAATCACAGCTTTCATTTCTGGCCTTCACTTTAGATTTTGCCTCTTACGAAGCTCCTGTTCGATTTCTGTTGACTCTTCCTGTCTCTTCATTGCCTTTCCCTGCCCAGATTTTTCTTTCTCCATTGCCTTCAGCATGATCACATCTCACTTTCTCAACTTTTCTACGCTTTTGGTTTCTTCACCTTTTGGGATTGCTGTTCTTAAGATCTGTCATACCCGATCACATTTCCATCCCTGACATATCCAGTATGTCTAGTTGTGTCTATATGTTTCTTTCTGTCATTTTTCCTCATTAAAGTCTAAAAATGTTGCCATGATCTCACCCTGTCCTTTTTCCTGTTAAAGCTTTTCTAAAAATTACCAGTTCTCTCAGAATTTACTGTTAAAATCCAGGCTTGTGATACTCCTTTGCTAGTTTAGCTTCCCCCTTTTTCATTTGTGTACTTAATTGCCTTAAGGAGCAGGGGGGCTTCTTCTTCCTTTCCCTATGGGAAATGTTCAGGCCCCCAGAATAGCATTTATAGAAGTAAAAGTGATAAAATAAAAAACACCGGCTCCTCTGTCTTTCTGACCACTCTAGACTCCGTGTATCTTTTGTTAAAGCCTGAATGAAACACTGGAAAATTCCTGATTGGCTTTTTGGTTAGGATGGGGTTGGATAACCTTTTCTTCTGCCATACAAGCCATCAATCCATGGGGTGGTGGGCGTATCCACTGGGGCCAAGAACAAGCCTTACTGAACTGATTAATTGCATTATGCCTTCTTACGTGATTTACGGTAAACACTAATGAAAAATATTATAATGCTTAGAAAGGTAACAGAAATAATGCCATGTTCTGAACCATGACAACTCAAGTTGGGATTCTGGCAATAATACCGATATTTTAAAAAAGCAGACATTGCGATACTGTCCCTTTATATTGAGCTGCTGTTAGGACCAACCAATGTAACACAAAAGAATGTGCGAGCTTTCAAATGCTCCAGTACATTTTATCAGGACGTTGTTAGTGAAAACAGAGGATGGAGAATAAAATGACACGTAAAGAAAGTAAAACTTTAGGCCAGATGTTTCAGTCCTGATTTGCAGTGCAAAGCCAGTCTCAACACAGAAATAGTAGACTGAATGCACTAGTTAGTAGTTGGTGTTATCGATGCCAGGTTGCATCTAGCATCTAACATCTGCATCTGCATGTAACACCCCCCCTGCATCTGCATCTAACACTCCCTGCCCCAAATACTTGTTTACTGCCACATCTTTACTCTGAAAACAGGAAGACCTTAATCCCCAATCTCTCTTTGCCTTACTAGAGCAAGCAGATGACAGACAAACAGACAGTAGCATGTCACTATCTGAAGTTACAGTTGTATTGTGTGAGAAAGGCAGTGAAGACTCAGGCCGTTCTTTCTCTCAGGGCATGTTTCCATCAGAGCAGGAAGGACTAGGGCTTGGGTGGAAAAGGTAATGTTTTCCTTTGTGGTAGGTTGAAGATGAAGGAGGTTCCTGGAAGTGTCCATAGAGTAGATTAAGTTAAATGAAGGAGAAACATCCATCCTCTGAGCTGGAAATTGGCCATTCATGGCTTAGGAAATAATGTCCATGTGACGGTCCAGCCAGTATGTTTTTGATCTATGCAGTATATTCACATGCTGGGAAACCACAGTCAGGCAGTCTTCCTAACATGCCAACATGACATTTGGCACACATGATAAACCAGAGGTGACGTTCATGGAACATTTTTGTTGGCAAGGGAAGCTGCCTTCAGTCTTTGCTTCAGTTCCTTGCTGGTTTTAAAATCAAATTAAGACTCTTTGCCTCTGCTTTGGAAGAGAAGGACATTAGTGAGGCAAATAAAAACGATTATCCTTCAGGACATGCTAGAGATAATTTTGAAATTTGCCCCAAAGTTTAGACATCTGTTTCTTTTCTAAAAGCAGCCTATTTCTCATTATGATGCATTCATTACCTAATAATTCCGTGTCTGTTACACATTATTTCACCTATGTCCTATCGCTCTGTATTAGAAAAAGTAAAAGAGATATAGTATTGCAATGGACAGCTTAGGGCGCAAGCATTTATCTTCTGTACATTCTCCAGGCCTCGTACTAATTGATCTGATTTATTTGACAAGATGTCTTTAACCTTCCAAGCATGGCAAAGGTTAGGTATAATGAAAAGAAATGGAATTATTTCATTTTTGCCCAATAGCATGTTATCTACATTAATCTTTTTCTGCAGAGATTTTAATGTTAATCAACAACCCACTTCAGAAACTCTTCATTAAATCAGAAGTTCTTCTTAGCAGTTAGAGAGAAACTATCTTTTTCTGCTATCCTCCAATGACTCCACAAGTTCTAGCAGCATTTGAGTTTGCATTACTTTTCTCTGTTCCTTAGTCACTAAGCCTTCCAGAAGACAGAGGCAACAACCAGCCTGTGCTGTCTTCTTAATACTTGTTTGCTTTTCTGTTTGGAATTCACAATTTCAGGGAATGTGCCCTTATGTAAGTGGATTGCAGCTGGGATAATGAAAAAGACAAAAGGCAGAATATTGGTTACAGGTAGTCCTCGCTTAACGAACATTCATTTAGCAATGGTTCAGATTTACTACGGTGCTGAAAAACTGACTTACGACCAGTCCTTGCACTTATGACCGTTGTGGTGCCCCTGCAGTCACATGATCACCATTTTCGACCTTCCTGGATGGCTTCTGGCAAGCAAAATCACTGGGGAACCATGTGATTTGCTTAATGACCACATGGTTTGCTTAATGACCACCACAAAAATGGTTGTAAAATCAGGTCAGATTCACTTAACGACTGCATCACTTAGCAACTGAAATTCCGGTCCTTTTGGTTGTTAAGTGAGGACTACCTGCAGCGTGTTGAATTTGGACCACAGTTTGAGCCACCATTTCCTATGAAGTTCAACAGATGATTCTAGGCAGCTAGTACTCTTACCTCAGCTTGACTTTACTCAGAGCCTATTAAGAAGAAAGTAACCCTTTTGTGCTTTAGCAGGATGAGTAGGGGTGAGAAATTAATAATAGATTACAACCCCCTTTGGGACCTTGTCTGGATCTGAAAGAGTGCCACTGCGAAAAATGTGGACATATGCTTTCAGCAATCCACGGCTGCTTCCTTTGCCACGTGACAGGGCAGCAGTGACAAATTATCGGATACAGGGACGTGTTAAAATGCAAATACGATGTCCGCTGATGTACCGACATAACCGTTGAAGTTCGCTGTCATCCTTTGAGATCTGCACGGTTTCTAGCACAGAATTTTGTACTGAACCAGAAACATCTCAAAAGGATACAGTAGATTAAACAACAACTCTTCACACAGCTCATAAGAAACGGAGATACAGTACCTAGCAAACGATTCTTGCCCATTTGGTGCGTTGCTTATTCTATGTTTATGCAAGACACATCCTATTCTTTTTTCCCTTTGTGTTTAAAACTCTCTCGAGAATTTCCTTTGACTTTATTTCCTTTATTCTGTTTTCTTCCCTTTAGGGCGCCATTCTTACCACTATGTTGGCAACGAGAAACTTTTCAGGTGAGAACTTTGCTTTGCTTAATGACAAGCGAAAAATAAAACCTACACCTCAGTGCTTCCCATTCCTCCTGTAATTAAAATAAAGCAAGCGAACAGAAAGAAAGGAATTCTTCTAAACCACTATTATTTAACCGCAGTCTTGGGATGTGACATTCATCCCTTTTTCTCTTATTACACTGTGTTCTCGGGCATGGTGGTATTATCATCAGAAAAGTTAAACTGGGACCAGAAGTAGAAGCCAAACGTAACATATTTTTGCTGACAGGGTGCTGTCATCTGTGCATTTAAAAGGCAGCAAAAAAACCCGAATGGCCACCCGACAAGCTTTCCTTAATGAGCCCTGCCGAACCTCCTCTGGACCTATTCTTTTTCCTCACGCTTCTCCCTTCCTTATCCTTAATAAATGTAGCCAAAGTCCTTGGATTCATTGCCTTGCCACTGGGATGCCCAACCTTGCAAGCTTTCTGTGTGTCTCCTTCTTCCCCCGAACTGCACTCCATTATATTCCTCAAGGGCCTCTATACATTCAGCTACATAGCTTAGTTGCAATTTAATCCTGCTTCTACCCCAGAACTTTCAGGAGTTGCTGTACATTTCCCCAAACCTCTTTTCCTCTGTCTCTGAAATGGCCCTCTTGCTATTCTAAAACTGTTCTTGGGGCGAGTAGGGCAGATCCATTAGGTTGCTCCCTCATTTTTGTCTGTTGGTGGGGAAGGAAATCTTGATAATATAAGCGATGGGAAACCTTGAAGGCACATGCTTTGGGCTGTAGCATATTAATTCTTCTAGGTGACTTTGTTTGGGAATGCAGAGTTGCAGGTCCTTTCCCCACCCAGTGGGTCTTAGCACATAATGGTCATCAATACAGGAAACACTTCCTAAAAGAGCAAAGTACTTTCATACTACGGGAAACGAGTTGGTTGCTTTTCCTGCCAAAAAAGTAAACGAACATATCTGATTTCTAAAAACGAGGGTGTAAGATGGCTGAGTAGATGCCTCAAGCGATAGTCCACCCCTACTGTTGTCTCTCCCTCCTCACCCTCCTGCGGGGCTTCTTTTCCCATCACTGTTCATGGGCCTAATCAAAGCCCTATGAATTTTCCAGCAAACAACAGCACAATCCATTTTCTGCACCTAGAAAACTCAAATTCAGCAGCTGGCAGGGGTTGAAAAGCCTGTTAGTTCTAGATAAAGATATATTATGCTAACATCGACAATGAGAGTGTGGTTTATCTAACTCAGGACGCAGGAATTTCTGGGCAAAAACTGGGTGTTGATGGACAAAGTGACTGGGAAGCTGTGGCATTTTGAAGACATTGAGGAAGAAGAGGAAAGATGGGCAAAGATGTTGAAAGAAGGAGTGATCTTCAGCAATAAATAAATAAATCACAACCTTTTTGTTCTACTCCTAGCCTGTTGCTAGCTGGGGGATTGATGGAATCTCCTGGAATTATAGCTGGGGAAGCCACTGGATTCTAATGCCTGCCTGATCCTCCCAGCTGGAAAACAGGTGATGGCTACAATGCACCTGTGTTCTGCCATCAGTTTCTTTTACTTCTTCCTAAGTAATTTTATGGTAACTGCCAAATTCCATAAACATTTCTGGAATCACAGAATAACAGAGCAAATGGAACCCCTTTCTGGTTTTGAGGCTTTCAAACTTGGCATTTAAGCATTCCTTGCTAAGTGATTCATCAGTTAAGAGGTTCAGAATCATAGTGGAGGAAAATTCAGAAGCGGAAAAATGGTTATTATGGCGTTTTAATACATCAGTGAAGCTCAGGAAGCCAACAGCAGAAGTGGTGCATTGCTCACATACTGCATCCCATGATTTAGAAACCTCTAGGAATTCTCAACCCCAACAGTAAGACTTCTTTAAGGTTCTGCACACCTTCCTTGTTCCAGCTGCATTTGCTTAATCCTGGTGCTACGGAAGCCTTTTTCAGGAGTCATGCCTTCCAGGACTCAGTAGGAGAAAGAGTCCTCTATAGAATCTTCAGAATTTATGAGTCTAAACCAGGACACAGGGTTCCCCAGCAGTGGATGGGGTTCCAGTGCAGAGAAAGAAGATAATAACTCTTGATCATATGGAAAAGATCCATGGATTGTGTAAAAGTGAATGCACGTTTGCTACCAGTAGTCATGTCTCTTCATCTCAACTTTAACTCTAATCTTGTTCTGCTTCCTTTGTCTCCTTTCTTTCCCCTTATTACTTTCCCTCTGCCTTTTCTTTTCTCTCTCTCTCTGACTCTGCTCTTCTCTAACTCTTTCCCTATCCCTTTTCCTATTTGCTGTCCTTTATTTCTTTGTTTTCCAATCTGGTGCTAACAGTGGGCAGACAGACCACCGCTCCTGCCACAATGTCTGCAGCAGCAGCCTCCGGTGCCACCATGGGGTTGGTGGAGCAAGGTAGATGTGTCCGGAAGAGACCCTCCTCACTTTCCCCTTTTTCACTTTGAAATCTTGAGTGCATGTTGTGTCATTCACCCAAAGCACTTCATCCCATCCTGTTTAAGATTCAGGGCTATCCTTTTTACAGCCAAAGAGTGAAAACAGGGCTACCTCTGCAGAGGTATATCTGACAGTGGTGTCAGCTCTGTCTTGCTCCATTAAGTCATGGTTAGAAATGGTCACGAACGTGTTATAAGAAGGGACCTATGTGACTGAAATCAACTAATGTGGAAGTCTCAAGTCAGCAGTCTCGAGCCAGAATATGAAGCAGGATGAAAGTTGCAGATTATCCGCAGGAAAGGAAATGCATGAGTTGCAGACTAGGTGATGGTGTTGCTAGAGGAAAAGGGTTTGGTGGGTGGATGTTATTGTAGCATATTCTGCAAATGTATGACCTTTCCATATATTATCAAATACCACCTGAGGTACTCTAGCAACAAATATCCAATGGATGCTAAGCAGAACAGGGAAACAATGAAGAACAGTGGCAGTCTTAACAGAAGGAGAGATGGTGGACATATCTAATTGTCATTTGGTTCTCCCCGCCCCCTCCCCCACAACTTTCCTTATTTGTGAGGTGTTTGGTGAGATTGTGAGATGTTGCATGTGATTGCTCACCAAGAAATGCTGAGTTACTCTTCATGACTGAAACTAAACAGTCTTTCTTTGGAGATACCCCCATTCTATTTTAATTTTGTGCAATGCATGTTTTTGGCCTGGGTGACATCACTTAATGACAGAACTGCACAACTTGAAGCCTTCAGGGCCACCAAATTTTGCTACCAAATTGTTATTTTTAATGTAACAGAATGGGAAGATTATTCAACACTTGGGGAGTAATCATATTAACTGCCCTGAGTGCACTTAAATGAGTTCAGCTTCAGGCTTTATCCTGGCCTTGGCTGTATTTTGAATGCTACTCTAACACATCACTAAAATGCAACCCTCAGCTCCTCAAAGGTTGTACGCTACTGATATATGGAGAAGAAACCCATCACAGGCTACAAAAAGCATGAACGCTGCATGTGCTTCTTATTCTGGGAATGGCCTCTCACCTCTCAAGAAGAGATCAGTCTAAGAGATGTGGCACTGGGATTGAGGCTTCCAGGACAAACCTCCCATATCTTGATAAGAGAGGCAGTTGCCAAAGTCACACTATTTTGGGCTTGATTGGTGACAATCCTGGAGTGTTTAAGTAGTCTGCATTGACTTTTGCCTCACCCAGCACCATTTCCTAAGGGGAAACTCTTGGGAAGGTGGGCTGGGAGATCAAAACTCACACCAGAGAAATTACATATGCCTTCTTTAATCAAAAGCAAATATCAGGAAGTGAAGGATGGTTTCATGGGCCTTTGCAGGAGAAGCAGAGATCTTTGAGATGTCAGCCTCATTTCTGATGTTTGGGCCTTTTGCCATATCATCAGAGAACCAGGCAGGGATTATAATTTCATAGCTAAATTGCTTCTGGTGGGTGATGGGAAGGAAATTATTTATTTATTAATATGGTTTGTAGAGATTCCCATTTCACTGCAGTGACTCTGGGCGGGGTATAAAGATAAAAAGCATCGTAACAACAGAATTCAGGGTGTCCCGATTAAAACAACAACTCAAACACCAGCAGAGCTTGCCTAACTACCTGGCCCAAATGCCTGGAGGAACAGACAGGTCTTCAGAGCCTTATGATGGACAGTCTAGCCCATTATAGCTGAAGTTCTTGCTAAAGACACACTTGCATCTCCTCATATGCATATTGAATTCAGATATGTTAAGATTCCTAACATAGCTCTTTTCTCTTCCAGCCAGGAAAAGTGCTATGTTGGATTCATTTAACTGCCAGCAATGAAGCTCCTCCAATGTCATTTAACCCTGGCAACATTTTTTGGTGCTGATTCTTTCATAAACACCAACAAATTGATTTTTACACCTTGATAGGAATTTTGGAGTATTGCCTGCTTTGCTGCCTGACCACTTTCCCTGATTAGTTGCTTAGGCATTTGAAATGCACTAGGAAGAACATCCATTTCTGTTCTTGCTTTGCTGATTATTTGTTACAAGTTGGGAGTTTCATTCTTTCCCCAAAAAACTGCTATTTGCTCAGATGAACCTGCTGGTGCCATACTAATAGAAATACGCACTTCATGAGCTGGGCTATAATAGTGCATGCCCTATGCACCACTGCAGATTCAATCTTTGTTTCATAGCTTGGTTTTCTCTGGGGTTTCATTTTTGCATCAGTAAGATGAGAATTACAATTTTTCCCTGCTGAAGCCAGACATGATTCTGGTGGAGATGTTCTCCTTTGCTAAGCTGCTAAAGAGAACTGCAACTTTATAGATCAGGCTAATGGATTGGATTGCTTATTTTGTTAGCATGCAGAAGATGTAGACTGGTCTTTTTCTGTCTTACATAAGCTTGTGCCATTCTGCTTCCTGTTCTGCTGTTACAGGATAAAACAAATCTGTTTTATCCCAGGAAGGAAACTAGGTCTATTTATGCTTATTTCTACAGCAACCTTCTCCCACTACCTAGGATCCTCAACAAGGTTTGAATTTGTGCTCCTGTAACTGTCAGCCATCATGGCCCTTGAGTCATTGGGAATTCTTAGAGCTGAGGACCAAAACATCTAGAGACAGCCAGGCTAAAGAAGGCCTGGGGATCATCTTGATCTCACCAAGATGGCTAGGCATTGGTTTCAATGAATATAAATACATCTAGTGACCTTTGGGCTTTTCCATTCATGAAATGTGCAGTCAAATGGACTCTTCTCTCTTTTGACTAGATGTTTGCAGCTCAGTCATAAATTACCCTTGGATATGTTAATATACTTCTGATTCAATAGCCTATATGTAAAATGGTAATGAAGGCAAATTGGAAGTCAGTGCACTAAGTGGAGGATTCCTAGTATTTTTTATTATTATTATTATTACTGACAAGATGAAAACATGGATGAACTAGTAGAAAAACATACAAGGGCTAGAAACCAAAAGCTGTGTACCATACAACCAAGCTCAGAGAGCACCAAGGACTCCACAATGGCAAATGGTGCATGGATTTTGTGTAACCCTGGTGCATTTTCTAGGGCCTTGATTAGTCCAGTTTCTTCTGATGCAGTGGACAGGACAAGACTGTGCTGTGACTGGCTCTGCATGTGGAACGGATAGCTCTGTATGGTAGCAGTAATTTGACCAGTCTAAGCTAACTTTCAGTTTGTGTTAATGTTCTGAAAACCCACCTTAAGATTTCTGGCTGGGAAAAAAAGAAAGAAGCAAAAGAGAAGTTACGTTACTGCATTGCCTATCTCCTTGATTTTATATGCCAGTTCTTTAAAGCGAAGTATCCTGCTGCTTTGTGCCTTGCTACACAGTGTAAAAGCTGTATATTATATTATTATACACCCTTCTCTAATCCAGTGCTTTCCATATATTGGACCAACTCCGATCATTTAAATGGAGGAAAGAAGCAAAGGTTCGTTTCGGTGTTGAACATAAAACTGCCCCCTTCAAGATCCAGAAAAGGCTTAATAAGTAGGTTTTCTGTTCAGAAACAGTTATGAAGATTCCATCTGGATTCTTCCACTCTGCCTTATATGTAAGGATCTGTTGCTACTGCTGCTACATCGTCACCAGTAACGCCTTTTGTTTTTTTATTGTCATCTCAGCAAATTGCACCTGTAATTTCTGATATGAAAGATTTTAGACATTTTAAAGCTCCAGATCTTCTTGTTCCCCTTTTATTCTCAGTTCTTATTTAAAGCCACTTCATGTATTACATTTCATTTATTTATTTATTGCTATACTCGCACATCATATGGATGTGTGGTAAGGCTTGGATCTAACACTAAAGTACAGTAAGTGCATGCATCCACCCGACATACACATGATGAGGTTTACTTTGACTACGCACAGTGCATCTGTTAATGTATAACCTTTGCAGTGATAATCTGTGATATCCCAGTCTTGTTTCTCTAATTTAGTACCTTCTAAAGTTGAAATTCAGAAATACGTGCAGTATATTATCCAAAGATGACTGATAGCAGGGAATTATTTTTAATGCTGAAGATTAAATACCCAGTTCCTCAATGTGTGTCTTCTGGTCAGAGAGACAAAGAAAGCATCGAGGCTGCAGAAGCGATAGAAGAAAATGTGCTTTCTGAGAACAGGGACAATAAGGACATGAAAATACACTCTCCTTGTACATTGCCTGATCAACACAAGTTTTGAAATGCATTTGGTCCTCTATTTGTCAGGTGTACTATTACACTCAAGCTTCCTGATTCTACAGGAATATGTTGATAATTAATTTGTGGCGTTGATTATATTCTGCTCTTAGTGAAGTGAATCCCATTCTTCTCCTGCTGCCCTCTGTCTGTCCGAAGAATTACAAAATATTGCTTCCAAACGTTGGACGTGATATAGATACTATTGTGGTGACTACAATGCCTATATTCAAGAAAGGTTTCCTATTGTGATTCTTTTCCCTTCCAAATTCTGAGCAATACAAGATTTCTACTGGATTCGTACAATTGCCAGCACACCAGATGTTGACTTTTTCTTGCAACAGTTGTTGCCAAATCTATTTATTATTTAATATATTTTATTCTCCTTTTATACCATCTCCCATTTTATTGCCTTGCCATAAAAATGTCCAAAATAAAATCAATAAGGGAAATATAGAAATGCATTCATTGGAAAGATGGTGGGGGGAGAAGAAAAACAAAACTGAAACTCCTCCAAAGTTAATACAAGAAAGAGAGAGGTCTAAAACAAATGCTTAAAAGATGTAATAGTAAAAGATGTAATAGGCACTTCACCAGTGTTAGGAGGAGACTGTGCCAAAGTGCAGGTGACCACAAAGAAGATTTGGCTGCAAGTAACCAAAGAGCAGGACTTCTTTGATGACCTCAGTGATCAATAAGTTTGTAATTGTGATGGGTGGTTTGTCCAAATTGCTTAGGAGTTTATATAGCAAAAAGAAAACCTTGAACCTGGCTTAATAGCTCCCTGGCAACCAGTATTGCAGTTACTTCACTTATGCGCATGGCTGGATGTCCCACTCAACAACTTGGCCACTGCATTCTGCACCAGCTGCAGCTCCTGGACCAAGTCCAAGGAAAATACCTACATTTAAGATACCGATTTGCTGGCATAACGTCTGACAAAATTAGGATATTGTGATAATATTCTACCTCCTTCTGGTGGGTTGAAGAGACAATCATCCTCTGTATCTTCCAAGACCTCTGTGAGGTCAACTCCATAGTTTTGATTATGTTGGCTTAAAAACAAAAGGCATTGGATGGGATCCAGCGGTACTTGTCTGCTGATAAAATCACATTCACTGGTGGAATGGATTCTTCCTTTCCCCTTTACCTTCCAACACATCTCATATATCTGTTCCAGATGTGAAGGATTCTCACATTTGGATTGATCAGAAGGAAGTAGAACAAGGGAAAATCACCTTGTATAATTTTGGGATATAGCTTTAATATACAGATTGTCTGCATCTCTTTTTGGGTGTCTGAAGCTTTGCATGCTACTAGAGCTGTAGCAATATTGAAGAACAAGCAGTAATTTTCTCTGCTGCACGAGGTATAATAAACTATAAGGCATTTTATTGCAGATTCTTTCTTACATTTGGAGGCATTGCTATATAGCTAGACCAGTAGTTCTAGCATTCATAGAAATATTGGGCATGTAAGGACCACTCTTGCCCCATCTTTGTTCTTAACAAGAAACAACTCACCAATATTGTTTCTGTCAAAATGCGGATTACACACTAAGAAATGTGAAGCTAAAAGATAGCAGCATCTACTATAGTCATGTTCTATGAATGTTATAACTAAAATGTTTCCAGTTGAATGCACAATCCATTGGTCCCAACAGCTGGGTTTGGAAGAGGCTGGCTTATGGAGTGTCAAGTTTATTAGGACAAATTCCATACTGCATGAACTCTACAAGTCACAAGCAAACTTGGAAAAAAAGAACAGGAAACCTTTGCAGGGCAGACTATTTAGGGTTAAGGGAAGAGGTATGAAAAGAGTTTATGTGTTTAAGAAAACCTGAGCGATGTCGATTTTAGGGTCGCTGAGTTGTACAGTGTGGAGAATGATGTCGTCGTACTTGAGTCCATTTTCTCTCCATGAGTTTCCATCCTTCCATTAGTGTGGTGACTGTATGGTCCATTTCTTCCCTGTGCGTATGAGCAAAGTCCTCTGTGGTGCTGCTTCTGTGGTGCTGGTGCTGCTGCTTCACTCCCCCTTGGTGTCACGACAGGGCCTCTGTCCCAAAGACCTTGCTTTCTGTCTCAACACTTTTTTTCCCCCCTTTCCCTCCCCACCTCTTTCTCCCCATCCCTCTTCCAATCCTCCTTCTTACTGCCTGTCTCTCTCGCCTTTTCCTCTTCTGTAAATTTCTGTAAGGTAAGCAAACTTTTTGTTGGGTTCTGCCCTTTGATATAATGACTATCAGTGCTGGTGATTGGATTTAATGTGGGACCAAAGGGGTTATATGACTGGGATTCGGAAACAGATGGAGTCACCTTATTCCACAGATGTCCAGCAGTATCTTCACAGTAGATCCAATAATAGATCGTAACTTGGAGGGTTTCTTTTACTGCACACTAGACATACTAGAAGTTTTACCTGGTTTTTGCCCAGATACAACACTATAGCCATCAACTGTTCTATTCCCTAGAGGACTCTCATGGCATTGTGGATTCCCTGCAGTTCTCTTAACCAGATCCAAATAACCATGTTTCTGTTCACTTTAGTCCTAACCCTTACCACACTTGCTCTTATCACCCTTCTTCATCCCACTCTCAGCCTTACCATGCATTTCATTTCAGCCCTTCCAGCTTTTTTTTTTTTTTTGCCATATCACTCTTGGGTCTCTCCTCAGCCAAATAATAGCAACAAAAAGCAATTACAAAAACAAAAACAGACCACGCTGGAGTCATGCAATTGCCAAGGAATCCATATTATCTGAATGCTCTACTCCATCCTGACATAAAAAGACAGCATTCTAATGTCTAAATTTTCAAGTTTTATCTCATGAGGTATAGGAGTGAATGAAATTATATTATACCACCTTTTACATGGAAATTCTGGTTACAGAGAAAAAAGACTGATGCTAGGTTGGGCATAACAAGGTCACAATTGTAAAAGGTGGGAAGAATAAGGGAGCTTGCTTAATGTACTGTAATATGGTGACTTCAATAAAGTAGCAGATGTGACTTGTTTAGAAATCAGAATGTGAGCTCCAAGCCTTGGTTTGAAGATAAAATAGTTGCTAGGAGCAGAACTGTATAGCCTGGTTGTTGAGAGTCAGCTTGGGTTAGAGCTCATGCTTAAGGATTTGGAAGTTCTTAGTGCAAAAGGAGAAGCCAGTTTGGTGTAGTGGTTAAGGCATCAGGCTAGAAACTGGGAGACTGTGAGTTCTAGTCCTGCCTTAGACACGAAGCCAACCACCCAGTCACTCTTTGAGGGAGATGGGCGGTAATGAAATTCAAAATATAAATAAATATAAAATAAACTGGGTGACTTTGGGCTAGTCACTCTCTCTCAGCCCTAGGAAGGAGGCAATGGCACACCACTTCTAAAAACCTTGTCAAGAAAACTTAAGGGACTAGTCCAGGCAGTCACCAGGAATTAACACTGACTTGAAGGCACCCCCCCCAAAAGTGCTGTGCTTAGCTAAACTTAGCTGATCATGAAAAGCTAAGCCAGGTTGGACATGGATACTACCTGGATGGGAAACTACTGGGAAATACTAGGACCACGGGCTTAGATTACATCATGATGATGATGATGATGATGATGATGATGATATCAGCAGAAAGTAGATTGTTGCCAAGATAGTTATAGAGGCATGTCCAGTGAAGTCCCCAGGAGTCAAGGTTGTCTTGATGAAGATTTACCTGGTATAAGAAAGATTGATGCCCCTTATATCAAATAAAGGAGAACCTGTATGCAGTTCTGTTGAAGAGATCTAGCATTTTCATCACAAAGTATCTACACAAATGTCTGTAACTGAAATGAGTATGTACTTAGGATGGGTCTAAGATCCATTAGCATGAAAGGATTAATATTGAGGAAGCTGGACATTTTCTTCTGCAAGTTCAGCTAAAGCGTTGAAGGAATGCTTTGAGAATTTCTCCATAGAAGGATCCTGTCCCACTTTATTCAGAATACTGCTTTGTTAAACAGAACACTGCTCTACAGAGACTCCCTCCTTGTGGTTGGGCACAGTTTGGACAAAGTAATATGTGCCCAAGCCAATGGCAGTTTGAGAAACAACAGTGACTAAAGTACCATCGAGCGGAGCTTCCACTTTTTAGTATTATTGCAGACCCATTACTGACCTCCCTGCATTTGGGAGGCTGCCCGTTTGCGGCACTTACTCATCTATACCTCTCCTTCTGGCTTGGAGATACATTGGGACTTTGCCCACACTCACTGTGCTTTGGGATTTAGCCATTGTTCTCAACTGGCCTTTTAGCAGTTTGATGGGGAAACAGCATCAATGCAGCTGGTGTGAGGGTGGTGGGTTGTTTTTTGTGGGGGTGGGCTATTCAGACAGTGCAGAGTATTTCTCAGGACACCAAGGGAGTTGCCACTAAATTCTCCTCTTCCCTCCCTATGCAGCAGCTAAGAGTTTACTGAACAAGAAAGCAGACGGCGTAAAGGTAAATATCCTTCTGGGGGTTTTGTGGAACATTCCATGAAAGAGAAAACTAGGGAAAGATTCAGGCTTGTGCCGTATTCACAGGAGAGGCTGTTCTTCTCTACGCCCATGATATTTGCAGAAACTCAATTAGCAAAACAGCTAAACGGTAGAGAGTAAATAAATATTCTGTTCTGTATAATCTAGAATCATTTGGGTGGGGGTGAGGGGAGAGTCCGATCTCTACCAGAACATTATCTGTACATAATTGCTTTGTGAAACCTGAAGCGATGTGCCTTTTATGAATTTAAGTAGCGTTAATATGGATTGTTTGAATGAAAAGTGCTTTGGGTTCATTCATTCATTCATTCATTCATGAGAATGTGTGTGTTTGCTGCAGCCTCAGACAAACAGCACCAAAGGCGGCGCCGGGGTTACCAGCCCGAAAGGAACTCTTCCTCCAGCAGCACTGGTACGGTTTTTCCTTCTATTTTTCCTTCTGTTCTTGGGCAAAATATTTGGGGAACTGATTCTCCTATTGTTTTGCCACCGAGGTTCTTACTTAAGGCTGGCTGATACAACTGTACATGATTTAAGATGACTTCAACTCTACATTCCACCTCTAACTTGTTTGATACTGTTGTGAATCCATGGATTGTTTGGTGCTATTCTTGCTCCATTGGGGGTGACAGTTCAGACGTTCTTCGTGGTCCTGCTGCTTATCCTCCATATATATATATATATATGGTCCTGCTGCTTATCCTCCATATATATATATATATATATGGTCCTGCTGCTTATCCTCCATATATATATATATATATGGTCCTGCTGCTTATCCTCCATATATATATATATATATGGTCCTGCTGCTTATCCTCCATATATATATATATATATGGTCCTGCTGCTTATCCTCCACATACATACATACATACATACATACATACATACAAAACTCCTTTGGCAGTTCAGGCCAGAACACTCTACCCAGTTGATCTTGCCAACCTAGAATCCAGTTCAACCTTAAATGTGTCTCTGAAAACAAGCAGTTTTATTTTGCTTCCTGGGAACAAAAGTCAGCCGCAGCGTATTCCAGATTGATTGTGATGTCTCAAGTTCTCAACAGGGCAATGATACAAGGCACTGAGATAAGCGTATTTGAATTGCAAATTAATACTTTACTTAAGTCCAAGTAAACAGTCAAACAAAAATAAAGCGACCCCTCCCCCAAAAGGAAAGAAAATCCAAGACTTTTTTTATTCTCGGTCAGGAACAACAAATTAGAGAGTCTTATATTTACTCCTTGTCTCATCAGCCGTTCTGAGAAATAATATATTCCAGTAGCTGTAGTTGTCATCTGAATTCTTCCCCTTCTGAACTCTCCTGGAATCCAATTTGCCCTCTGTGGGTGTCACCCCTTGCCTGCTTTGTGCAAATTTAGGTCCCTAAGTTTCAAAACCTGCTTTCCAGATGTGTTCAGTCCAGAGGTCATGTTGGTTGCAGAAACTGAGTATCCATAATGTTATGGCTACATTAAGATTTGGTGTTGGAATGCGACTTGCATAGGGCAAGTATGAAAACTTTTTGCATGCTACCCTAATTTAGTTCTAGTACGCAGATATGTTCCTAGCAGAAAATAAATTATAATTATAAATTATAAATCAAGTTTGTGAGTAATATATTAAGTAACATTAGGAAAGCTAAAGTTCCTCATCAAAAGTGACAGGGATTCTGGGTTGGCTTACTGTTAAAACAGGTGTTTCTGAGTAGAAAAATCCAGTACTTCAAGACTGCTTGAGCACTGATGGAACTTCAACATGCTTTTAAAAATTTAGACATAGATATTATAAAGTAGATGTCTCCAATCTGGGTCCTTCCAGATGTGTTTGGGTGACATCCAGAAAGGTTCTGAATGGTACCTGGTTAGAAAAGGAGAGAATTGTACGATCATGGAATATGAGGGTCAGAGAGGACCTTGGTGGCTTAGTCCAACTCCTTCCCCAATGCAGGAACCCACTGCTACGGCGTCCCCAACAGATGTCTATTCACTCTTAGTTTAAATACTTCCAGCAAAGGGGAATTCACTCTGGAGGAAATACATTTGTTTGTTGACCAACTGTTTGAAATTTTCCTAGCATCCAACTGAAATCTGTTTCTTTGCCATTTAAAGCCACTGTTTCTTGTCCTGTGTTTGGGAAGTGCTCTGATCAGTTCTTCCCCATGTTCTCTATGGCGGAAGGTTCAAGAAAATCTCTTAATTTTCTCTAAACATTTCATTCCACTGAAGGCCTATCCCAAGTTACCACAAGCCTAGCCTTTTCCTCAGGTTTAACAAAGTGCAAAAGAATATACATTATAAATGTTGACAACTCCTGGAGCAATAATTCTGGGGTATAACTAGATGGCATAATGAACATTAATTATTCTGCAGGGTTCCATCTTCATGGGAGTTTCAGATTCTTGGTAAATTTTACTGTTATTTTTCTGTAGTTATTGTGAATATATAGAGGAAAATGCTGTAAACAAGGTGTTATGGTAATACATATAGGAACTATTTAAACTTTGTTCATTTTGCCCCAAATGTCTACAAGTCAGTGAAGCATTATCAGATGAAGGAATTAGAATTACTATAGAAGTTTTAAAGTTCTCAGAAGTTGTATTAGGAGCCTTAAAGATGCTTCTATTTTGGTCTTTATTTTCAATGGGTTCATTGGCACATCAAACCTGGATTGATGTTTCCTTACAGATTTATATCTACCCCATTTCATTTCTGTTCTTGGTAGACAAAATATGCCACAACCTTGAAGACAGAATGGAAATAGAAAGAGCAAATCTAAAACTACAGGCTGACTTTATAAGAAACAAATCTAATCAAGTTAATGTGAACTCTTCAAAGCAATAATCTGACTGCATTATTGCTCTAAATAATGTTGTATGAAGCATATTAGCCCAGATTAAGAAACTAAACAATATATTTTTTAAAATCATTGTAATATGAGCCTATTGAGAAAGTGTCCCCAAAAGATGGCAAATGTGAGGTTCTTCGAATAGCTTGAATGTTGTGCATTTGAACATAGGAACTGTGGCTTTTGGGTAGACCTCTTCTATCAAATAAATATCAGTTTTGGAATAATCTGATGATTTTCAGTCTTAAAATTCAATTACATTTGGGCTATGGAAGATGAAAACTCAATCTTCCAGGAACTGTATTCCTATGTATTTAGGATTGTCATCAGTATATGAATGTGAAGCACGTCTCCATGGCTTCCACATCATATCAAAATTGTAGCAAAATGGCCAGATGATACCACTCTGCCTTGTGGAATATACTATATGGCAAATTAACTGAGAGAAATAGATTAGTGTAACATTTCTTTAAAACATGTTGCCACTTCTCTAGATCGTAATTCAATATTGCCTGGAAAATAACTTTTAAGGAAGTAAAGAGTGGTAGCTTGAGGAGATAGAGGCATCTTAGAATATTTGCAAAAAAATTAACTGCCAACTCTTTTTAATTAGTGGCCTGGCTCATCTTGAAAATTTAAGCATAGCCAACAATGCCAGTAAAATGAACTGAGGTTCAGTCAGAGGACAATGATATTAAAAGTCACCCATTGCTTTGCTGACCAGGAAGATACCTTGAAGCTTATGTTGCTTCTGAAGGGAAATAAAAACCTACAACTGGGATTTTAATAAATCTCCAAAGGGATGCAGTTCCAGAACATGTTGGGCAGTTATAGATAATCTCACTCTGTGATCTTTGCTTGTATGAATATGACATAAATTAGATGATGGGGCTGATTTAAAGAACCTGGGACAGTTTTTATTTAAAGTTTTTCTTTGCCCACTAATTTTCAGTACAATAAGCGTTAACGTAGGTCAAGAGATGGAGGCAGCAGGTTTACACTAAGTTATATGGATCCAAAGCAGCACATGGAGTTGTCCAGGAGAGAATAGAGCGGATATACATCATACATACACTGGAAAGGTAGCAGAGTGTTAAAAATGCAGTAAATAGGCTGTTACAATTGATCAGAACAATAAGCTTGAATTTCTTTCTTGAGGCAGAAACTAGTTTTTCTATGAGACCCATATTCAACATTTACAGCTCATTTGTCTTAGACAGCTTTCCTTGTCATCCTTTAATTTAAAACTAGACTTTGAACTGATTACAATCATGGAAAATGTTATATATTCCACTTATTTGGTTCTTTTATGAACTTAAAAGGGGCACTTTGAAATGCAGTTGTTCTATGATAAGTGCTACTTTCAGAATACTGGTAGCCAGTGATTATTGCCCAAGCTATGTCTGTCTTTGGCCCTTCCTTTCAAAGATAATTGGAGAAGTTGGCAAATCTGTCAGCTTATATAGTTGATATTAGGAAAAAATCCAGAGAATAACTTAAAACTTAATGGGACTCTGGAAGTTTTTTTTCCCCAGCGTATAGCACCCTGGAAGATAATATATGTATGGGAAAGGCTTGTAGGTTTCTTCAATGTGGCAGGAACTACAGATTCCTTCTGTGATCAAGGGAACAAATATTATCCTCTCCAAAGAAACAGGGTTGAAAACTGCCTTTGATTGAACAAAATGGATGTCTTTTCCAGCCCAATTCACCAATTGTCTATGAAGCAAGAGCTTGGCTTTGTTGAAGGCAAAGAGGCCAATCCTTCTGAGATTTCAATAGTTAGAGCCCTATGTGGCATATTAAATATTACAGAGCAGCTGGTGAATGCATCAATTCAGAGTGTGCCAGTGGGGGCAAGAAACACGGGGTTGGATCTTGAAAAGAGATGTAAAACCTAGGCTTTTGCCTCCATTCACTCCCGCCTCCCCTCCCCGGCAGATCCTCCCACCCATCATTCCAATCTCTTCAGATGGGAATTGACTCATCAGCAACCCTCAAACATAGCTTTGTTCAGTTCCTTTCAGTGCCAATCAAGATGCCTTGCTTTCATTGCCAATACTGAATTGCCTCTTAAATGGGTAGTGCTGGTGCCCATGTCAATAGGTAATGCATGAGTATAGAAACCTGCCTTTTTATGAACTGATTCTTCAAGGTCCCCTTCCCTCCCGCCACTGCCATAAAAAGGACTATTGAGCTGCACCAAGTTTGCACAGTTTGGCCTCTAGTCTTTAAACCCAACCACAGGACCCATTATAGTAATTCATATTCTGCCTGAAATACTTAGCAAGTTTGCATGAACTGGATTGTAGGTATCAGCCCCAGAAAAGATGTCTTGCTTTCACAATCATCTGAAAACATCTGAACTGTGATCCATTTCTTTGGATTTTGCTTCAGCGGTTCCTTTCACAGCTTCTGCTGTTCTAAGACTCAACATACCACAAATGTATTCTAATTACTCTCAAAATTGCTAGTGAGCCTAGGATCAAGCATATTTTGACAGTATCTGAAGAAACAGGAACCAAGGAAGTTGTTTTAACAGGTCAGACTAATTGCTCACCTAACCTTGTATTGTTGTCAACAGCAGCCTTCTCCAAGCTGACCTCCTTCAGATGCACTGGGACTGCAACATCCAGGATGCCCAGCCTGCCTGAAATCCATCAGCTTAGAGAAGGCAGCTGAACAATGACTGGCAGGGCTTTTTAAGGTTTCCCACAAAGAACAGTCTTGATCATCCTAGGCTACCTGACCATTTTAACTGGAGATTCCAAAGGCTGAATTTGGAAGCTTCTGCAGCAAAGCATGCATTATTTACTATTTAGTTACTTCAAAGTTTGATTAACATGCTTATGTCTCTTCTCCTCCCTCATTTTATCCACACAATACCTTTTAGCATATTTAGCACCAGAGCATAAATTGGCCACACACTCACATTCACCATTTTAAAGTAGGTAGAGATATACATGTGGATAATTCTTAGACCAAATCAAATACATTACAAACAGGTTTTCTGACAGTTTCTCTGCTTTGGAATGTTTTTTATTCTCCCAAGCTTTTCCACTCTTAAACCACCCGGCAGAAAGATGATACTTTTAACAGCTGTGTAAAAAAGAGGCATGTCTCTCATTCTGACATGAAAGCTATTTCTGCCAAATCCACTTTTCTACCCTGTCTACACCAGGAATAAGAGTCCTGTCTGTATCCATGCAAACTGAGCAAATTAGTTTAGTGCCCTAGCATTACCTGCTTCCAGGTAAGTACATCTGAGAGTGTCAGAAAAGCACTGAAAGTTTTTAAAACAGCGTATGTCATAGAAGGTAAGTTCTCAACTACAAAGACCTCTGCTCAGCTATCTCCAGAATGATATTGGTTGAACTTTTGAATGGGATTCTTTTCAGTACCCTGCATCTCCTGCTCAGCCCTCCCTTGTTGTACTAAGCACCTAGGGGTAAAAAATCTAGATGGTAGGATCATCACGGAATGTGCCCATGGAGCAGGGTAGAGATTGGTTCTTAACTTAAAAAACCAGAGTGCAGCACAAGTCCGAGGAATGTGCTCAAAGGACCTTCTGCTCTTCTTTTGCTTCTTTTTTCCCTCCTTCCATCTCCAGCGGAACCTGCGTTGAGATGTTAACCACCCAGGTAGGAGGTTTGGTTGCAGTTCACACCTGCCAGTTTCTTCTTTGTTCTCCCGGCTGTGTGCCCCCTTGCAGCACTTTCTTTGGCTTGCAGAGGGGTTGAACATAGATACCAACTTGCCCTCTCCATTTCCAAGGGGGTCACAGCAGTCTTCTCATGGGGTTCGGATATGATTTTTTGGTTTCATTCATGGAAAATCCAGTTTTGATTCTTCTCTTCCTGATTTATTCTGCCACTTTTTGTTTGATAATCATTTGCCTTTTGCTGAACTAATTGCCTTTTGCTTTTTTCCCTTCCATTTTGTTCCCCTTCCCTGCTCTTATGTGGGTCTTGGTCTTTTTTTACCCCCCTTTCCCTCTTCATATTTTTTACCATCATTTTCTGCTCCATCTCCTCCTCCTCCTCCTCTTCCAATTATTGCCTCTTCTCCTTGTATATTTTTTTATTTCTTCTTCTTCTTTGTTCTGTTCTTCTTTGGTTCATCTTTCCTTCCTCTGTAGGAACCTCAAACCACCGTTATCCATAACCCAGTGGACAGCATTAAGGTACTGCTGCCTGTCTTTCGTTCTCCTCAGTTTGCCCTTTTTGTTATCTTGGATAAAAATGGACTTTCTCTGCTCCTTGCGTTGCTGTGTAATTTCACCTCTGGAGACAGACCGTAGGCTCAGGTTGTGCATCTTCCGTAAACCTGAAACCCTGTAACCTTGGCTCTGGTCCACCAGCCTGTAGTTAAGGGCGGGGGAGGAGGGTTGCCTTCTGAGGCGTACGGGAAAGCAAGGAATTATGACTGCAGCACTGTTTTTAAACAGCCTGGCCTTCTTGAAGAATCACAGATATTAGACTTCCCACTAATTGGGGAGAAGGGTGAAGAATTTCCATGGCTCCTTCGCTGGTATGTTCCCTCCGTTTTCCTTCAGGTCTTTTAGGCTTGCGAAGAGGCTGGTGAAGATGGTCCAGACTGAATAGGTGGAATTGAGGGGAAGAAGTTGGAAGCCACTTGTCCCCTGGAACTATATCTTCTGGAGAAAGGGATTGTCCTTAGAACCGGTTTTCTCTGTTCTGGTCCCAGATGTGTGGGGACTGCTGGGAGCATAGTTTGGATTACAGCGGTCTCCGCACACCTTGGGAACTCCAGATGGGGAAGAAATAGCTCACGCTGGAGCTATTTTGCTCTGGGGGAGAGGGTGGGAAGAAAGCCTCAACTCTGACCCCAGAGCGCCTTCGTTCTGAAGTGAAAGAACGCAGCCAGGCAGACCAAAGAGAGGCATCCCAAGAGGCTGGATTGGCTGAGGACCGGCATATTTGCTCCATGTCACAATCATTCATTGCTCGGCCCCAGCCCTCACCTCTACCCGGACCTGCATTTTCTTAACCCATCCTTTGCTGCAGGGGCTTTAATTTTTTTTTGTCATGTTTATGCTACCTCTTCAAGCCCATTCACTCAGTACATCTGACATAGCATTAACGGGAGAACCAGTTGGGATTTTTCGTAGGTTGGCTTTTTTTTTTAAGGTTAAGTCCAGTAGAGGCTGGGAAAAGAAACTCTGTTAGTGGCAACATCCCCGTTTATTTATTTTTGTTTCTTCTGGACAGAATATTTCCTGGTTTAGAGGAATTTTAAGAAAAAAGGACGATGTTTTATTGATTACCCAACTTATTCTTTTACGAGGAAGTAAAATTGTAAGCCTGGGGACCGGTATCAAGAAATCAAATTGTATTTGGATGAAGAATCTGGGGATGATTGTGTTGAATGTTGGGGTCTGACTTTCTTCCAACTGGGCAGAAAAGGGAGACTACAAAGGCCTTCTGTTGATATTAACAATTATTTCTAGAACATGTGCTGCATATACTTGGGGAAAACCTCTCAAATCAGAAACATAGCTTTTTCGTCAGAAACCATTTTCTTTGAGGTGTCAAAGAGAACTGAATTGTTTCAAAATATTAGCATAATGCTAAATCTACTCTGCTTTTGTCAGATGAGAAAGGTGGCTTGTGCTGGAAAAACTGGTGAGGCTTGTGAGGCTTTGCTGTTTTTGTTGCATTTTTTTCCCCCAGAAAGTGAAGTGGGCTTAGCACTAAACTAAGCAGGATTAGTGTGCACAGCGATTATATCCCATGCCCTAGCCAGACCCAAGAGCCTCCTGTGTCAAAGATTTTTAATAAGATACCAGTTCTGGCAAACCCCACCACCCCAGAAACTTTTGTTTATTTGGAAGAAAACTTTAGGGCATTCTTTAGATACAAATTTGAAAAAAAACATTAGATGCATAAACATGCCCTTGTCCTTCAGTTACTGTAATTATTTTGACTGTCATTTGGAGGAATGGGTGACTGCTCCAAGTTCCACACTATATCATTTGTTTTAAAATGAACCCAGTTAATGTAAGATAATATTAATTAATTAATATTAATTAATGTAATATACTGTACATTGTTAGAAAAGTTTATGTCCCTTAAAAAACTAACCGTTCTGTTTGGAATTTGGAATTTTAAAATTAATAGTGTGAGAGATATATGATTCTGTTCTATACAGACCCCCTTAATCTAATCAATGGCATTTATTTCCAAATCAACCTTACTTTTAGGAAGAGTAGCAATATCTATCCCCAGACCAGCCTCACACCTCAAAGGATGTCATGCTACAGATCAATGTTTCTCAATCTCAGCAACTTTAAGATGTGTGGGAATTGAAGTCCACACACCTTAAAAGTTGCTGAGGCTGAGGAACACTGCTATAGATCACCTGTTCAAGTCTAAGATCTGAAAAATACAGTGGCTGTCAAAGTCATGTGCCGCATAAAACAGCAGTTCCTAATTAATACAATGAGGGAAGAGACAGAGCATTTCTGTCCAATATGTATCCACAATTCATAAATGGTTGGTTAGGGTGTTAGTGACAGAGAGCCAAGTGCAGCCACTCTATAGCTGGGAAATTTCTTATTCTTTAAAAGAAAATTCTGTCATCAATTTCACTGGATTTTCTGTTAGTTGATTTCTTCATTGACAGATGTTAGCTTGCCAATGGTTTTGCAGCATGAATGAAACTCCTTAAAACAAATGGGCTACAGAAACAAAATTGAGGAAGTAGATTTTATATCCCTAGGGTTTCTCAGTCACATTGTTCTGCCTACTTAGAGCATCACTCAGTATTGCCCTTCTTTTGAGAGCTGCTGTTTTAGTGTTGGCTAACGTTATGATATATCTTAATTATAGAATGACATATTCTTTGATGGGAAGTGACAAGAGAAGTGGTAGCTTCTGAGAAATGAGAAAATTCTTATAGTTATGAGCCAAGCCATAACTCTGTAACAAGAGCAACAGTTTATGTCACAATAGATACTCAAGTGGGAAATAGGTCTGGGACAGCTAGACATCTCAAGCCCAAGTCCACCCATATCTAGGAGCAAATGCCAGTTGTGCATTTGTTTTTCTTGTTTCAGTTGATCCACACTGCGACTTTAAAAATGGAAATCACAGGTCAATTTTGCAAGACGAGTCTTTATCAATCTTCCTGGAGATGAGATTTGAGGGATTCTTTCTTGAGAAGCAAGAAAAACAAAAGCCAACAACAATCCTGTTTTTTAAATGTGTATACTTGGTGAACCAGCTCAAAATTTGCCATACACGGGATTAGTTTTATTTCATGAATATATATATATATATATATATAAAATCAACGCTGTATTGGGGGGAATTTTCAAGCATCCCCTTAAAAGGAAAGGGAGATTAGGTGTGATTTCAAAGAAAGCTATATAGAGATTTGGTGCATATTCAATTAAAGAATAACCCGCACCCCAGTTTTCTTGGTGCAAATATTTTTATAGTGATTAATACTGACATTTATTGTTATGTGCAAGGCTTTTGAAAAAGGAGGCTTTTGAGTCCTCCATGGTCTCTTTTCTGATTTATCCTGATTCTCTGGTTACAAGTTCAAGTTGCACATCTTCACCATCTCCCCAAGCATCTATTTGTGGCCAGAGCCACTAACCACCTGCTCTCTCTTTCTCCTACTCCTATGTCTCCACAGGAATCATCCGACAGCACAAACACCACCATAGAGGATGAGGACACGAAAGGTAACAGATTTAAGGAGTTGGCCCAAATGTCAAAGGCTTGACATCTGTAGAGCTTATTCATCCACGCACATGCTCCTGGTTGTCTGTGTGTTTGGCCATAAATGGGACCTTGGAAGCTGTATTGGTACACATGGGAGAAATGGGTAAATGCAGAGTCCATTTTAGGGGATAGCTAGAAAGGAAGTTGTGGGCAAATGGAGAATAGATGTGCATATTCTCTCTTGTTTGGTGAATCCTGGCTTATTGTGAAGGTGTTGCACATCAGTGCTTGCAGGCCGATGACTTGTGCTGAGGACAATCGGTCTTCAGGAACGTCATCTTTGTGAAACATGATGCATGGCAAACTGCATCTGCGATAATTACAGGTGTTTTATCATAGGTTGTAATGCAAGTCTGGGCTCAAAAACCCAACCCAAACCATGTTTAAAATGCCTCTTTTTGAATAACACACACATGTTGGAAGAGAAAGGAAGGAAGATTGGATCTGTATTGTTTGGGTTCAAGACTTGCGCATGCACACACACACACACACAGGGTGAAGTAGCACTCTTTCAGCATAACTTTCAGCATGCTATTCAGTCCAGCAGGTAGCTGTACTTCCTGGGTATGCCTTTGTCCCCAAAGAACATTTGTTTTGAAGCATATCCTTTTATATTTAATACAGCAGTGTTCCAGATCAACTGCAGGGGAGGGGGATTCCTGCTAGTGGGGAGGGACAAATCTTGTCCCTTGACGGATGAGGATTAATTTGTGTAGTGCTGGTCTGCTGCAAAGGGTGGCACAAGAGTGCACGGACAAAGGTATCTAAAAGTATGCTAGACTGGGCTTGCGTTTTCTACAAGACTTGAATGAAGACTCAGTCTGCTTGCATTTCCAAGAGAAAACCTAGATGCTTCTGGGCAGTTGGCTTCTTCTAATGTTATCAGTCAAAAGGCAGAGGAGACATTCTGAAACCTAAGAGGTGATAGGAGAACACAGGAGGACTACGCTTGGGAAATGTCTTTGTCAGATCCCTTTACCTCTTGTAATGTTTCATGAATGATGGGAGATGATTGCATGATGAAAGTCTTGTCTCAAAGTTCTGTGGTTTCAGAAAGAGTAATGTGCAACCTCTTCTATCATTCACTTTTGCCATAGATGGTTCAAACTATCAGTACCAGGGCAGAGTTAAGAAATATGGAATGCCCTGATGCTTAAATGATGGTCCCAGTTCAATGCGATCAATAGAAATGAGGTTAGAGCCTAAGAAGACAGTGCTGAATCTAACCATATCCTATGTAGTTTAGCATTCTGTTCCCACAGTTGCTGCTCAGATAGCGTATAAAAAGTCCCCAACCAGGACATGAATGTAATTGAACCTTCCTGCTTATCTTGCCCTACCTGAAAGTATGTTGCCTCTGTGTGTGTGTGTGCATGTATCTTAATTCCATTTCCCTGTCCTTTTTTTCTTTTTCTCTATTAAAATATATTTTACTTTCCCATTCTTTGTCTCCTTTCTTCCACCAAAGCTGTCACTGTTCTTCGGATTTTTTTCTTTCTGTCTTTATAGTGTTTCTTTTTCTTTTTCAACTCTTTCACATTCTCCCCAGTTAAAAGCACTGATAATGAGCTTGTAAAAAGTCAAGTGAATTCAGGATCTGTCCCTGAACTTCTTCCCAGTCTGCAGACGTCTGTGATGTCATCTGCTGCTGCTGCAATCACTGCTGCTTGTAAGTTGCAAGGCCCCCATGTTCCCCAGCTCCACCTTCCATTTATGACTCCTAATAATGAGCCTTAAGCCATGGGTTTCATTCATCTCTAGCAGCAAACCCTGGTTTCCTGTTATCTGAATGAGCCTGCATGAACCTTTAATTCTTTTATCTCTTCTTCTTTTGTGTGCTGGGGCTTGACAACATCCACTTTGGATTGACCTTAATTATATCTGAGCTGTGGTTAGTTTGAATAATGATTTTGCCAATTAATCTTCAATTCTGGTTGGTTCTCAAATGATAGCTCCAGCAAATCATGGTTTCCTGAATTCAGACCTCACAATGCACTGTAATTATTTTAACAATAAAAGCAGAAGCTGGGTCCCTTAATCTGGCAGGCAAACTTGGTAGGAATCCACATGCCTAGTCCTTCTATAGGCTCGGTCATATAGAGGAATGATTACGGAAAAACAAAACATCCTCAATGCAAGGATAAATAGTAGTTGAACTTAGACTAAGTTCTTTCAACTTAGCTCCTATTAATACTCATGTAGGACTTAAGTCATTTGTTTTGATTATGCTAGTAGGAATCTGACTTAGAAACCCATAAATAGGTAGACCAAACCCACTTTGTGCATTTTCATTGGCAGTTAAAAGGATTCTTTGCATCTTTAAGTTATTTTTCCAGATATTTTCCACCTCACTGTTCCTTTTCATTGTTCTTCCTTTATCTTCTCTCCTTCCCTCCCTCCCTGCCTTTCTCATTTGTGCTGTCTCAGCCTCCAAGCTCTCTGATGTATTAGGCCTGGTGAAAAAGGGATCAGGTCCCCCAGTTGCTGAAGACCCAGCCACTTCTTCCCCCTACATGGCTCCAGCTATTGCAAGCCCTCTCCCTCCCCAGTGTAAGTAGTGGATGGATGCTAGGATCTGCAGCGTTGGATGGCTGAGTAGAGTGTCACTGGAAAGCGCTTGCGGCTTATTATTAAAGCAGCTCTTGCATTATTTTAATGAAATCTAATGAAGGCATTCTTGGCTTGGGTTTCATTGGAAAACATTGCATGATCCATTTGAAAGGCCTGAGAAATATTTTTTTTATTTTTTTATTTATCTAATTTATCCCCGCCCATCTCCTCCCGTCGGAGGCCTCTGGGCGGTTTACAACAATCGAATAATGTCAAATGATGTTCAGTCAAAAGGCCTCGAGTGTGATTAGGGTTTTTTTTTTTAATCTCAGCAAGAAAACAAGTACTCATGCAACAGATTATGTAGGGCTTTCCTCCCCAGTATGGAAAATCCTTGTGGTTGTAGAGATGGAATAAGAAATAATTTCTTAATAATAATAACAACAACAGGCTGTAGTTCTGGATTTCCATAAAGTTAGGGAATTCTAGATCATCTCAAAGGGATCCCAACCCTATTTATATGCTTTCTGGTCCTGATGCTGTTCTCTAGCATCTTCTTCTAATACTTTTCAACCCAACATTTTAGAGCTTTTCTTGTCCTCCCTACTCCCATTTGTTCTACCCCAGCTCTCTGGTGTGTGAGGCAGAAGTAGAAGAACCAAACATTTCTGTCACTTTGCCTTTCCCACCTTCTGTGTTGCAAGTCCCATTTCCCTCCACCGTAAGTAGATTTTTGAGGACAACTGAGTAGGAACTGCTCTAGAGACGTAGCTTTCCTGTTTTTTTGTGGGAAAGCATCTCTTGAACGCTGGAATACTCAATCAGTAAATAGCACTGAAAAGGTTGCTGTGTTGGTTTGGTATAAACTTCATTTATGTACACATGCTAGGAATCTCATCACATTTTGTTCCATGCTTATTCCCAAAGAATTCAGCATTTGCATCTAGCTGTCAATTCACAAAAGCAACAAATGCAATCATTTTCAGGCCAAATGAAAAGAAGACTTGAGAGCCCCTAACTAGCCAGGGATCATTTTGTACAATTTAGCCTCTGATTAATGCCTTAAACATATAAACAGATGAAGGTCCTGATGCAAGCCACCTGCTTCTTCATCACTTGAAGGATGTCCTTCCCTTCAATGGAGTGCTTTCTTTAATCTGTCCCCCTTGTTTTTGCTCCTGTTCTAATGTTCCCATCCCTGTGCTTTTGTAAATCTTGTTTGTTTCTTCATCTTTCTCTTCCTCATCTCACCCTAGCTGCTAATCTGTCTGATGTATTAGGCATGGGGAAAGGGGGTTCTGGACCCTCAGATGCTGAAGAACCAAAGACTTCCATTACCCTGCCTACCCCATCCATGTGTGTTGCTAATCCTCTTCCTTTCCAGTGTAAGTAGCAGGTATCTCTTGCGTCTAAAGTGGCATGTCACAAACTTGCAGAATCCCTCCAGCTTTCCACCTCCCTCCCTCCCTTCCATATAAAGTTCTTGGGCTTAAAGAGGAGTAATTACCCTGGCTGATGCCACTCAGGGCTTAGTTGCACAAGAAGAGATCAAGAGTGGTTGTTCTTCTAAACGTTCTGTCACTATGGGGAGGGATTCTCCTACCCTCCATTTCTGTTCTGCTCTCTGCCTTTTGTTTTGTTTTCTCATTTTCACCCCCCCCCCTCCCTTCTCTCATCTGCGCCATCGTAGCTGCCAAACTCTGCGATGTGTTAGGCATGGTGAAAAGGGGCTCTGCGCCTCCAGAAAGTGAAGAGCCAAAGACCTCCATCCCCTTTTCTGGGCCACCTCCTCTGCTCACCAGTCCTCTTTCTCCCTCATGTAAGTAGTGGAACGTCCCTGGGATTTCTTTATTATGATTCCTGCAACTGACATGAGCCCTTTGTGGATTTTTTAACATAGGAACTGGCTTCCCGCTGATCTCCCCTTTAAGAGATTATTGTTGATTTTATATGTTTTATCTTTGATATGGCTCAGTCCTGCTGAGCTTATCTCTAGTTCCCTGTCACCGGCACCACCCTAATCCTTCAGAATTCTTATTCCAGAGGCTCCCGCTGAAAGCTCTGGGTACTCCCCAGCTTCTGGAGACTTTCAGCAAGATCAGTTTGCTTTAGGACAAACTTGAGGGGAACTCAAAAACTGAAAGGGAAGGTGAGGGAAAGAACATATTGATCGGGATTGAAATGCTCCCAGAAAGTAGAAAGCCGCTCCATTGGGGACTGTTTTTAAGAACTTCTCTGGCAAGATTTTGTACCTGATGAAGTCCTTTGTGCTTGGAGATGCCCTGTTAAATCAGGAGGAAGAGACAGGTTTCTAGTTCAGAATTAGTAATTTATCTTGTGAAACAGGTCACCTTTATTTCAGCCAGAGATCTTCTTTACTATAACACAGAATAAGACACAGGGAAAATTTCTCCCTACATTGGGCTTGCTTATTTATTTATTTATTTATTGATTGATTGGATACAGCCACCCAACTAGAACATTGCAACTCCAGGCAGCATACAGTAAGTGATGATGATGATGATGATGATGATGGATTTCAGTTAAAAGTCTTAACCCATTAACAGGCAACTGGAAACTCATGTCTCTCTCCAAAAGGGAAACTCCAGTCATCCCAGCCCCAAAGCCCAAGGAAAAAGCCAAGTTTTTACTGCCTTTCTGAAAACCAACAGTGTCAGGGCTAGCCATACTTCTGAGGGACAGGGGGAGATGGTTCGAGGGCAAGTGAAAAAGGTGATAACCAGCACCTTGTATTGCCTCTGGAAGCCTACAAGAAACCACTGCAGGGTGTGAAGTACTGTTGTTCCAGGGGCATGTATGTATTCATGAAAGGCCTGCCTGCCTGTAAAGTGCTGACCCTGAATAAATAGTTCACATCTCATCTTAAAGACTTCTTTTTCCCCATCATCCATTCGTTTTAATTTGTTTATTTTATTTTATTTATTTTATTATCTCCATGCCTTTTTTCATCTGTCTCATACCAGCCTCCAAGTTGTCTGATGTCCTAAGCATGGTGAAAAGGGGCTCTGGAGCCCCAGAAGCTGAGGGGCCACAGCCTGCTGTCACCCAGTTTTTCCCATTTCCACCCATTCCTAACCCTCTTCCTTCAGATCGTAAGTAGTACACATGGTCTCTGGCAGCCAACAGCTGAGCCTCGCTTGATCTGCTCAGACTTGAAAGAACATTCAGTTCTTGCTACACACTGTAGGTGTGAAATAACAGCCTAACGCTATTGCCACGTGCCTTTGCTTGAAGAGTTAAAGCTTCACTAGGTTGCTATAAATGAAAGCTGAGAAAGTGGGTTATATGCACGAGAGGACTTGACTGTGCAGACTGCATTGTATGCAGATGGCTTATGCAAAAGTTGTCTTGGCAAGCAAGATGTGTGTGCTTGTGTCAAGTGCTTAAACCTAGAAGGTACTGACAAATGGTGTATAATCAGTGGATATAACAACGTGCAGATGTTACTCCTCTTAATGCTAACCAGCATTGCCAATGGTAACGAATGGTGGGAATTGACAGGTCAGATACACCTGGGAGGATGGCTGTTGCCCAACAACATCTGAAGAGTTCCATGTTATGTTTATGTTTCATGTTTTCATATTACACACAAATGCTGCCTGTGCTTTTGAAGTGGCACCAGGTCAATTTCCGTGTTTTTATTCACTATGTTTAATTCATTCTATTCTCTATGTCCATTGGAAGCAGACTTCCAATACTGTTTTTCAACTAGAATACTAACAGCCCTATTCTACAGAAAAAATATTACTTATAGGTGGGACATTTTTTTGCAGCCCATGCGGCCTCAACTTAGGCAAATTTGGGGAAGGTGGCAGGAGAGCCAAGATGACCATAGTCCAACAGGTGGATAGCTATGCGTATTTTTATTTATTTGTCAAATTCCTAAACTACCTTTCTTCCAAAGCTTAAAAGCTACCTACATGGGGAGATAGGTTTGGCTGAAAGGGAATGTCTGGGCCGTAGCCACCTGGTGAACTTCTTTAGCAAGAGGTTGACCTGACCCTGGATTTCCATGGTCCTAATCCAAAACCTTAACCATCAGATCACCATGGCTGTTTTAATTTTTAAGATGGATTATGGCCAATAATCCATTATATTGCCTGTGATTATTCTCAAGGGTTAACATGTTAATATGTTCTATAGTATACAATCATATTAATCATTTTATATTCTTGTTCATGTAGAGTGTGATCTTGCTCATTTTTATTTGGAAGCAAGTCGTATTGTGTTCTTTCTTACTTTCTAGTGTGTTTAGGATTGCAGCCTTAGTTACTATCAGTTGTGTTTTCTTTATGGTGACTAGTGAAATAATACATTTATTTGACTGAGTTTTCCAAACAACATCCAGTGTACCATTTTTTTCTGATTATTGCAACATTTGCTCACCCAAGCACCAGACGTAGTATTCATTATCCCAGTGTTCTCATGCAGTTTCTGCCTTGTATTCCAGTATTTTTCAGACCACAATTCTAAATATTCACTGTGGTTTCCAAAAGGCCTTGATTTAAGTATGTACTGATTGCTTAGTATTTCTACTAAGTGATTTCAAAGTAATACCAGTTTTGCCCACCTTCTCTTTTAAATTACTCTGCAATACAGACATTTGCAGGGAGAAAGTATGTGGTTTTCCTTTACTGTCCCAGATAAATTTATTGTAGACTGCAGCTTAAGTTTATTTAATATAAATCTGTTGTTTGATGGAAGAAATCTTAGCTATTTAATTAGTTGAGTTAATTGATTCAATACAAGTAAGTCAAGGCTGAGTCTTCCTTCTAGATGTTATACTCTGCAGTTTGTACAAGTTTTTTTTAATTATGTTGTCCCATTAATTGAGGATTGAGTGAACTGATTAATCAAAGATAACTCTCTACTTTACGCATGACTGTCTAGCAATTACAAGTTTATGTGCTTGCTCTCACCTGTCTACCCAACCATCAACTCCATAGGAAGACTAGAACTCTATCGAAATAGGCTATAGTAACACAATCTTGCAAGCCTGTCTTCTCCTCACCTCCCTCTTAGCCCCCAGTGAATCAGGGAAGGGCTACCCTGAATCTCTTCTTAATGCTATCTCCCTTCCCAGGACTCAAGGAATGCTTCTGCCCTTTTTCCATACGTAACAGTTTCTGAACATTTGCATCAAGGCCACCTCTCTGGCTCTCTACATCACCCAGTTAACTCCAGGGAACCCCAGGCAGGAAGATGTCACATCAGTTTCAATTAGGGAATGCAAAACGTTTCGTTTGAAAGCCCTTGGAGCCTGAAGGTTTGCAAAACTCCCCTTTTCCAGCACAAAACGGAGGTTTAAAGTGAAAATGGGACGTTGGAAGTTACTGGAGCCAGAAAAAAGAGACACCTTTCCTGGGCCTCCAAAGGCCTCTACTTGTATTAGTCAGGCATCTCTCCCTCCCCTCCCCTCACCCCCCCAAAACCCTGCAAAAAGAACACGACTTTATAAGTAGTTTGGGGCCTCAAAGTTTAGCTTTTTTAGAAAATGCAGGCTTTAGGCTCAGCCACCCAATACTCAAACCTTCACAGAAGTGGGCCAGAAAGGGGCTATTGGTTATTTTATTTGTTGCTGCATCAAGTGTTGGTGATCTTTAGCTGCTTGATTGCACCTAGCGGCAACTGCAGAGGAAATGGAAAAGAAGTTTCTTTTTCCCCATGGGGTGCTGAGTCACAACGTCACAGTGTCTGTTGCTGGTTCTCTTTGCCCTGAACAATCTTTCTCCTGCTAAAAAGCTGGGAGTCCCTGACGGTGGTGTACATTTACAAGGATGGATGACAGCTTGGCATGTCTGCAGCTGGAGGGAGACTCTGGCAGACTGAGATGTCACACCAGTAGTGCTAGAGCAGGCCATAGAGAATGCTGCCCCTTCAAAGAGGAAATAGGCATGGCCAACAAGATTGCAGGTAAGAATTGGCTTTGGTTTGAAGGTTAAAGAAAGGCAGTTTTTCTTCTTGGGTGAGTGACCAGAAGTGCCCTCAAGAAGGAACACTGCACAGGTTAAGGGTCAGAACAAATCCTGCTTCCATTAATCACTGGCATCTGCAAAACATAATGTATAAACTGAACATAGCTTGATGTGGATTAATTATCAGCTGATGTGCATTTGCAATGCTTTTTAATCTGGGTGCGTTAAAGACAAAGTGTTCTCATTTTTCACAGAATGTGTTTACTTGGAATAAATCCTGTTTGTATGGAGCTTACTTCCAGATACATGTGCATAGAATGTCAGTCTCTAACCCCCGTGCTTTTTTTTTCAATGTGGAAAGATCTTTCTCACTATCTTTGTGCAATACTGGACAGACTGAGTGCTCACTTAATGAAAAAGGAAAAATTAATATGATTCCTTGGGTAGGGCACACTATGGAAACAAAGGCAGCCCTGGAAAATTTCCAAAGTAAATGCATTTGTAAAAAGAAAAACATCTTTCTGTTGTGAAGCAGAAGCATGAGAAGAAATAGTTATGGCAATCCTAGATAACTGTGGACTAATCTGTCATATCATTCAGAATTGTCCAATATTTTGGGACAGTTCTTTGCAAAATGAGATTTACTGCTCCATGAAGCTTGTAAGAGTGGCTCAGATAAGGCTTACAGTGCTAAGCAAAAGGGTCACTGTTTTCTCCTTACCCTTCTTATTTGTTTAATTTATTCCATATGTGGTGACTTGTAAGGCAAAGTCTATCATTTTCCAATTTTACTGGATCAATCTGAATCATATTTTTGTCTTGCTAATATATCAGAAATCAGTCCATGTTTGTTCTAGATACAGTTGTTCTGGGGTAATTTCATGTCTTCTAAGTGAATTTTCCCCACAGTATATGCACGGACAATTTGCTCTCCTAGTCTTGCATTCTTCCTAACAGGAAGAGTGTTACCTGAGTAACGATTGAATATTTAAGACTCATGAGCATCCAGGAAATTGGCGGAATCAGCTCAGGTAAAATAACAGGGTTGAAGAACAGCCAAATACTGATTTGGAACTACCTTTCTGTTGCTTGTTTGCATAGCAAATTTCTTTGTTAATGTGCTTGGTTAATTTGAGAAACAAAGGTTGGCATCATTTAAGATGCAGGCATCTCCATAGTCTACTCTGGATAAAAGTAGCTGTATGAACTTGTACTGTCCCTGGAATTTGACATTCAGAAGTTGGGAGGACTGAGATCTAGAATGAAGATTCTGTCTGAAAATGAAATTAAAGCATAAGGAAAGATCTCAGTAGATAAGTAGATTTACTGTAGCAAAATTATGAACCCATTATGAAAGAATTCCAGCAATTGCTGTGCATTAAATGGGAGCTCTATTTATAACAATCAGTGTTCAAATTTCTTATACTTTCTGCCACTCACTGTAGGTAAAGGGTTAATTAAATCTCATGTGCAGGAGATACAGTTTTTATCTGTCCTTGTGTTAGTGATGGCCTGATCTAGTATCTGGTTGTTGACAGTCTGAAAACTAACTTTCACAAGAAGGAGGAGATTAAGCAAGGGGCACCTTTGTAAATTCCAGACAGCAGAGAAAGCTTCCATGAGAGTACAACATGTTTCCTGGATCATTATATAGCCTGATGCTAGTAATATGTCATGGATTTCCTATTATATTCAGTAAGACTTATCTGTGTTAAATGTGTATAAGAATACAGTCTTAGGAACATAAGAAGACCAGATCTAATTTATCTGATGCCCACAGTGGCTATTTCTGAAAAGTGTACTGGCAGCGCGTGAAAACAATATCCCTTGTCACTTATTATTCCCTTGCAAGTGATACTGGAGGCCATGTGAGTTGGGAATGATGGGAGTTGAAATCAATATCAAGTTGAAAAAGGTTGCCATAATTCAACATATACAGGAGTTCTTCTTTATATATACATATACATATACAGGAGTCCCTGACAAGCCCTCTTTTTCACTGAACACCACTAGGAGTAAATCCAGGATTGGATGTTGGTTTCCAGCTGAATGGATGAATTGGTTTCAGCTGAATGAGTCATAGATCATGTAGTCCTGAGGTAAAACAATGTTTGGGTCAATTTTAAGTTTGATGATTCCAGTGAGCAAAGTATCTTTAAAGGTAGGGTTGGTATTTTCAACTACCTTTAGCCTCAGAACCTTGTGAATTTGGCTAATTATGTATTTCAAATTAAGGAAGCAAGTTTAAAACAAGTGCTCAGAAAACCATACAGAACATCTGTAATATTTGTTTAATTAATTAATTTGTCCCCTGCCCATCTCTTCCCGTACCATTCAGATCTACAACTAGCTCTCTTATCAGATGAGGTTCACTAGAGGTGATTAAGTTCTTTGTTGCCAGAAGTTTTTTTTTAGGATTCTTAGCCTCTTCTTCCAGTTTCTGGCCCTCTAAGATGCAGGCAGGGTTAAGATCTAAACTGTTTTGAGAAGAGGTCTAGAGAAGAACGGAATTTATTGTTCAAGTAGGGAGAGTTGAAGGAAGCAACCACGAAATGGGTTTTTCATTCCATGTGAAGACAGAAGTCTCTAAACTGCTTAAGCTCCAAGGAGATGACCTAGGCGAGGCCACTGACACCATCTCTGCCACTAGAGTGTTTCATTATTCATAGCACTTGCTTTAATTGGGTCACTTGGGTACATTTCCTGCATCTCCCCAGTTCTCCTATGTGTGCTGGTTTCAAAAATAAGTGGAGATTCATTCCACATCATTGTAGGATGGCAGTAGATTTCTCTGGAACAGTGGGAAAAGGAATGCCTTGATGTTTGAGGGAAGAATCTTGTAATGTGGTGGAAGTTGACAATAAGTTATGGTTTCCTAGGTTGTATGACTGCAGTGTAATCAGTTCTGCTCACTTTGGCCCATAACATTAGGAGTTACTCCTTTCCTATGGTGTAAAGCTGCGTTAGGATACATAGTATGATGGAGGTATCTGTGCACCTGATTTTTGAGAAGGTCAGTGTCTCTTAGACGCATGGTTAGTCTTTTCCATGTTCCCTTTTAATGTGGCTATCCAATCCTGAAGGACCATATCCATACTACTAGTAGTATGAGACCGATTAATATTATTCCTCCTTATCTCCAAGAAGCTCATCATGTGCCACCTTCAGTTTAATCCTCATAACAACCTTGTGCAGTATGCTGGTCTGAGAACAATTGGTCCACTATCACTTAGAGAGCTTCACAGTGAACCAGAGTTCTGAATTTGAGTCCTCCCTGATTTAACTCCACTATCGTTGGTTAGGGCTACTGTCTGCAGACCGTCAGTAGATGGCAGCAAAGCTCTAGCATGTTTTCTTTCTTTTTGCTGCCTTCTAATGGTTGTTCAGATTTTTGCAGCTCAGATATAGTAACATTGCCCTTGTAGTACTTAAAAAATCCTAACAAAGAATAGTGGGAATGGAGCATGTAAGGACAGCTGAAGAAGCTGGTTTTCTTCTAGGACCTTGAAATGAAAGGGATATACTCTTGCTGATATTTTGTTTATTTCCCCATCTTTCTTTTTCTCTGATTTTTTACTAGCCCGCAAACAGGAAATAATCAAGATAACGGAGCAGCTGATAGAAGCTGTAAACAATGGCGATTTTGAGGCCTATGCGTGAGTAGGCTGGGTGTGAGATCTTACAGGGATCCTGGTCTCACAACTCAGTATTTTATATGCAATTTCATATCCATTGCTATTTATTGACGTAAACAGTAGCCTTCATCAACAGAATTAAATTGGTTGCTATGCTACTTATTAAAATACTTTTAATAAGTCAACTCCAGGTTACACAATAGTATGCAAGCTTTTCATTTCTATACTTATGTTTCCCTATTTTAAAATAATGCTGTATTTTTATTTGCAAGTATTTATATTGCTTGAAAGCTGCTCGAGGAGAGTTGTGATCCTCAAAAGCAGAATATAAACAGTTGCAATACATAGATGCATCAATATTTGTTTCCATCCTCCTGTTTTTATATTATTTTTAACTCTGTATTTCTTTTTACTTCGTGTTTAAGTCTTGTAAATTGCCTGGAATGTTTTTTCCAGAAAGAAAGGTGGCATATAATTGAAATAAATATATTCTGGAAAGCCCGCCATCCCTGGAAAGCCTTGGGGATGGGGCCAAAAACACCTCTGAAGTTTGCCATCCAATGAATCGTACTTTATGTCAGAGAAAAGAGATACTCTGAAATGCATCAGGCATGGTTATGTTTCTATAATTTTAATTAAAATTTAATTTTTCCTGGCCCCACTGATATCTTTGTTGTTGCTCCCAGTTGACTGAGTCAAAGATTAGGCCTGAAAAAAAAATGCTCCTTCCCACTCAAAAACCATTCCAAGGATTTGTAGCCCAGCTTCTTGATAAATTACCCAGAATGGTGTAGGACTTATAAGGAAGTGCCTTCTATCTCTCTTGTACAAACCAGAAAAGGTCAACAAATACTGTAGATTGGCTAGTTCTTGAGAATCGTAAGTTCAGCATTTGGGAGACAGACTTTCCCCACTCACTCCACCTACTCTAGGTATTCTAAAAATGGTAATTATGTGATAGGAGGAAACACAATTGAGAATATGGTCTTTCTGCTAAAGATAAGCAATTGGGTACTGCTGTATCTCAGGTTCCCCACTAGCATATATTGTTACTCGCATAATTAATATTCATATAGTTAATTGGGTCAACCAGCAGTATGCCAAAAATTGGTTCTAACAAGGAGTCCTCCCACCCACAACATTCTCGTTTAATAGTCATTTTTACCTCTTTTGTAATTGTCTATCAACATGGGACTTCACTTTGTCTTTTATTCTATCTAGAAGGTAGTAATTTTCTGTCTGTAAAAGTCCTCTGCTGATGCTTCATGCATCAGAGTTTGGATGTGTCTCAGCATTTGTATTTTTCTCTTTCTGCCTTGCTAGTAAATTGGATTTGCTAAATTTGAAATTTTGTCCGTGGTTCAGATTTAGGTTGACTCAACTTGAAGGGCTTGGATTGAAATGTCCCCTTCCACCTTTCTGCTGTTATAATCCTCCGGTTAAATAGCAGCTCAGCTATGCCTCTTTTAGCTTTGCACACACCTGACACACCCTGTCAGTTTTGTGATACATATTTATTAGCTGATTTCTCAGTTGAATTGGCCTTAGCCCATCTGGATATATTTGCTGAATATATTTGGGTAGGAAAGGAGATCAATACAGTGTTTGTCACCCTGTGAATATCTAGACCAGTTCTTGTGTGAATGGATTCAGGTGTTGTGCAAAATTTTTAAAGAAAAACTGCGAAAGAACTAAGAAGCGTAGGAGTTTTTTTCACTTCCAAAAGAACAAAATCAAAACCCCAAAACCCTTTTAATCTCAATTATAATGTTCTCTTTCTCTCTAGAAAAATATGTGATCCAGGCCTAACTTCATTTGAACCTGAAGCGTTGGGCAATCTTGTTGAAGGGATGGACTTCCACAGATTTTACTTTGAAAACTGTGAGTACAACATTGCATAATACAGGAGCAAGCAGTCCACTGCCTGTGGCCTCAGAACATCCCTGAAATGCATGGGCCCCAAATTTCTGCCCCCCACTTTTGTTTTTGAAGAGATTCCGAAGCAAAACTAGAGCCTTGAGTGTTGAGCCTTGTAGAGCTTAAGATACACACCTCATCTTTTAAAAAACACACAGCCCCCACCTCCCAAATTTGTGTTTAATTTTAAAGAGCAAAGTGGGTGCCCCAAATTCCTTGCAAAAAAACTGAACTGAGCAGGCTAAGAGACAAAAGTGCAGCTCACTGCTGTTCTGGTACTTCCTTTTCTCATTGAAGATTTGTCCTCCTTTGCTCTCCTCCCTTAGACCAGTTGCCCAAATTAGAGTCCGCATGCCCTCGCCATGGATGCTTCAAAGTATAGAAAAAGACATCTAGACTGGCCCTTGGAATGGAGAATTTTGTAGTGGTGGCCCCGAGGGTTCCCATTCCTTGACCATCTGGGGAATGGATTACAGTTCAGCAGCAGGACACGTGCTTCCCTGGGAGTTGAAGTTCACACATCTTAAAGTTGCCAAGTTTGAGAAACACTGGTCTAATCAAATAGCAAATGAAAGCAAAAATCTTTTTTGGCCTGAGTTTCTGAAGAGCCCCTGGCACTCAGGTAGAGCCGTTCAAATCTTCAGTGAAAATGGAACCCTGTAGTGAACGTTGGGCCCCAGCAAAGTTCCCTTTCCTGATGGATTGGAAGATTGCAAAAGGCTTGTCAGGTTATGGGGTGGTAGTCTCAAATAGTTAGCAGCATTTAATGATAGAGACTTAACTAGATGTTCCTAGATCATTTTCAAGGAGGCTTTTATACACTTTCTAGGAATGGAGAAACACTTCTCGGTCTAGGAAATCTGTGGTGTTTTGCCCGTGGTTTAAATCTGTTGCATATTGACACATGCCCAGTGATGATGGAGAGGGAAAATGTTTCCTCCTCCTGGTCCTTCTACGAATGTTTAGGTCAAAACAACTGACCTTCCTTCTTCCTCCCTGTCCCTGAGATAGGTCTCCTGGACCTACCAATTCAAATTTATTTAGGACAGCCTTAGCCAGCAAATAAAACAGAAATAAAAAGCAAAAGGGAGAGAGAGTGTGTGTGTGTCAAAATAGATAAGCATAAATAAGCAGATAGAGCAGTCCATCTAAAATCTTACTATGAACCCCCTGCTGAAGCTTTGATGCTAGATAACAAAACTTTGCAACATTGTAGGTGGTATAAAAGATCTTATCTGCCACCAGGAAGCCAACTACCTTACCAGCCACTGGAGCAAAAGTTTCCCCTGCTATTCCTTCCTCCATTTCAAGCCAAGCAGAACCCTAATCTCTAGTGCCTAATTAAGTCAAGCAAATCCAGTAAATCCACATCAGCCAGCAAAGCCTGATTCAATTTTTTTCCCCTTGAAAGAGAAGGGTCTAAAAATAACTTGCCATTTCCTTGCTTCTCCTGGTGTCCAGCTTCCTAACCAGTGCCCTGTTTGTGCCCTTCTAGTGTTATCTAAGAACAACAAGCCCATTCACACAACCATCCTGAACCCTCATGTGCACGTCATTGGGGAAGATGCCGCCTGCATTGCCTACATCCGCCTGACACAGTACATTGATGGGCAGGGCCGTCCTCGCACTTGCCAGTCCGAAGAGACCCGTGTCTGGCACCGCCGAGATGGCAAGTGGCAGAACGTTCACTTCCACTGCTCGGGAGCTCCAGTGGCCCCTCTCCAGTGAAGGTAAGATGATGGCAAACGGCCACTTGGAGTGGTGGCTACATTCCATTTCTGGGAAAGACCAACGAATGATCAACCAGTGTGTCTGTGTGGGTTGGCATGGAGACACGTGTGTTTTGGGTTTGAGAGAGAATGTATCCACGCCAGACACAATTGGGAGCAGAAGAGGACTAAGTGGGCCTTTTTCTAGGGAGTTAAGATCTGGGCAAATGTTCTCTTCCACTCCCAAAATTAGCCCACCCATTTCAAGGAACCAGACTGAAAGTGGATGGTCACTCCTTGGCATCGCTCCTGGCGAGCCAGCAGCCTTCCTCTTGTTTTTCAGCTTACTGAGTCAACTAATTGTGCATGGCTTTGGTTTTTGGGAATGTATATATAGTTACTTTACTTAAATGAAGTTGTAAGTGTGATAAAACAAAGCAGCGTTGCTTCATTATTTGGTTTTAAAGCAGAGTTTTAAGCACTTCTGGAAAAGTCCTAAGTACTTGGAAGAAGAAGAGGGAGGAGGAGGAGGAAGAGGAAGTGGCAATGCTGTTCTTGTAACCCAGCCAGCCAGCACAGTCCCCATACTGTTACAAGAACTGGGACATGACTTCTAATCAGTTACTAAGTGCGGAGGAAATCCAACTTTTACAGTAAAAGAGGCTTCTTTTGAATTTGATCATAATCAGGAAATGATTAGATGTGTCTAAAATACCACTAATGTGCTGACACTATGAGTTGTGCATAGCAGCCCCGGGACTATGAAAACAGAGGCCAGATCTCTGCATCTAATGCCCTTGCCTGCCTCCTGGGGGTCTTGAACAGTTCATCACGGTGTCTCCATTTCTGTTTGTCTTTCAGAACTCATGCTGGCTGTTCTGATTTCATCCCGAAGGAGATGGTGATTTCAGCTGAGCCACTAGCCGGGAGCAGCAGTGACAAGCACGCGCCCGCATGCTCGTGTCCCCCATTCCCCATCCTTCCCCCGTTTCATTTCCAGTGCCTGTGTTTGCAAAAAGAGAGAGAGAGACAGAGAAACACATAAGAAAAAAAAAATCCAAGCAGACTTGATTATTTAAAAAAACAAAAAAGCAAACCCAGCCAAACCCATTCAGCTGTCTGACTTGCAGCCTGACCATAATGCACTCACCATCCCTACCGACTCCATTTTTTTTTTTTGGTGTGCAGCTGTTTCAGTGACCAGATGTTGCAGTGAAAAATGTCTCAACTTCAGAAAAAACAAAGGCCCCACCTCCTCCCTGTATCAATCCTGGTGTTGAACAGTGTTAAGTTTGTTTAGTGAATATGCACATACACACACACTTAATTTACCGGACCTTGGTTCAGCGGGCTTCAGATGCAGTGGACAAAATCTGCCCATGCACTTTTTGCATCTGCTCCTTTACCATTTGACGCACGTGTAAAATACACATTTGCCATTTTACACATGTATTAAAAATAATTGCATTTTACAATTTTTTAGATGTAATGGACATCCCTTCCCCCATTAGTCTGTTAAATCAAGAATTTATTGTATATATATGTGTGTGTGCGTGTGTGTGCGTGCTTGCACACACACGTACATAAAGCCGCATACAGAGCCCCTTTTTATAGTATTTGCATTCTCTGCCAAAAGTATGGGCCTTTTTCTTGGGTGATTGTGTTCGCGCTTGGAAGTCTGTGATCAGTGCTACCATTTTGTTTTGAAGAAGACACTCCCAGACTGATTCATTTCCTTTCTCCTCTAGCTGTGGTTGTGGATTATGATGATGGCAATTATTCAGCCTCTTCGTTTAATTTGTTTTTTCCTCTGAATAGAGGGGGACCCTATTGGTGGTGGAGGGGTTTTGCTTTCTGGGCTAACACCACTGCCAATGATTTTCTGGTAGGCTGATGACTGCACCTGTCCTGACGGGTCTGTAGATGAAAGATAGCCTTGGCGTTATATATAGGCTTCACTGCAGATTGTTGGATATCTGCATTCGCATTAGCACTTAACATTTTACTAGCATCTTGATCCTGGTCTCTCAACAAGGGCTACCAACATTGAGTTGTTGTACTTGTGCCCCTACTTTATTATTGAGGTGGGAACTGCCCTTGCTTAGTGGGACTGGCTGGCAAGTTGTAATGTTGCTTAAAATAGCTAGTGAGAAAAGAGTCAACACTATTAGATCTCAGCCTTTTCTAGTGCTGGGAAACTAACTTTCTATCCCGCAGAAAGAGGAAGAGATGTTTTCTTACACGGTAAAAGCTCAGCCCCACTTTCTCTTATTCCTCTTCACCTTCCACAGAAAGTATATTAATTTAGAAGATGAAAGGATTAGAAAGCCAATTGTGGGGGATGTGCTTGAAGTTCTTATCAGCCTAGAAGAAAGACAGCTGGTCAACTAAAGTTGCATATCCCATTCATTCATCTTTATTCTCTCTCTCTCTCTCTCTCCCCGTCTCCTGTGAATTTACCTGCAAAGAGAGCTGATTGACAGCAAACTTTGAGAAAATTGCTCTTGGGAGTGGGCAAAAGCACTTCAGGGAGCTCTAGATTCAGGAGCTGACTCAACAGGTGGCCCCAAACAAGCGAAACCAAAGGGGGCAATTCTCCCCATGGACCAAGCCGTAGCAGAAAGCGATGGAAGGTGGCGTTGTGGGGTCCTTCATTAGCCAAGGCCAGTGTGAACTGTGTCAGATGCTGTGGAGCAGCTGCTAGTCCAGCTTCAGCTGTACCAGATCCCAGTGGAAGATGTAAAGCATTGTCTTCTGCTCACTACATCTTCATGCCAGGAGGCTCAAATTGGCCATAACAGATGTACAGTGTGGCATATGCCAGAATGTATTAATAAGGAAGCTCTGTTTTCTTCTAATGGGCTCTTTTCCCCCATCTTTTAATATTCACAGAGGAGACACCCTCCTCCCCCCAATTGCTTGCTCAGCATCTCACAGCCTAAACTCCCTATGGTTTCCTAGCATGCAGTGGTTAATTAGGTCCTTGTGGCCACAAGGGCAGTTGAGTGACTCCACATGGACCATGGCTAGAGGAATAGGTTTTGGGGGCCTGAAATACCTTGCTGCAATGAGCATGGCATAAACCTATATTTTGATAAGTGTGACCTTCACAGTATTGATTCCTGCCAGGAGAGATTTCAAGGCAAAGTTTAATTAGTTGGTTGCTGTGAAGGGATTTTCTAGTAATCTCTCTAGAGTTGGGGAAAGAAATGGGGACACAGAAAAAAGTGGCCATCCTGTACACACTTCCTATGAAGCAACTTAATTCAGTGGGCCTTACTTCTGAGTTGGTATGTGAAGGGTCGGGCTGCACAACATCAGTTAAAAATGGGAAATCAAGTTGGTTGATGTCAAGAACTCCATACTTAGAACTGGGCAATGGTACTGGGTCTTTTGAAATCCTACTTTCCTTACCCATTTAAAGCTTGAAGGCCATTTGGCCAGTCATGGACTTTTTGTTGGCACTCCTGTTTTGTAGCTTGTTTCCAATCATCCTGTTGGTTAGTTAAATGGTAAATTCTAGGTGTGTATGGCTTCAGGGATAATAGGACTTCATGCAGAGGAAGACAGATCCCATGTTGCAATTTCTGCTTCAACTTTTGAATAGTTAGATGTATCTGAAATACTTGCCCAAAGAGAGGCATAGAAGAATCACTCTTCTCTGTGATTCTCTTATCTCACCTGTGCCCACCTGTGGGCTTTGCATTATTTCTCAGTGGTGGATGTTCCCATGTGTGTAATACAGGTGGATTCCTCTGACTTTGGGGAGTTTAGTTCGCTTTCATATATTCCAACAGTACTCAGAAAATGTGCATGCAGAAAATACAGTTGTTTCTAACTTTTTTCTTATTCCAGAGATAGTAGAATTTAGTGACTAAGCCAGGTCTTCAAATTTTTATAAAGAGATCTTATCAAAAATTACACAGTAAATGTTAGTCTACTGTACTTAAACAGGACTGGCAAACAAGTGCCATGTGAGGTCTGTCAGGAATGGAAAGAGTGTTAGACACTAGACTGCACTGCCTTCCTTTCACAGTTCAGATGAGAGCAGAAGCAATGTTCTTAGGTATCAAGGGCTTCCCCTTTCCACAAATTACAGTTTTTGCCTTCTGTGGAACTTCTATCACCAAAACAAGCGTGTTGATTTCTTAGGACTGTTGATTGCAGAACAAGGCTGTTGATAGCTTAGATTGCACAGGGAATCCACTCGAGGTGATTTGAGCTAAAAATAATTGGGAAGGCAATGCTGCTTTTGGAAAGAAAGGTGGAAGTGCTGTTTTGCATAACACAGAAAATTTACAGCTTAGGGGTTGAAAATCCCCAAAGAGACTTTTTTAAGTAGATAAAACCATTTTTGCAGTCTCTCAATCAATGTGTATCACCACCTGACTTTCCCAAGTATCTATTACTTTATGGTTTTATGTAAATGGTATTAATTCAGCATTTCAGTCTGATGTAAATAATGCAAAACTCCAATCCCAGTGTTGTTTTCAGGACTCACACAAATAGATCTGTAGTGATAGAAATGGGTGAATGTAACCAAGTTCAAATGCATTTCTCTCTTTCTAATCAAACATTTGTTATGTCACCTTTCCCCATATCAATTTATGATTTTTCATATACAATGTTGTGCATGGTTTTAAATATATTTCCCTTTAGATATAAATGAGGGGTAAGTGATTGCTGGCTCTTGGGCGGTTGACTGAAACTGAAAGTAATTGTTTTTCCAGGCACAAGTCATACAGAGTTTTCTTAACTAGATTTATTGAAGGGAAAGAGATAAAGTTACAAGGATTTCAGCAACTAAACTATTTCCCCTTAGAACCCATTTATCTCCCAAGACATAAGGGTGGAGCCTTTTGTCATATCTTTCTAACAGCTTTTTGGTGAACTGGCAAGGAGGTAGACCTTTTTACTGATCATGGATGGGTTTGAAGGTATCTGCTTACAGAACTGTTTCTTCAGCCCTTATCAGCCTGAAAGTTTTGGTAATTTCATTGGGATTATGGTCAGGCAAGAATAAACATGACACTTTTCACAATTAAAATTTAACTTAAATAAAACTATAGAACTATACTAGATTGTAAAGTAAAATGGATAAAATACTGAATGTCACTCATATAATCACTTCTACAGACACCTGTAGTACTACCAGCCACACTGGCAGAGATGCCAGAGACACATGAATATTTCTAAGAGAAGCTGAACTGAGTAGATTGTCAATATCAAGTAATAATTAGTAAAATGATCAATAGATGTTAATTATACTCTGCAGAAATCAGAGTTTTGTTCATTTCAGCTGTATTAATTGAAATCCACACAATACTTGGTTTTAATCAAAACAAATTATAAACTCTCTCTATTGTTGACATAATGATGCATTGTAATGATTAAATTTAAACATTTTGTAAAATAGCTGTATATTACAAACATTATTTCAAAATAACATCCTATAATTTAAACAGTAATTTAAATAATACAATATTGCTGGTGATTGATAAATCCCTTGTGCCACTACAGGTAGAAAACCAATTATGTAAGCTTAGTACTACTTACAAGTCTAAGCTCAACTACTATGCATGAGCCAAAATTAAAAAAGACAAAAGCTGGGGGATTATAGTAGACTTTTGAGGACTCTGTCCTTATCCTTTCATTTTAGTATGCATTTTTTAAGCTACAAACTGTCATGCAAAATTCAAAAATGTGTGTTGGTATATAAATCATCAGGTTCATATAGTGACTCAGAAAGTGTGGATTTGGTAAGTTTATATTAAAATGTAAAATGAAGAAGCTGCTCTCCATCCCTTTTCTGTGGGCACCTCTTGTTCTGAACAAGAGTATCTGTCACCCATATATCTGAGGGGAATGGGTGTGACTCCCCCTTCTATTCTTGCTTATCAGCTAGAAGAATTCTGCCATTTTCTGAAGGCAGCAACAATAGTGGTCATTTCCAATGAAATACTTCTGGTTGATCTCAGCAACCTTGGAAGTACTATAAAGTAACAGTGATCATTGTTTCTTGTCACCATTGAAGATTAGGCAAAAAGGAACTGAGTGAAATTACAGTATAAAACCCTAGGTTGAAGAATATTCATCTTACTATAACTTGCAGTTAGGTCATTTCTTCTAGAGGAAAGGATTTCAAGCTAATTTGGCTGTAGGACAGGTATTCTCTTTGTATGGGATAAGGTATGGTATTGTATGCATAGCCAAAGGGAAATACATAATTCCTATCATTAGTCATTCATAAACAGTTTGGAATATGAGCACGGGTCAGTAGCAGAAATTTATTAATCTGTCTGCAATAGTTAGGAACCACTGCATTTTTGATACTCAGGACAGGCAACTTGGTCCCTTCCAGATGTTTAGATTTCAACTTCTATCAGTCGAATAACCACGGCAGGTGGCAAGTGGTTATAGGTCCAGTAGGCCAAATAATCTGAATCAGGTGAGCAGTCTCTGCATGATCCTTTATGGAGGAGGTTTCATGGATTCTTTAAACTCTACAGAACAGGAATGGGAGTGAATAGCTCGGAACTAAATAGTCTTCCATTATTTGCATTGGTGATCCTTGAGGGGGTTTCACTGGCAGCCATTAAATAATTTCCATGGGCACCACCAGCCCCCACTTTTTCATGTGTCCTAATCAACAGCTGGTTTAAAAAGTACAATCTAATGCTATCTTCTTGGCATTCTCATTCACGCATGTCCATTTCTACCACCAGCAATGAACACTTATTTCCACTGCTATTCCAATAGGTTGATAATCCAACCAGATAAAACAATGGCTGAATTAATTATTTGAATGTTAAAGCCGATATCAAGAAATAATATTCATACAAGTCCTTCATTTAGAAGAAACTAGTTTCCTAAGGAGGTGTGTGTGAATCAGAACCTCACTAGTGTATTCTAATTGATGGGAAAACAAGTTTCTGTTGCATCTGAACTCTGCCATGGTTTCATTAGCAACGGCTCTAATTGTTGATCACCCTTGCTTCTAAAAGATGTGATGTGCTCACTAGAGGGCAGCAAAGTAGTATTAATTCCTTGGGTAATTTCCATCAAAGTCAAACACAACCTTCCTGAATCTGATGTCCTTAAGACCTCATGGATTACAAATCCCAAATTTCCCAGCAAACATATCCAGTAGCCTTCTGCCTGAGAATTCTATGAGTTGTAACCTAAGGCCAGAAGATTTTCAATTTTTATGCTGATAGAGAATAAAAATTGAATTGGTGATTGGACGCCAAGTTTCTCATGTTAGGAAATGTCAGTCTTGCCGACATTAATTCTGCACGATTTAAAAATACTTGGCTCTTGTCCAAGCCATAAACCATTGGTAAATAAAGTCAAATGAGCAGCCGGCTTCTTCGCAGGTCTTGCTTCTGCACTGATAGCATTGGTTCAACCTATATGAACGTGGTAACTAAAGCTTATAATGTCAGGAGACTGTATGTAGAGAACGGGCAACTGCTGCTAGGGTAGGAAGAAAAGATGGTAAGTCTCATTGAGTCACAAAATTAACATCAAGTAGCTTTTCCCCTAATCCCCAATCACACTTTTTGAAAAGACATCCCATACTTCAGTCTGCAACCAGCATCATTTTATGCAAGCCACCAATTGCGAAAAATGAGCAAAAATCAGATGAGAAGGCTAGGTAACTGCAGACCTTGTGCAAAAGTGAGTCTTTTCTATGTGACCGGTTGCAAATCTGCTGGTGGGTGGGTGCTTGCCTGGCCCCCATTAGTCTGCTACGGTGGCCGGCAAGAAATCTAGAACTCTTGCTGAACAAGCTGTGCCTGCAGTGAACGATGGGAATATTCTAATTCCAAGGAAGCTATTCCAAACCATTCTTCATTCCCAAATTTTTCAGATTAAACCTACGTTGTGCCTACCTACCTTGCCTTTGCTTTTGTCCTACTACAAGTGTACTACTCTTAACTGGAGCTCTGATATTTTTGGCAGTCTCGTTCATGAAACTGATGGGTTTCATTGCTTATATTGCTTTGTGCTTTGTGGGAGAAACTTGTCTGAATCAAAAAAGAGTAACTTCCTGTATTCCAATTGGTTCCCAGTACAAGAAACACATCTTTGCATGATCAGATGCTTCGGAGATTCAGTGTCTTGGAGCTAGATTGATTGCATGTACTTGGCAAGAAGAGCTGTCAAAATAGACTGCAAATACATTAAGCATATGAGCACGCAGATGACTTAATGCGCCATCGTGACCAGGACTTCAGTTGATATTTGGGAAGCACTAGAGCTGCCAAACTGCTTCCCAGGAGGAGTTAGGCTTGGTAAGAAATTAGAACCTATTGGGCTAAAGAAAAGAAATTGGCACTATTTTGTGAGCAAAACGGTGTTTTTTCTGGAAAGCGATGGTTGCTGTCAGAAACCAAAGCTGAAATTTGAGACAATGGAATGAGTTATTTGCTGAGCTGGGATGGTGTGATGTAGTCTTCTTAAAAAGTGGCATGATTATTGCTATTCCCTGTGCATGTTCTAAGGGAGTTGCTTCTGGTGTCATTTCTGTGGTGTCCCATCTAATTTTGTCACTATTGTGCCCCAGTTCTTTCCCCACAATGGTATTGCTTTCTAGTATCACTTTCTACTGTGATGGCTTGCTCGTCTTGCCATCCTACTATGGCTGGTATGCAAAAATGATAGTACAACTTTCAGTGTAAGTTGTGTATTGGCTGCCTACCAGCAGGGTAATCCACATCCCAGAGACACAACAGGAATAGATCAAAGGCCCGGCATCATTTTACAGCGTTGTGGACAGGACCAATGATAAGGACGTGCAAGAAAACACAGTGTATTGAATTGCATACCTGTTTTTAGACATTCCTATGCAAATTCACATCCCTGAACATCTCAGAGCAATCCATGTTGTTGAAGGTAAAGTTTTAGCAACTAGAACTAATGATATTGAAATAAAGGATCGAGTTCCTCTTTGGGTTGACAGAAAGCATCTCAATTAATTCCATGGAGATGCTGCACAGCAGACATGACAAGTTTTGAGTGACTCCTTCACTTGACAATAGGGGAAAAGCATTGGGGCAAGCATACTTTGTGCCTTATGGCTAGACTGTAGTTCAGTGGTTAGACTATGTTCAGGCAGATCTCACATGTCTTTGCACTTTAGTTGTTTTCTTCCATCTAGAACTGCTCCTTGCAGCTGATCATGGGAAGGAAGAATCTTTCAATCTCTCTGATGTGGTCTTGAATTAAGGAGGCGAGTGTGAGGTCATCTCCTCGTTCCTCAAGAGAAGGAAGGCAACGCACTTGCATTATTGTGCAAGCGTTGCAGGTGGATGCCTTCTAGCCTGGAGATGTTGAACAGCATTCAGGGGCAGCCTTTGTCCAGGTCCTCCTCCTAGGCCATCCCCATCACCTCAATGCAGCATTTTGCATGGCTAACGAATGTAAAAGACAATTGGACCAAGAGAGAATGATGGAACGGGGGAGGGAGGGGGGAGGGAGGGGGGAGCAGGCATGGGGGGGGGATGTCCCACCAGCACTGACATTAGGGTTGAAAGCACTTTATATCAAGAGATTAGATCTCTTAACAGCTGCCCAGTCCCCAGACTGGGCTTTGCACTGCACCATCACGATGGCTGGAGTTCCATTCAGGGGAGCGCAAGAGTGCCAGGAGAGTTAAATCCTGTTCCTCTTTCTAGGTGAGGCTTCAGAGTGAACCTTCCCTTGTATTGTTCCCCTCCCCAACCCAGTGGTGTCCTCTGTGCAGGGAAAAGCATGCTGAAGAACAGGATGCAGATTGCTTGCTGGGATTTAGGTCGAAACATCTTTTTTTCCTCCAGACCCCATACACAGACACACGCACCAACACTCACCGCTCAGGTGGGGCTGTGGTCCCATCGGCCCCCTGCACGCACACCCATGGGGAGGAAGTGCTTCCAAGACAGGCTTGTCCAGTATAGACCAGGGAGGAGACAATGTTCAGAGCCAATCGTTTCCAGCTGATTTGCCTTTGCACCCTTGCGTTATTTTTTTGCATTTCTTTTTCGAGGGGAGGAGTTGGAAACGGGAGGTGGGTATTCGGTTAAACATGCAAAGGGAGATTTCACGGTGGGGGGGGGCATAATATATTATGCTTGTATGGTTTCTGTGGAAGACTAACTTGAGAAGTGTCTCTACATCCATGTATATGAAAAAAAAAAAAAAACTTACAAGCCGCATGTTGAAACAGGTGTTTCATTATTAAACATTAATGTACCAGGGCCGCCTCCCCTTTGGTGTTCACCTTGTTTACTATGGAACTCAGTGTGTTGCTGGGGGTATTTTTGGATTGGGGGAGGGGGGTTGTATTTTCTTTTGCATGACCTTAAAGAGAAAAAAAAATCTCTATATATAAATATATATATAATTATATATTATCTCTCTCTATTGAGAACTTAAAGCAAAGCTGAGCTGTTAGCCTGTTCCATGAATGCTGGTGGATCTTTTTTCCTCTTTCTGACTTAACTTGCCCTTTTTCTTGCCATTTCACTGTCTTTTCTTTCTGAGCCTTGTAAGTGTAAAAACAATTTCGACTTTTTGTCTCGGGAAACTGCAAATAAAATAAAATTTAAAAACACACACACACGCACACACCAACACAAAAAGGGACTGAAGCATTGGGAAAACGTCTTGAGTGTGTTTCTGAGCTTTTATATCCAGGCACTCTTGTGCAAGCTTGCTTGTTCTACATCCTGCTTTCTACATGCTACAGGGTCAGTTTTAATATAAAAATGTAGCTATCAACCTTCCCAGGTAACTAAAGAAGAAAATATTCTTGGTTTGCAATACACACTGAAAGTAGGCATTCACATCTTAGAGCATACTAAACCACCCAGCTCCTGATCAGGCTTTTATGATTTCTGCATTTGCATCCTCAGGCTTAGTCCAGAGGTGAGGACAATGAAGTTGAGGTATAATAAAAAAGAATGTGTCATTCTACGGTTAGATGATCAGCAGATGGTGGGGGTGGGGTGCAAAATAAAGCTGTTTGCAAAATCCCTTTGCGAACAGCTTTATTCATCAGGATGACCATATAGATCATTCCAGGAACACTTGAATTCTGGGGTAATTTCAGACAAGTGCCTCAACCTCCTCCAAGAAATTTTATTATGGAGGATCTAAATGTGCTTTGGCCCACTCTTCCGGTTGCTTCTGTGAGGCTTGCTTTCAGAGAAAAATCCAGGACAAATAAATAGGAATGCAATGCCTTTTGACTGGTAATAGAAGGAACCCCCTTGTTTTCAAAACCTCTGGAGGAAAGAACAGAGGAAGGCACCACCGCAGCTGTAGCACTGCTACATGCGCTCATTCCCCATGACACCATGCCCAATTGGCCACAGCAGCAGCAACGCTACAGCTAAGAAAGCAAGATTGATCAGATCTTTTGGATTTTGGTGGTATCATTCCTTCATCCTCTGCCTTCTGTGAAATGTGTAACTTGACTTGTTGAAAACACACGTTTCGTACTGTAGGCAGTTTTGTCTTGAGACATAATGGTAACACCTCACACTTCCAAGTATGGATGGATAACTGTATGGAATATGACTTCTATCTCAGGACAGAAATTTGGGTTCAACTGCACTAGGACTACAAAAAAGGGTAACTGAACATATCTTTCCGTCTTGTTTGCCTAAGTGTAGTAACTGGAAAAGAAAGGAAGTTGAATAGACGGGGGATTGGGCTAGCTGTACTAGGCAGCTTTATCATTAACTGCCATGGAGAACATAACATTTAATGTGGCAATTTAAGACATTCATCTGCATTTAACTGCAGACTGACCACTTAATCTGATAGTTTGGCCTGATCTGCTTGAATGTCATTCAACTTCAGGTTTCACAGGCCTCAAATCCATGCTAAATCCCAGATTTATCACATTTGACCATACCAACTAGGAAATACCTGGTGGACATAGGATTGGGGGAAGCTGATTTAAGGTTCATATACTCAGCCTTTCAAAGCAATTTTCATCAGCTGGGTTCACAAACCAGAATATTCAACTAAAATGGGGCTGCTTCATAGAACCACATCACAGGAAGTCATAATTTGTTGGTCATAATACAAATTGTTGGAACGTGTCACATTGTTACGTACAACGTCTTTTAATCCAGGAGTGCAGTTCAAAATATGCAAACGTGGCCAATTTTTCTTGAGGCATATATTGTAACATGGGAAGTGTATCTAGTAATTCTACCCTATGAGAAATATGACCCCAACTGAAATCCCCACAGAGATATTGAGACACACAACCAATTCTAGATGATCAAGTGACAACTTTATCCACATAAGTATATTCCAATAACCAGACATTAAGCAATATTGACATACAGACATTAAGCAATATTTATTAAAATACAATCTTTAGTAAAAGCTTCCACATTAGAAAGAGATTAGGAATTGATGAGCCTAAGGGGCAAAAAAGTAACTACTTTATTCCAAATGCAGGCAAGTTTCTACAGTATTGTACATTCTTGACCACAGAATGAGGAGAGAAACCATTTTCTTCTACAGCAAGTAGTAGTGAAGCTCACTGCTCTAACCTCTTGATCAAGTTTTCGGAGCAAAGTAACAGCCTACAAGAAACCACTGCAGAATATAAGACTTTACAGAACATACAGCGGCCCTTAGGTTGGTGCAGCTGAAGCAGATATTGAAGGAAGAAAAAGAATTAAGGCTGGTGATTTCTAACATCACAAGGGTGCTGATTCAAGTCTGCCAATGCAGCCTCTGCATAATGATTCAAGCTTGCAATTGGCCCAATTCTGCTCTTTCACCTGGTCTCTTCCCCTAGGAAGGCCTCAAAAGGCAAGTAAACGTAGCCAAGTTGCACCCAAATCAAGCCCCAGGATACACCCAACACTGTTCAAGTCAAACAGAAATGCATTAAAACCCCAGGTTGCTCACTCGCTCCACTTCACTGTATTGGCCCTAGGCTTGACGAATATTTAGAAATTGCATGGAAGTTGGCAAGTTGTTGGTTTGCTCATGATACAAGAGCTGATGCAATTGCGTATGACACACATTTTAAGAAATGAACAATGCAAGTCAGAAATTGGATTTCTCCTCACAGTCCCACCAATAACCTTCAACTTCGTCTTAAATTGCCCTCTGTCATTCTGGCATTTGACTTCTTGGCACTAACTGGTTCCATGCTAATGGTCAAGGAAAGCTGCCCAGCTTTTTATGTGCCTTCTCTGGAATGGAGAAGGGGGTCAGTCAGTAGCGTCGGTTTAATCAACAGGGATAGGAAATCTGTGCCCAAGACATTATTGGGTTACTCTTACCTACCCTAGAAGATGACTTCTGTTCCTATTCGTGGGTTAATATATTGGGGTAGTGATCATTACACCATGTGCACGTGCACATGCACATGGCACCACTGACAAGCAACAACTTCAAGTGGCATGTTGTTCCTATTGCCTATCTGAATTATTTCACAAAGGACTTGTTGGGAATCAGCTGACTTTAAGGGACATGGTGGTTCACCTGTGTGCAGACATATCCAACCCAGTTACAATAAAGCAAAACGCTTTGGGGGGGGGCAGAAATGCTACTCTAGAATAGCATCCCTACTGCCCCACACCCAAAAGACAGAATGGGCCTTGTCGCTGAGATGCCACTGACAGAAAGACAAAACCATTAATAACATTTTCTGTATTTACACAAAATTAACCAATGAGGACAAATTCTCCAACGGTGGGAGAATGTAGGTTGGCCAAGGACATCACAAGACAACACCAAGCTGCATGGCTGCAGCGACTAACACACTTAGACCCAATACAGGATAGACTGTACTCTACAAGACACTGGTATAGTGGCTACTGTGAAGCGGCAGATTATGCTTCTGGGTACAGTATTCTCAAGAGGGGCTGCTTTATACCAGGGCAGGTATGCTGTCAGAACAGCAGCCACAATGAATAGTGTGAAAAGGGATGCCTGGATTGCAATGCAGTTGCCCATTCCACATCCTGCAGAAAGTGTAGAAAACAACCCCATCAGCTAGAAGAGTTGCCAGCTTTTCACCAATAAGCCCAACCTGAACAAACTGCAATATTCAAGAGCACCCAGGGGGCTATGCCATGCAATCCCTTCTTAATGAAATCCTGGGTTTGACAAGTGGCAATGGTACTAGGTAAAAGAGGGAGCTAGATGCTGCTGCTTATATCCTTGGCAAAAACAAAAAGTCTGGCTCAAGTTGGGAAGAAATTTTCCACCTTGAATCAAAGAAAACCTAAAAGCATCTACATACCCATACTTGCCCTAAAACCTGCTTCCCACTTCTTTGGACTGCCTTCTATAGTACAAAGAATATTCAGTTCTCAGGCTGCCTTAGGGTTGTCTTTTTTTTTCCTTTCATGCAGAATGCGGAGATCCATGTTCTCTGAGTAACTCTGAATGGGTTTAAAATTGACTGGGTTTTGCTTCACTTCCAAAATTAGCATCAAACATTTTAAGACACAAGGACACTGTGCAATGCTAAGAAAGGCAACCTTAGAACTTTCAGATGGCCAAACTGTTTTTCTTACTCATATGTATGCACAGTGAGTTCACATCTGCTTGCAGTTTTGGAAAGGAGAGCGGAGAATCCCCACACAGGTATCAGCCAGATGACCAAAACAGGAATGTGTGTAAGCACCAGGGTCTATTCTTATATCCCCTCTTGCCATCAGTCTAATATCCAAGATGCTCTCTCACCAATGAAAGTTAGTTTTTAAAATACAGTTTTAATTTCATGGACCCCAACATGGTAGCCCATTTCATGCCTCCAAAGTGGCTGAGATGGCTGAACCTGGAAACAACAGCTGCTGCTGTAGTTACATGTGTGTGCTGCCTCTTTCCAGGAGTTATAAAATCAAATCAAATCCAGATAGTCCAAAGCAGGTGGTAAGGATACACTGTTGATGGAGTCACATGATGTCACAGCATGAATTCTGCTTGCGGGCCTTCGAAGTCAGGAGGGGGTGGGAAGGAATACACACTTATTAATTATATTATGATTTATTATTGAGAGATACTTCCTTGGATTTTTGGGACTGTGGAAGCTGCTTATATGGCGCCCTTCAGTTTAAGAACTCCCAGAGTCGCTCATAAATTATACAAACATTCAACTATTTAATAGTGAAAAAATTCCAGCAAAACTTAAAAATTCCAGTAACAAGTCAGAATGGAGAGACAAAGGTCATGCAAGTGATGCTTCCATCATAATCCACATGACTCCATAGGGGGCTCCTCTGTGGATGGCAATAATGCTAAAAATATTGTTTAAGATCTTATGTTTTGGACTTCAGATCCCAGCCTCTGGCTTGCCATTCTTGGGCAAGTTTTTGTCTTGTAACCTCAGTGGGGTGCTTTTCTGGGAAGTGGGTGTTTTGGAACTGCACATGTCCATTGTGGCAGCCATTTTGCTAGAATATCCACAGCATTTGCATGTGGAAAAATTGGAGGTATTTGCCAGTGGCTCTCAAAGTGCTAAACTTGACTCCTTCAAGTAATAGCTTATTACAATCATTCAGACTCGTGCTCAGTAAGAATTACATTCTCGTCGAGGACATCTTTTGTCAATCTTCCTACACATTCCCCATGAGCAACAGTTCTTTGTAAATGTATATTCAGGAGAAATAGTAACTGTACTTCAGCTTTAAGTGTTATGCATCACATTACTATCTCATGGCATTTGATTTCCAGACCATAGTCTTCAGTGACTAAAAATACCCCATACATTTATTTTCTCAAAAATAATTGCAGAAATATAGGAAACACTGTCTATATTATGAAACACTGGCCTGAATATACTTACAGTTTTGTAAAAGGCTTTTGACTGAGTTCCAAGAATCTCTGACTTGGCCACTAAGTCATCCAATTTCTCTCCTCGTTCTAACAAGGACTCCATTGTGTTGTGCTAAATGGGAAAAGACACAGCTGAGAGAGGGAGCTGTATGCAGTCACTAACTTATGAACCCAGCCGCAGAAGCGGCAGCAAATAGCCTATCAAGTGGTCTGCCTATGATCTCTCCGTAATGCAGAGTCTAACTTCCAAGTTTTCCATTCATCCACCCCTTCAGCCCTCCCATCAAACATCTAGTTTCCACTTTCTCATCTGGAAAAAAAGCTTAGACAGTGTCACGGTGCTTTTTACGTCAATTGGACCTTTACCCTCTGCCTGTATCTGCCTCTTAAAGAGACCAACACTGGCTCCATCTACCACGACCACTAGCGTTAAATCAGTTCTTCCACTTTTACTTCAGTCTCTGCCAGAATGCTAGGGAAAAGCTAAGCTTGGAATTTAACCCAAACCAAAAATGTTTGTCTCAAAGGAGTATTTTTGCCATCTTATGGATATTTTTCTTTTAAGACTGGGAGCAAGAATCTGCTTTATTTCTCTCCACTATTACTAAAAATACACACTCTAGAGCTTTTCCAGTTGTAGAACCTATTCTGTAATATTCCATATACAGGGCGGCACACCTTGTGATCTTACTGGTGGCCTATAAATGTTTGTTCTACTCACAGCCTTTTCGTCTGGATGTGGGGTTGACTGTTGCGTTGACGTGACTTTCTAATTTTTTTATTTTTATGCGATATTTAGCATTGGACAGCAAGGAGATTTAATTTTCAACCTTTCCCCACCATTTTTGTTCAGTATCAATCTCCTATTTGTACCCACAAATAGTGGACCACTTTAAAGTTCTAACAGGAAGTAAAGATTAGGCTTTATTTCAAAGTAACTGGGTTGTAGCAGAAACAACTTATATTTGAATGTGCCTAATACAGGACCCATTAATCAGCTGCTTACAGTCCAGCCAATATTAATATTTGGAAGAAAATTTCTCACAGTTGTTCTCTAAACTAAAGAAATCCATTGATCTGCAATCAACAAAATCCCAGGATTTCAGTGCTTTTAGGACTGACCATGCTGTAAGAATGATGAGAACACACTACTGACCAATCACTGAAGATATGTTAACTAGCTTTTTTCTCCACTGCACATTGCTAGAACAAACAGGAAGCAAGAGTCTGAACAACCAACTCTGTGCTCTGTATTCTCTGTTCGTTGGTATGGAAGTCACACCATGACAATCAGGACAATTGTGGGGAAGGTGACATCCTTGAGGGATGAGCACAAAGCAGGATATTCAATGTTTTACTCCACAACCCAAGAAGCACTATGTTTGTTACTGGTATCTGAGCATCTCTGATGACACCATAACAACCAACAAAAAGGAGGTCACAGCTAAGATAGTCATGACCTACTTTTATATGATTGCATCATGTTTTCATCTCAGCTTGAAGAATTAAAAGGGATCATTAAAAGACTGAATTAAGAGCTAACCAATGTCAGGAACACACAGAACTCCATTCATGTATACAAAGGAGAGAGGTTTTGTTTTTATAGCATTCACAGCCTCAAAAGAAAGATCCTAAAAGTGACTTTAACATAGGACCTGCATTTACTTATTATACAATAGAAGAGAGTATCTGTAGCTCAGGGTTGAACTCTGGAGTCCTTGGTGCTCCCTGAGCATGGTTGTTGGCTTGCAAGCATTTCGTTACCTGACTAGGTAACTTCATCAGAGTGCAATATTCTGCACTCTGAATGCCATACACAGATCCCCAGTGCCAAGTGAAGTATATGGCCTCACCACTAAGATCTTCCCTAGAGTTTGCTTTTTTTAAAGCAACAAAGTTATGTTCCACTTCCAAGTTTACCTGGTATCTAGCAATCCCTTGTATTAATAACAGGATGCTGCCCACTTACCAGGATAACTTTGGTCTCGTCCAATTCGGCTTGCACTTTTGACATTGCATCGGCATCACGAGGATTCTTAAAGAGCAATACAGAATTTTATTTGATAATGTTCCTGGCAAGATACCAAAAATTGCCATTAAGACTTTAATACTACAATGGAATATTTAGGAAAGGCAATTTCTCCAAGTATTCCAAGCCACACAAACTCATGCCCTAAACACTAGTAGATTTTATTATAATTAATATTTATTCTCTCTGCTCTGTTCCCAGCAGCCAACCATTCCTTATGCAACATGATAAAAACCAGATGTAGTCAACAATGTGGGACCAAAGATATTAGGAAAACAACATCTTAGGACAATGCCAGACAAAAGACCAATCTCTTTTCTTTTTTGAAAAGTAAGTAGGGCCAGATAGTACCAACACAGACTGTACTTGTTAAAGGTTAAAAGCACATGTCAAATTTTAGTCCCATGGGCATTGTGGACTCGGTATAAATAAAATCAATTTCTGTTCATCATACGGATATGCAAAGATATTAGACTGAGGGATCAGGTTGTTTTGCTCAGAAACCATTACAGATGTCTTTTCTGGCAGTTTATATTCATTCCAACCATACCTGATATTTACTAAGGTATCCATCCAAGGCTGTATAGTTTATCGTTGCTGGAGACCCAGAAGGCCAGTCTATCCTATTAACTTGCCTAGAGAATTCATCAAGTACCTATAATGCAAAGGGCCAAGAGAAACCTAAGAATCCTTTTATGCAGATTTTCAAGGAAGCCTTACATTCCTTTGAAGGAATTCTATACAGCACCCCAAAAGATAAAACAAGAGATTATATTACAGTGCATTTTTCTTGAAGCTCAGACAGTGTATTGGAATAATCAGTGTAGATGGGGAATTCTTGCAGGTAATTAAAGTGAGGTTGTAAGACAAATATTTTATAAACTCTAGAATTATACAGGGGCGAGGGACTATAAAAGAAAAGAAAAGCAGAAAGCATAAACAGTGACAATTATATGATTAACAGAATTCACTTGGTGAATGGTGATGACCCAAATAACCTGATGCTGGTGAGATAATCCACATGTAAGATTTTTTTTAAACCCAATTCAGACCACAGTTAACAGAACTAAACTTCGGAATGCATTTTAAGAAGAGTTACTGGACTTCAAGTAAAGCATTCCAAGAAACGTAATTTTCCCTCTCTGGGTCTGGGATTTGTTTGTTTGTTTATTTAATTCCTTTGCCACCGATCTCATGTACGACGACTCTGGGAGGCTTACAAATAATAAAAATAGTAATCACCTAAACAGTTCAATATAAATACCTAAAAATACAAGTTTTGTGCTGTTGCAGCAGACTTTTCGTTCTCAAATTACTTTAATGCTTTTGTTGGTAAAAAGCTCAAAATGCTGGGCGCATCAGGGAGATGTGTGGGCTTAAAGTCCCAGGATTCCCAACCAGCGTAGCCATTGTGAAGAATTCTGGGAGTTGAAGTCAACACATCTTAGAGTTGCCCAGGCCGGGAAACACTGCTCTACAAGAGGTCCAGCTGTCTATCTCCTTTGCCACAGTACTTTAAATCTTCTTCCTACCGCTGAAAGTAACCCTCAGCGTACAACACAGAAATGGATCTGTATTTTCTCTTTACCAATTTCCCCTGCATCACCACACAGGGACTTTCTGAGTGTGGCAGTCCCCAATGGGGGCATCGCTTTGTAAACAGCACTGCTGCTGCTGCCACCCTACATCTGGGTATATTTCGCTCCCTGGTTTTTCAAGGTCATCCCCCAAATATGCATCGGCTTGACCATCTTTATTAATTCTAAATGACGTTTTACCCTAGTCTAGACTTGGGTTCTAAACTATGATTAGTGCAAATTAGTTTAATGGGATGTCTGAATTGAGCCAATGCTCTACCTACAAGCAATGCAGATGTTTAAGGCTGAAAGCATGTCGGAGTATCTACTACATGCTCTCTTGTAACCCATCTGCTGACATTTAAACCCTCCCTGCCCAAGCTGGTACTTGCCTTATCCAACAAAGTGAAACAAACCCGGGATGGATATTCATTATCTGCAATTACCACTCCAGCCAAACCATCATTCCGTACATAAACGTGGCAGAGGTATTCTGAAATAAAGAATAATGTGGATGATGTGCACTTTTCCCATATAAAATTCCCTCGTGTTTGTGAAATAGAACCAGACATTTGCAGATACTCCCAACAAAATCAGTCCCTTTGTTTATTTTAGATACAAATTCTCTGAGCTCTTTAACTCCCAGTCTGAACATAAGATTCCTTTTGGGAAAAAAAAAAATCCAGCTTCCAAACAGAAGGAATAGGAATCTTGCTTTTGTCACATCCCAGTTGTTCTGATTTGAGATGATATGCTCATACAGTATACATGCACAGAGTTCAATACCATTCAAAGTTCCATTTTTTAAAAAAAGCACACATACAAGGAACATGAGTACATGAATGCTCATGTAAAAAAAAACCTCAGGAATAATGTAGCACAAAAAGGCAGAACGATTATAGCTGAATGTGGAAAACAGACTATTCAAATAGTTTATTTAGTAAGTTGAGCACGATAAATCCAACAGAGTAAAATTTGTCATTACAGAAAACTGCAGCCAATCAAGAAAATTGTTTTGCTGGGACAATAAAGGGAGAGGCAGAATGAATAAAGGGAAAGGCAGAATGAAAGGCTACAGAAATCTGCCTAACCACTCTTTCTCATTATGGAATACTAAAACGTAATTTGGCACAAGGCCTGGCAGAGATTTAATTGGATTGTCAGACAATACCTGTTTTAACAACTGATGCACCATTTAAACAGTGGCAACAGGATACATCTAAATTTGTGTAGCAAGGGAAAATATCACAAGTTAAATATAAGGTGTTACAAAATGCAAAGGAAAGAGGAGGATTGGGTTTACCTGATTTGCAATTGTATTTTGCAGTTTGCTGTTTGGTTTGGATAAAAAAGTGGGTGCTGCTAAGAAATAGAAGGCATTTGGAGTTAGAAGGACATGACCTGAGATTTGGGTGGCATGGATATTTGTGGTACAATAAAGTCAAGGTTAATAGGGATTTTAAAAATCATTATATTAGACATGCTGTATTGAGAACATGGAATAGATACAAATCCAGGAGTGTCTTTTGGACCAGTACACCTCCTCGTCAGCAATCAACACCCAGATATGCAAAAATCAACACTAGGATTAACACCAGATGAACCATCAAACAGCACAATACACCCTAATCAAGGAACTATTAACTCAGGCAATCAACCAAGCAGCAAACAACAGCCCAGTCAAAGAACTCCCAAGGAGAGAACAATACCCCCACCAACACAAGCAGGGCAAGTCACGGTATATAAACTGAGAGCAAGGCCCACTCCCTCTTTGCACTGAAGATGTTGCCTAGTCTGGCAGTGAAACATCTGCAAGAAAACAACAAGGCTCAGAGAGCACCAAGGACTCCAGTTCAACCCTGAGCTACAAATATTCGCTTCGATTGGTAATACATACACTGAATCAGAGGATTTTAAAGATTAATATACAACTGAAACCAGGAGTCTTCCTCTTGGAACTAATGGAACTTTGTTTTTGTATATGATAACTGCAGCGAGATTGTATGCACAAAGATGGAAAGATTTGGCAATACCTACAATGGAGGAATGGTTGGTGAAGACGACAGAACTTGTTGAGATGGCCAAACTGACTTGTCTGATTAGAGAAAAGACAATATATACATTTATTGCTGACTGGAAACCCCTTATGGACTTTTTACGGAAAACAGGAAAAAATGAACTTCGGAATTATAGTTTTGATGATTAGATAGATTATAGAAAGAAGAGTGTCATGATATAACTTTAGAGAAAAAGGTAAATTTATAAATGTACTTATAACTGCTGTACAGAAGATCGGAAGCCACTTCTTTGTCTGTTTTTCTCTCTTTCTTTCCTATTTTTCTTTTTCTTTCTTTCTTGCATGTTTAGCTCTTTGATTTCTTTGTTCTTTTTTCTTCCTTACTCTATATTAGCTTGTATTGTTTTTAAAACAATTAAAAAAAATTTTTTAAATTGCATATATTTTTTTAAACATGCTTTTTTCTCCTTAGAGAGCAGTTATTATCTACATCTTCATTAGAGACATTATTTTCAAAGTCAGGCTCCACACTTGGTAATATTTCCAGATATACACCCTTAATTATTTACTAAGGTTCTCTACGCCCCAACCACAGATGCTGAAGAAGCTGAAGTAGAGCAGTTCTATGAGGATCTGCAGCACCTACTGGACAACACGCCTAAAAGAGATGTTATTTTCATCACGGGAGACTGGAATGCTAAGGTGGGCGGTCAGATGATACCTGGAATTACAGGTAAGCATGGCCTGGGAGAACAAAATGAAGCAGGACATAGGCTGATAGAATTTTGCCAAGACAACGCACTCTGCATAACAAACACTCTCTTCCAACAGCCTAAGAGACGGCTTTATACATGGACTTCACCAGATGGACAACACCGAAATCAGATTGACTACATCCTTTGCAGCCAAAGGTGGCGGACATCTATACAGTCGGTAAAAACAAGACCTGGAGCTGACTGTAGTTCAGATCACAAACTTCTTCTTGCACAATTTAGGATCAGACTAAAGAGATTAGGGAAGACCCACAGATCAGCTAGATATGAGCTCACTAATATTCCTAAGGAATATGCAGTGGAGGTGAAGAATTGATTTAAGGGACTGGACTTAGTAGATAGGGTCCCGGAAGAACTATGGACAGAAGTTCGCAACATTGTTCAGGAGGTGGCAACAAAATACATCCCAAAGAAAGAGAAAACCAAGAAGGCAAAATGGCTGTCTGCTGAGACACTAGAAGTAGACCAAGAAAGAAGGAAAGCAAAAGGCAACAGCGATAGGGGGAGATATGCCCAATTAAATGCAAAATTCCAGAGGTTACCTAGAAGAGATAAGGAATTATTTTTTAAACAAGCAATGTGTGGAAGTGGAAGAAGATAATAGAATAGGAAGGACAAGAGACCTCTTCCAGAAAATTAGAAACATCGGAGGTAAATTCCAGGCCAAAATGGGTATGATCAAAAACAAAGATGGCAAGGACCTAACAGAATAAGAAGAGATCAAGAAGAGGTGGCAAGAATATACAGAAGACCTGTATAGGAAGGATAACAATATCGGGGATAGCTTTGATGGCGTGGTCAGTGAGCTAGAGCCAGACATCCTGAAGAGTGAGGTTGAGTGGGCCTTAAGAAGCATTGCTAATAACAAGGCAGCAGGAGACGACGGCATCCCAGCTGAACTGTTCAAAATCTTGCAAGATGATGCTGTCAAGGTAATGCATGCTATATGCCAGCAAATTTGGAAAACACAAGAATGGCTATCAGATTGGAAAAAATCAATTTATATCCCCATTACCAAAAAAAGGGAACACTAAAGAATGTTCAAACTATCGAACAGTGGCACTGATTTCACATGCCAGTAAGGTAATGCTCAAGATCCTGCAAGGTAGACTTCAGAAATTCATGGAGCGAGAATTGCCAGATGCACAAGCTGGGTTTAGAAAAGGCAGAGGAACTAGGGACCAAATTGCCAATATCCGCTGGATAATGGAAAAAGCCAGGGAGTTTCAGAAAAAACATCTATTTCTGTTTTATTGACTATTCTAAAGCCTTTGACTGTGTGGACCATAACAAATTGTGGCAAGTTCTTAGCGGTATGGGGATACCAAGTCATCTTGTATGCCTCCTGAAGAATCTGTATAACGACCAAGTAGCAACAGTAAGAACAGACCACGGAACAACGGACTGGTTTAAGATTGGGAAAGGACTACGGCAGGGCTGTATACTCTCACCCTACTTATTCAACTTGTATGCAGAACACATCATGCGACATGCTGGGCTTGAGGAATCCAAGGCTGGAGTTAAAATCGCTGGAAGAAACATTAACGATCTCAGATATGCAGATGATACCACTTTGATGGCTGAAAGCAAAGAGGAACTGAGGAGCCTTATGATGAAGGTGAAAGAAGGAAATGCAAAAGCTGGCTTGCAGCTAAACCTCAAAAAAACCAAGATTATGGCAACCAGTTTGATTGATAACTGGCAAAGAGAGGGAGAAAGTGTAGAAGCAGTGAAAGACTTTGTATTTCTAGGTGCGAAGATTACTGCAGATGCTGACTGCAGTCAGGAAATCAGAAGACGCTTAATCCTTGGGAGAAGAGCAATGACAAATCTCGATAAAATAGTTAAGAGCAGAGACATCACACCGACAACAAAGGTCCGCATAGTTAAAGCAATGGTGTTCCCTGTAGTAACGTATGGCTGCGAGAGCTGGACCATAAGGAAGGCTGAGCGAAGGAAGAGAGATGCTTTTGAACTGTGGTGTTGGAGGAAAATTCTGAGAGTGCCTTGGACTGCAAGAAGATCCAACCAGTCCATCCTCCAGGAAATAAAGCCAGACTGCTCACTTGAGGGAATGATATTAAAGGCAAAACTGAAATACTTTGGCCACATAATGAGAAGACAGGACACCCTGGAGAAGGTGCTGATGTTAGGGAGAGTGGGAGGCAAAAGGAAGAGGGGCCGACCAAGGGCAAGATGGATGGATGATATTCTAGAGGTGACGGACTCGTCCCTGGGGGAGCTGGGGGTGTTGACGACCAACAGGAAGCTCTGGCGTGGGCTGGTCCATGAAGTCATGAAGAGTCAGAAGCGACTAAACGAATAAACAACAACAACAAAAGTTTCTCTCTAAAGCAAACCATTGTGTACTCTTACCTTGTTCCTTTACAGAAGCTCTGCTTCCAGGCTCTGAACGCTCTACTATCAGTTGACTTGTAAAGGTCATAAATTCTTGAACACTGAAAGTTAAACAATTTTTTTTTTTTTTAAAAATCTCACAATTAGTAAAACTTCTACATTCAAATGCAATTGGAAGCCACAATAAAGAAACCAAATTTTATTAGCAGCAACAGCATAAGAAAATAATTACATTGTAAAAATTGTAAAGGTACAAGGTTTCATTTTTTAAAAAGAGACAATTCTTCAAAATCAGCATACAAATAACCAAAAAAGCAACATACAAATCCATAACAGTAAAATAGGGTCAAGGGTTAATGAGTGCAAGCAACTAAACAATTCAAGTAGGAATTAAAGTCTACGTATGATTTTTGCAGGAAAATTTTGCCTAATCCACAATGCAGTAAGAGTTAAAGTAACTTCAGAAAGATAGTATGCAATGAGAAAATGAATCCTGATAAACTAATATTGTTTTATTTTCAAGCTCTAGTAGTTCTATTTTAAAATATCATTTTGCAGCAAGATGGACCCAACATTCAAAGGTCAAATTCAGAACTGCATATATTTAGAACCAACTGATAGCATAAGCAAACTGAAAACTGCTAGCATTCTGTTTGCAGGTACAGGGACGAATGAATGAATCTGTTCAGATTACCCCAATTAGAAAACAGTTTTAAACCTTACAAGAATTCTTACTGAGGTGATGCTCTTTAGAAACAAAAGCATAAATGTGAGGTCAATCAGTTTATCAGTTATTTTTCACTGCCTGGATTTAGAAGTTACATCAAAAAAAATTATATCTTGAATTCAATGCAACAAATTCAAGGTGAATATCACAGTGGAGTTACAGGAAAGCATCATGGGGGAGAAAGCTAACTGGCCCTGAAATGCAGTGAAGACCTACCTTGATCTCTGGAAGAAACTAAATGATGATACATCATAGGCAGCCTTCAGTAAGTGCACTTTGGGATCACCTTTGTAAAGAACACTAAGACTGTAAAGCTTCATATTTTTATCTGTTCAACCCTTCTCGATAACCTGAGCAAAGAAAAAAAAAAACAATAACCACCCACCCAAATCAGTAAAGAGGTAAAATACCACAAGGATAAATGCCCACATGAATTCCTAACTAGATACCTATCAGCCCTGTACATGAACACTTTGTACAACAGAAAACAAGGGCTAGAAAAACAAATGATTGTATTAAATGCTATATGCATATTTACCAGAAGGTTTATCTAGATGTATGTCTATGATTACAGCCATAGCTTAGAAAAATATTCTATGCAGATAAATGGACAAGTTCTCATAACTGAAAGACATTCAGCAAAATAGAAGCTCATGCGTTCTAAAAGAGATGTTTCTGCAAGTATTTATCAATTATTTCAATTAAGGACAGAGCACCAGATTTAAGTAATAATTTTTATACATTCACTCAACCACATTCCTATTTCATCTTAGTTTTTAATAAATGCAGCCATATATAGTATATGCTTGAACCTATAAAACATTTATTTTAGTTCACATGTGTAACCTATTGCTGTCTCCTCTAAACATTTAAAGAAGAAAAATTAAAATGTCTGAAATTTTATTATGGCAAGAAATTAAGGCTACATTCTTATGCATATTTAGAAAAGGATCAAGCTAGTGTGAATATTGTGGATTATTTCAGAGTAAACATATATAGGACTGATCTCTATGTATCTTGGCATTATTTAAGTCCCAGATAATGCTTTTATTTTTTTTCCAGACAGATGTGGGGGTCAGGATATCATATACCAGACTACAAAGCTGGAAGAGGACCAGCTTGTGGAAAATGTGATGCTTATTTCAAAACACCCAGAAAGTAACAGTTTGCTTTCCCAAGCCATGTTTCCAAAACTGAACCCAGTAGGGAAAGATGACATTTCTTCTTGTTCTTACACTACACGCTCTTGTCAGCCCAGCCTTTTTGCCTCTTAACATCTCAGTGTCCTAAAATTAAAAAGCAGAAGAAACCTAATAGCATATTTAACACTGATTTATTTTTAATGCCACAAGCTTTAAAAGACTAGAATGCTACCTCAGTATGTGCTTGAGAGTTAACCTCAGCTGAAAAATTATGCAGAGCAAGCAAAGAAGTTGAAATGAAAGAGGTGCAATCTGCAGCATTTCTACAGAAAATTGAAACGTGTCTAAGATGAACACAGCACCGACTTTTGCGGTGATCGCCGTCATTTATATGCACATTTGGGTTCCGAACAGCATTATCAGACTTATTCTCTAGTCCGCATTTCATAGCCTTCAGCTCCATTTTGTACAATGTTTTTCTCCATGTACGTCTGCTTATCAACTGACAAATACAAAGATCACCCTCATAGGTCCTTGTTCGGATCCCCACCTTACCAGAAAGAGGTGGTGATTCTTTTAAGCTGTTGCATATTGGGAAGGCTTAGGTCTCAAATCACTCCTCTTCTAAGCCCATTTCAAGTTTTATTTTATTTATTTATCAATCATATTTTTATCACTGCCCATCTCCCCCACATGGGGGACCCTGGGCAGTTCAAAATAAAACTCTCAGATAATTATTCTAACCTGACTTGACACTCACATGGTTTGGAGTATTTGTTTCAATTGTTTTGTTTTTGTTTTAAATATTTTTTCTATTTAACATTCTTAACATACGCAGTTAACATAACAATATTTAAACTTTAGAAAATTAGAAAAGAGACAACCCCAAACAAACTAAAAATACAAACCACTAAAGAAAAAAGAGAAAAAAGTCTACCTTATATTTTATATTTCTCAACAGTCACCATTTTACTAATAAATACACTGCTATTGTATAATAGGTACAAACTATTATTGTAAAATACCATGAAACCTCTGCCATAGTAACTCATAATGCTACATCCTTTGATTAGTAGAAAATACTGTATTATTTTTTGCTTGTTATTTTATTAGCATTACTGGTAGCTACCTGGGGAAACAAGGTAGGACAGGCTATCAATATTCCCTAACATTGTTATCATTTGAAGGCTATGCTTCTTCATCTAGCTATTGAAATGACTGTTGAAATAAGAGGCAGGAGCATCGCGCATGTTCGTGGGCCTTGAGTTGAGAAAATATATCTAATAATAACAACCACATCTCTTATTCTTTAAAAGATGCCAAATGAGTCCTTGTTTAGTGCACAGATTCAGCTCTAAACAGAGTACTCATGAAAGGTAGGAGGACTTACTTCTGAGAGCTTGATTGCCCTTTGAATTAAGGCTGAAATTACTCTGCAACTAATCCTGATATTAAAGCAGCTGATTCATTCTGCCCAGAACAATAGGAAGCTGAGGTGAGTCAGAGATGGCATTACAAGCCTGAAGGACCAGTTGCCAGATCTAGTTAGGGAGCAGTAGGTAATCTGCTCCCAACCCAGGATGCTCTGGCACCTATTCACTATTCCAAATCCATTCTGCCGTCTTTGGACCATAAAGACAATCTTGACTGGATTCCCTTCTGTCTTTTCATTCCCCTGCATGGCAATTCAACTCTGTCAACATAGATGACCGAAGGTACTTTTCCACCTCAAAAGACCTCCTTTCCAAACCTTTTAACTCAAGGCACCCTTGTCCTTGGCTTAAACGTCACATTTCCCAATTAATTCAGTTGATTATGTGTACAGTGACCATATTATCTTGGAAAAAAATAAAAGACAAACCACAAAAAAGGGGCAAATCTGAAAGAGGTTGGTAAGGATAAAAAAATTGTTTATATCTTTGCTTCACAAAGGAAAATTCAAGAGCAAAACCCCAATAAACTATACAAAAATGCGTATTCCAATAAAAATACCTAACATCAAACCATATATGTAAATTTATTTTAAAAAGACCATTCGACTTCCATATCTTTCCCATGGACACGAAAGACTGGGCCTGAAGTGGTACCATTTGTACAGTAAAAGTTAAAGGACCCCAAGAAAGGACCCGAGTAAGTTTTTGAAAAATAAATCAATCTAAAGGGCAGCTTTCTGAAAACATGGAACTGTCCTTCACCATAAAGGACATATGGTCACGGTAATTATGTGCCATCAAGTCGTCTTCGACCACACAGATAGGTTTCCTCCGCGAAAGGTTTTCTCCACATTCCCTACGAGCATTTTAAGGCCCTTCTCGGACCCAGAAGCCACATCGGGAGGCCGCAATATCCCACCGCTGCTTTCGCACTCCCTCGTCGGCCACCCCACTCTCCAGCAGGGCGTGCAGCGCCCAGCACACCCCGGGCCGCCCGCAGGGAAGCCTCTCCCGACCCGGTGCGCCCCGGCTGGGTCAGGTCTCGACTCCCGCGCCCTCAATCAGCTGGCTGGGGGTAATGGGCGTGGGACTCCAAACAGCCCAGGCGGGGTAAGGCAGTAACAATGCCGGGCGGGGAATGGGGGGGGGGGTCCTCGCCGTCACAAGCCGCCACTCCCGACCCCACGCCCAGCAGGCGCTCCGCTTCCCCCCGAAGACCCACCTCACGGTCCGAGGGGAGCCCGACTCGGCCCCACGTCGCCTCGGAGACGGTTCGAGCAGCCCGAGACACCGAGCGAAGCGGAAGCCAGCGCACCCTTTGACCCGGTTGCAGACGAGCCAGAAGGGCTGCCAACTCGACGGCCGACGGAGCCGTAGAGCTACAGAAAAAGGTAGAGCTAGGCAGGGTACAGAGTCGCCGCTCCCAACCTGCTGCCGGGCACGCGTCTGGGCATTCTTCACAGCTGATGGAAGACGGCGTGTGGCGGAGGGAAGACCTCCCGGGATCTCCCGCTGTCGGACCGACCCTCCCGTGATCTCCAAGCGGCATGGGAGTTGTAGTCCAGCACAGCGGTGGAGCGCCATAGAAACATGATTGACAAAGAAATCTAAATCAATAAATAAATCGGGATATAAGAATAACGGGGTCGCCCCCTCGGTTGCAACTTTCCGGGGCTATCGTGATTCTGCTGTCTCAAACGCTGCAGTTTCAAAGGCTGCGTTAAAAGCCAAACCCACGTGCCCTTTTCCAACCGTAAAGGAACGGGCAGAAGGATCGGCGGGGAACAATTGCTGGGCTACTTCGCCGCGCTTCCCAGACTGTAGAAAGAAAGGTTCGGTGCCAGCAAGAATCCTTGCACGTGCGAGTGGAATACCCCTTTAAGATGGGTGGACTTCAACTCCCAGAATCCCCCCAGCCAGCAAGGTAGCTGGCAGGGGAATTCTGGGAGTTGAAGTCCACATCTCTTAAAATTGCCCCGGTTGAGAAACACTGGGGGTGGGGGTGGGGGTAGAATCCAACTGCCCCAATGGAAATATATTGGTAATGATTTTATATTGCTACAGCAATAGCTGGATGGTTACTACAAGAGGCTCTATATTACTGGAGCCAGGCACTTGACGCTGAAGATTGACTTTCATTCTAGGAAGAGTCCAAGCAAGTAGTGGGCTAAAAAGAGATCCCAGGTGAAAAACAAAGGAGGAAGCAGAAGCCAGATGCAGAGATGGGTGGAAAACCCTGGAAATGTTCTAGAAAGTGGGCAAATTGTGGATCTTCCAGTATTGCTGCATGACAGCTTCCACTCTGTACAAGCATTCTGAGACAGCCTGAAGTTGAATTTCAACAATGTTTAGAGGGCCACAGATTGTCTTCTCCAGCCTAGGTGAAGAGTAATTGCAAAGAGAATGAGAAGCTTACAGAAAGTCAAAATGTGGAAGCATTAGCATGATGACAAGCTGACAGAGTGTGGAGAAGGACAAGAAATAGGGAAGTCTACAATTTTACCTACTGATTTATGTAAAAAGCCACTCAAATCTTTGACTGCAAGTTTCTTGGAGATCCTGTTTTGTACTACTGAAGCTAAGTAGCCAGGAGGTCTATCAACCCAAGGGTTTCAGGATTAGCTCCAATCTGAATTGAGGATTTCAGCATGGACACCCTCATCTCTATTAAGCCAAGAACTGGACTAGCTCTTTTTTATGCCTCTTAATTGTACTAATTTGTCAGTAGTGGAGCCTGCTCAGGTTATAATTCTCATGGTAAATATTGAGAGTAGAAGTCGTGTTGTGAAGGACACATCCATTTCAAGAGAAACAGATGCTTCATTCTAGGAAATGCCCACTTGTTGTTGCTAACTCCAGATTGGTTATGGAAATACCTTTCTCCTTTTTTCATAAATATATGCCCACTGACCTTTTGCCTCTCAGAAAAGGATTTTGATGACCTAACATCACTACAGGTTGCTAAGCAATGCAGGTAATTGGTAGTGGCTGCTGCAGCAGCTAAAAGTTAATATGGTTGCTATGACCATTTGAATTAAGCCCTATTTCCATGGTAGCTATTCCGCACGACAGCTTTAATAGCCAGGATGCGGGGAGTTGAACTGCAGTGGAAGTGCAAAAGGGTTTCACCGATCACTATGGCAATGCAGGATTAGCCTTGAGACCCCCACCCATCCCCGGAAGCAGGCCTTGTGGACCGCAGAAATGGGACAGCATCCTCAAGAACTGTAGTAAATAAATGTAATGGTGAGTCCAGAAGAATAACTGAATCAGGAAGAGGTCCCAGGCTATGTTCCTCAGGAGGAAAGGAGTATTTTTCTCACTGCAAAACAGCTCGCTGCTTTGTCTTCACCAAAATGTTGATTGACAAAAGGCATCTTTGGGCAATGGATGCACTTGCTCAATGAACTCCAAAGTGAAGCCCTAGAACAAAGAGAGAAAGTCAGAGAATCACCAGCAAGGAGAAATTCAGAGACAAGGAAGCTTGTCATTTCAAACATCAGCTTCAAAAGAAGTAACATAAACCACTAAAGAAAGTGGAATCACTTCAAGAGACAGGATAAGAAGAACTGTCTTCTCTGCTAAGGACATACAGGGGTGTGGTGGGGAGAGAGACAGGCAGAGAAAAAAGGCAGATCGGCCCCAGGCATCCTTTGACTTTGGGGAGACTGATTTGACAACTGTCCTAGGCTGGTGCTGAGAGCTGCCCCCATGCTGGATCACAGAAGTAGGATGGATAGCTCCAAGAAGGAAAGGGTAACGTTCTGCATTTGTTTTCTAATTCTGGGAATCTCCAGGGTGGGTCTGAGTTTTGCAATTTGAAGGCCACCTCACCCAAGATTAACATGTGTGAGGATTCTTCAGGTGGGTGGGTAGACTTGCAAGGCCATAACCAAATGCAAATCGATTTATGTACCCCAGTGCAGCAGTCTAGGGTTTGACCCAGCAAAGAGGCAAGGAATATTTTTGTCTCATTTCTCCACTTGACTCCATCTGCTGCAATGAACAAACCCTCCAGGGTTCCCTCATTGTAGACAGGGAAAGGGGCAGATTAGTGGGGTAGGAGGCACTTGAGAAAAACTCCATCCGTTTCTTTTGAATGAATCCAGAAACTTTATTCTCTAAATTACAACTGGATAACTTGATCAGTAGCCAACTGTATAGCAGCAGATTAGAGCTGTCTTTTCAAAGTAAGGTACAGGCTATAAACCTCTCTCCCCAAGTTATCTTGACCATTACTGGATTGCTGATTGTTCTAAAATTGAAATGGGCACCCCAAGGTCCCAAAGATTTTGCTAGTCCTGAGAATCCCCATTTCTGGATTTAAGAAGCTAGTTCCCCTTCAAGGCTTCTTCTGCTATTTGCCACATTTTTAGTTTACTGAACTCCCAAAGAAGATTGCTTCCATTTTGATGTTTCTTCCTAGTTGTCTTGCAATACAATCAGTTTATAAGTAGAACCTGAGACTAAAATATAGTGACATTTCTACTACAAGTCAAGCCTGAAGGTGAAGACAAATGTTCAAGCAACACCCAATTATCCTTTTTCTCAAAAGATCCAGGGAAATGATCCAGGGGAACTGCTGAAAAGGTGAAATGCAAGTAGCTAAATCCTGTCTGTTCTTGGCCTCTGGTAACCAGCCATAGGATTATCATCATAAGGAGATATGTTTGTGACAGAATCGCCTATTCTAGGCATAAGATATTAGGAAACCAGAACTAGAAGCACACCAAGTTTGATACCTTGCAGATATTTTGCACTTGTCTCAATGTATGTTCTTGATATTTTAACACTGGTGTTTTAATATTTCCTATATTTTGTATTGGGCATTCCATACAGACAGGTTCACTGAATGTGAGGAAGGTAGGTTCAGATATCCCACATTCAGCATGAAGTGGGTAAGCTAGTTAAGCAGTTAGATATCATAGCAGGAACTGCTGGGTTTTTGCATTGGTGTGTTCCTAACTCTGCTGGTCTCCTACACATATTTTAAGTAAGATCCATTGTGTCTGATGGGATTTAATCCTAAATAAATCCACAAGATTTTCAAGAGATTTTTACCAGTGTGTGGTGCAGTTCCTTTATCCAGTAATAACCTCATGATGCAGTCGCAGTAACACAGGAAGGGTGGTGTAGCTTTTCACTGAGGACGGTAGAATATATAATGTTAACTCGGAGAGTTTTGCTCTTGAATTAGGTCACTTTGATGTGGACGAATCGTTAAAAAAAAACCCTATACTTTTGATCTTGAAAGGGGATCAAATTTTTCCCCCATCTCTGTAGGCCCTTCTTTCCTGATGGGATAAACAGTCTGGGGGTTGCAGAAATAAATATAAAACTGGCAAGCATCTTACAAGAGGTATTCCACTTTCTCTCCAGCAAGATAGATATGCCTTTCCTACAATGACGCGTCCCGCTACCGCTTGCAAAAATGATCCTTCTAATGTGGTTCCATCACAAGCTTCCTCATACCAAGCTAGATTGTTGTTGCTCATGCTCTCTGTGACTCAACTGGCAGGAGCTTTATAGCCGGTTTCTCCAAAACAGGGAAGGTGCAACTATCATTCCATCTTCCCCAGCCAGCAAAATCGAACATATCTGAAGGACATCGCCTTAGGAAAAGTTACTTAGAGGATGTCATTCATGAGATGTTGTCACCCTACTTGCAGATGATGGAAACCTTCTGCATGGAAAACATCTGCTTTACTCCACTATACTATATTGCGTATAATATAATGGAGTATAATATATATTATAATATGTGTAGTGTAGTGTGGAATATATATTATAAAGGATTATATTATAATCCTTTTCCAAATTCAGAATTTTCAGCACAGCCAGTACATGTTCTGGAATGCCCACAAATCATCTGGATTCTCTGCTTTTTCATGGAATTCCATTGGTGGCAGAACAAACATGTACATGATATCCATCCCCTGGAGAGAAGTAACTTGTTTGGTTGGGATGCAAATTTATGAAATTTATGAAAATATGAACAATTACCGAACATCATAAACTACCAAGGCTATCATCTTATGTACACATACTAGGGGATAAGACTGGTGGAACACAGTGGGACTTATTTTTGAGTAGATGAATGTAGGCCTGCATTGTAAGCTTTTATGAACTGGATGACAACCTTAGAGTTAACTTTGTGTAACAAATCCTGATCCTTTAAAAATAAGATTCCATTTTTTTACCTATTAACAGTAAATCCCACAGATTGGGTATAAAGTGCACTGGCATAATTAGAGAGTGCTAAATCTTAATCTGAATGTGGTGTGGATTCTTGACAGTGAAGGAGGAACTAGGTTGTGGAGTGATGGTAAATTTGTTCTGTATAGCACACACCACCAGAAGGTGCTGCTGTACCATCCCACACCTCCAATTCCCCTTTTCTACAATATTCCTGCATTAAACAGAGGGGTTTTCCTTGGGGTAAGAGACACCCTTGGCATTTACCTTCCACATAAATCCTAGGGATGTATCTGTCTTTGGCCACTTCCAGACAAAGCAGCTGTCCTGTTCTGTATGTGGTCTGAGTCCCCTGAGGATCAAATTATGTTGTACCAGGGGCTTGGCCATTACAAGTCCTTCCAATGTATCTCAGTTGCTTCCTTGAAGGGATGAATGCAGTTTCAGGGCAGTGAAGTGACAAAGCAGAAAGATACTGAAACTTCCAACCAGGTTAAAATGGTGATTCCAGCCAAACACTTCATTGTGGGAGCACATAGGACATTCACAAAGCAGTTGGAGATTGGACATTTCCAGAATGTATTAGAGGGAAAGGAAGAGAGAAACAACAGAGGGTCAGATGGCACTAGTGGTCAGCAAGGAGGGCATCCAGTGAGGATATTGAAAGTACTTGAAACTGACAAGGAACTGGCAACCTTTTGTCCTGCTTTTCTCCTTTTGCCGAATTATTCTTTCTTTCATTTTTCCTTCACCCCTGGCAGAAATGAAGGGGGACATCCCATCCCTTCACTTGCAGATATGTATTTGTTTCTTGCTCTATGCTTATTTAGTTTCAAGAGTGTGGCTGTGCCTCTTTCATGGAGATGTACATATAAAGGTTACCTCTCCCCTCCCAGCTCACACATCTGAGAACAGCAAAGGATGAAAACTGACTTGGAAGAATCCCCTTCACCCACTTCAATTAGGATTCCTCAGGCAGATGTAGAATCTCTAAGACTGGCTTGCGTCTGCAATAGGATACCTCTGTTCCTATCCTTTACCTCCTGCAGTGAAGAACCAATGGGCTTCATCCCATTTCATCATGCTGCTGGGCTGAAGCTTCCCATGAGTCTATGTGGACTTATCAGACTAACGGGCTGTATCAAACCCTTGGAGATGCCACGAGTGGTTCGTTATTACCGACTTTTGGCCTAGGCAGGAAATCTCATGATTAGACAAAAATTACAAACTTCTATCCAAATGAACAGTCACGATAATCTCAGTAGCTCTACACTGCCATAATGGTCTGAGAAGCACATAGAACCTGGTTAACCATCATATACTGTAAATTTCCCGCAATGACTTGGACTTAAATTAAATCAGGGGCATTTGTGGGAAATTGAAATTCTTGCTAGACTCAACACTCAGGTAATATTGAATGTTCCTTCTACTGCCTGCTGCTATGTGTTATTACTGAAGAGGCCCTTCAAAAGCACTGATAGAGCAGGAGGAAAACTACTAACACAGTTTGGAAGCTACCTCTGTGTGGGTGTGAAGACTACACAGAGCTGCAGCCAGTCCTGTATTTCCTCCCCTTTCCCTACCGTATCTGATTTTATAAACCACAAAGTCTTCTGTGATTTCTCATGTCATTTCCACTTATCAATATTGTCTGAGCAAATACTGCTTGCAAAGTGCAAGATTTCCAGTCAGGAAAATTAGATTCAGTGTTCTGCATTCTGAGACTTCCTGCATCAGCCCTTGCCATCTGGATATTTCTGAGCAAACAAAGCCACTAAGGTAGAATTTCCAAGCGTGTTGCAGTGGTTTGCGTTCCACAGCGTGAGCGCCAGACACACTGAAAAAGTATATTGTTCATGCCGCGGTGATAATGCAGGATTTGTAGTTCACAGATTCTTCAAATACGCGTCTATGACCTTCATGTTACTAGTCCAAGCACTTTCTGGGTAGTGACATGAGCTGTTGCATCACATTGCTAAGCCAATAGTTAAGTGGCGCAGACTGGGTCTTCAGGCATTACATGATCTTCTAAATATTAACTCTGTAGCAGGAATGACCGTTCAGCATAGGAAGAGAAACCTGCCAAAAAAACTGTGGATCCTGTACAAGAAAGGGGAAATTCTCAGTTCATACGTAGTTGTTCCATCGCACAGTATAGATGACTGCTTTCTCCCACAACTCTTACCAAATTTATTTTAATATGAATTTGGGCCAAGTTTGTTCAGTGGAGAGAGGGAATTAGGGACTAGAAATTGCTTTCTGTATAAATAAGCAACTGGGAAGTAAGATTGCTTATTGAAAAGGAACACAAGGAAAGAAGGAAGCTACATTCACATGACCTGTGAACCTGCCCCAAGAAAAAAATCATGGTTTACAAACCTCAGTAGCTGGAGCGAGATATGCCAGAAAAAAAAAATCAAATTATGGGCAGCCAGGTGAATATCTATGGGCCTGTCTGGTGACAGTCATGGCATATGGAAGATTGTGATTTAGAATGTAAGAGGAATAAATGAATTAAGAAGTGAAATGGAAGAAAAATAGGTATGTTGAGCGAAATTAAGAGAAAGGGGAAGTATGTAAAGGTCAGAATGAAAGTGGCTTATTTTTTGGAGAGTTGATACATAGAATTGAAGTTACGTTAGGAATGAAAGGGTTAAAATATGTCAGAAAGTTTGCATTGGTATCATCTAGTAATAGTTGAATGTTATGCTTTAGTGAATGGTGATAAGAAAAGAATCAGGGATGAGTTTCAGGAAAAATTCTGCAACGTTCTGAATGAATGCAACCCAGAGGAAAATGTTACTCTGTTAGATCACATAAATGGGTAGATAGGAAAGAGGCAAGAGAATATAGAAAAAGTGGTTCTGCCATCTGTAGACTCAAGAATGAAGGAGAACGGCAATTGTTTGGTGAGCATCTGCTTAGAAGAAAGTCTGTTCATTCTGAATAATAATTCAAACATTTGTAAGTCTCCTGAAGTTGTCATAGCAACTGTTCTGCAGAAAAGTCTAAATGGGTGATCTTTCTCCCTTACTCTCCATTTCAGAATGTCCATTTCCAATAACAACTTTATTCTTGCTTAAAAGTTGAGCAAACACAATCTCCTTTTGGCTCACCTCGCAGGGTCGATTGCTGGCAATCTTCATGTTTACACTGTTTAATGCAACCAGGGTCCCTGTGCGCTAGGAACGGGACATTTCTATTTCCTGGCTAATATTAAGACTGGCTTAATTATCTGGAGGTATGCAAAGACTGGGCTCACTCAACATACTGAACCTTAAATCCAGGTTAATAAAACACAATCTTCAAATACTGTAGTATGCTATACCCACAATAGCTTTTTTATGGCTTAATGTAAGAGTCTGGTCTGCCATGCTAAAGGCATGGCATAGGACCTGGTTTCTTGCAGGGCCACCAGTCTCCCGTAACATCTGCTCAGCAGTTTTGATCTTGCAGGGTTGGCATGCTCTGAGTTCTTTCGTTTAAACAATGTCATCTCTCAGGACCCTAGAAGTGCACCTTCTCAGTGGCAGCGCGTCCCTTCTGGAACAAGTTTCCTCCCAACATCTGGATAGCCCCCACTCTGATGTTATTTAGAAGAGCCATGAAGACCTGGTTCGTCACCCAGGTCTTCAGTTAGCGAAAGTGAGATCCTCACTTCTTTGTGCTTGCCATCTTTTTTCCTTTATTTTTTAACGTTTTCTTGTAATTTCTTTGATTGTTGTGGGCCACCCAGAGTTGTTGAGAATTGGGTGGCATACAAGTTTAATAAATTATATTATTATTATTATTATTATTATTATTATTATTATTATTATTATTATTGCAATAGCTGGGTTCCTACAACATGGTCAGTCATTAACTACTTCATTTGAGGCTAATTTAGTGAGCTGTGAAAACTCACCCATTGACTTTTAAGGATATACTGTGTGCAGTTGCCTTCTTCAGGTCAGAGTCCCAGGATCCTTTGTCAACTCTGCCTTTTAACATGGGGTTGAAGCAGGATCTCCAAGCAAGCATGTGCCTACCATTGAACTGTGCCTGTTCCTCAAGAAAAAGCAAATGGGAGAAAGGCTTAGTTGGTGAACGTGACCCTATCCATCCTATTACTTTGTGTGTGCTAAGTGTGAACTCTATCTCTTGACCTAAGTTCCTGCCGTAAATAAAGGAACTCCCTGTCTCCTTTCCACCATTAGCTAGAACTGATAGATGGTGAGACTGGATGGGTCTGGGCTCCAATTCAGAGTGATGTCCTTGTTCCCGTTTGGCATATCCTTGACTATTTACTGGAAGAAACCCATCACAGAAAGAATGATGATGAAAGAACAGCTGGAGATCTGCAAATAACTGGAACGAAACTGACCCAAGTGAAAATCCATTAACACATAAAGTCTCACAGCTGGTTGAGTTCTCTCCAACCCAGCTACACAACCTGGAGAGAGAGAAGATTGCACATCGCAACATTCTGCCACGGTCCAGGAAAAGGTTGGCTCATTAGCTTAAAAAAATACGTGCAAGCCCCATGTGAGCACTCAAAGAATGTGTTTGTCTTGGGAAGCCACTGTTACACATTATGGGACATTTATAGGGGACTTTATTATACATTTCACATATACAGAAATACAAGTAAAATTATAACAAACTTAAATGCTTGATCATAGTTACAAGACAAACATCTTTATAAATAACATAAAACTAGACCTTCAGCAGAGACATAGGGTGTCCCAGGATATATCATATATTTAATAACATATAATGACTACAGGAAAGAAATCATATAGACTAGTAGAAACATTGACTCTTCTTAAGCAATGTCTTGGCACTTACAAAACAATTTGCCCAATGACCTGTATTCTTTCAGCATGGCATCTGCAATGTTTCTCATTGACTGAAATTTTTTAAAATGTCAGGTTTCCTGGCAAGTTCTGTTCTGAGTAAAAAAAAATTTAAAAAGGAATCATGATAGAATGTGTACATTAAGACTCAAAATGGGAAAACAAATCTGTAGTAGGATAATTTTAGGGAGAAGACAGATGGGCACTAAAAAGAAATGATAGCTTTGTGCAAATGTCTGCAATTCTCTTCCTCATGTAAGACTGTATCAGCAAACTGGTTAATTCTGTAGCTACTGATTCAGTATTGCTTTGTCCTCTCCATCCTCCTGTTAAGGAAGGAGGTGCTTCATTACAGGTTGCTGATAGAGGAAAATATTGCACAGCTTCAGGTTCATATAGTCAGCTGTGAGATGTCTGCTTTCTCAGCAGCACTTGGAGAAGATTGCACTAGCAAGAGGCTAAGAGAGCAAGCAGAGGAAAAAAAGCATATCAGGGACTTTTTTCCTGCTTGCTTACTCCTCTCTGCTGCTGCCTTTCTTTATCATCTCTGCCTGATTGGTGCTGCTGAAAAAGGAATTACACCACTGCCAAATGAATGCTATCGAAGAAGTATCTCAGACAACTATCTTGAGGAACTTAATTTCATTAGTACAAGAGTGGGAAGTGCTAATAGCAACAGAGCAACCAACTATGAATACATGACACTTGGATATCAGAGAATTCATGCTGTGACCATTAACTGTTTAGAATTACATAAGGAAGAAGAATTGAAACAAACAAAATGTGCAGCAGTATTTTGGAAAGTAGACTTCAAGCAGGTGTGAAGAAAACTATTCTGAGGTACATCAGGAAGTACATCAGTATTCTCCTGGCAACCACACCTGTCATACAGAAAAGGTTAACTTGAGAAAAATTAGCACAATGTATTTATAGATTTATTAGATCTATATTTGCCTTTTTTAAAGGAGCTCATGGCAGTGTATGTAGTTCTCCCTCCTATTTTTCCCATCCCAGCAACCCTGTGAGGTAGGTTGGGCTGAAAGAGACTGACTGGCTCAAGTCACTCAGTGAGCTTCCATGGCTGAGGACATAATATACTGTAATATAATTTATATTACACTACAATGCAATATAAATGAGAATATATTTTACTAATAGATAAAACTGCAGGGCTTGGATTGATTGATTGATTGATTGATTGATTGATTATGTGCCATCAAGTCATTTTCGACTCTTAGCAACCACATAGATAGATTGTCTCCATGATGATCTGTCCCTAACCTAGTCTTTTGGGTCTTCCAACATTGCAAGACTTGTATGCAATATACAAATATGCAATATATTCTGCATTTCTAAACCCTACGGCAATATTCAGATTTCATTGTCAAATGAAACTCACTTAAATTTCAGTGGATTCACTTTTATTCCTTCCCCCAAAGAGCTGTTTGCCTTTCCAAGTCTAAAAGCAACTGTTGCTTAATTTCAGTGGCTAAGATTAAATTGACAATCTTGTAATGAGCTAAATTTTGGCTGGGTTAGAATCAAAACTCAGGGTGCGGTTTGAGGGGAGATTGTAACATATACTGTAAGTTAAGGTGACTTTCAAGGTTAGAGGTCTCATTTGGTCTCCTATTTTTGCTCTTACCTATTTGAACAGCGCATGTAATTTAGAATGACTTTGTTTCATCAGGTAAATGCTTTAGTGCGGCATCCACGTTTCTAGTCAACCATTAACTCCAAGACCTAGTGCCTCATCCAAACAATAAATCAGCTTCTGGGTTGAACATGTCAGACAGTAATTCATTAATCCTTTTTTGTGGAAAGGAAGCTACCTTTACGTAGACAACTAGCACACCAGGATAGGGATCGCTTGACAACTTTTTTTTTTCCTGATTAGGGATCTGTTTTATGAACCGCATTCCCACTATTTCTGAAGTTCGAAGGATGAGTTTGGTTGTTCATATGGCCCAAGCAGCACCACTCATGTCCCCCAAACGTTATGGTCAGCTCTATTTGGCACTTGGCCAGGACAGCACCGGGAGATTCCTGGCTACACTGGGAAGTTGAAAAAACACCTTGGCAGAAGGCATTGGATATCCTCCTGTAGGTACCAGGGTCTGGAGTTGTCTCAAGAGAGTCTTTATTTATATTTGTTTCATAACCAATGAAAAGCTGATCATGATGGGACCTACCTCATTCAGCTTCAAAAAAACCCTTGGGAAATAAATGATAAGAGCAGTTACTGGACCAGAATGAGGTTTGTTTCTGTTCACCCTTGTGCGTTTGTTTTTTCGTACATTTGGGAAAGTAATGGTGCAACAAGTCTGAATTCATCAGAAGAACTGAATATTGCATGGTTCAAAGGCATATTGGGGTTAGGTAAGGAGGAAGGGAAGAATTGCGTGACTAACAAAATGAGTATCATTTCAGCAAGTCAATAATGAAATGAAGGAGGCCAGAAAATAAGAATGTGGGTCAGACCAAAAGGTAAACTGAAGTGCCCTTGTCTTCTCACAATGCTCAGCCAGATGCCTGGAGGAAGTCTGCAAGGAAGACAAGAGAAGACTAACCTCCTCACCCCCTTCATGATCTTCAGCAAGTTGCACTCAGAGACATGTTGCTTTAAGGTTCTGAATGCAGAAAACAAAGCCCTTTAAAAATGGGAGGGGTGAAAACTGGCATACATGCATTGATGTATTAATTTATATCTCATCTATTCTCAGAGAGATCAAGGCAGCTGATATGGTGATCTCCACTCATTTTATCCTTTCAATGAAACCCTGTGGGATGGTGTGGGCTGAGTGGGAGTGACTGCCCACTGTCACCCAGTTAGCTCCATGGTTGAGCGGAGACTTGAACTTGGGTTTCTATGGTTGGTTCAACCTCTTACCCACTAAACTACAGGACACTGGCAATACACTTATGTGTGAATCTACGGTGTTCTATGAGAATGTCCTAAAGGTAGGAATTCCCTAGGTCCTTGGCTATGGATCTAGGCCTAGGATATGTTAAGGTCTGACTTTTCCCGTACAATTTGTGCCATACTGGGAACTGTTTCTCAAGAGTCCTGTCCCAGGTCTTCTTCCTGCTGTGGAGGGAAAATCACCTTTTCAACAGAAGTAATAGTTGAAGTGTGCAAATGTCCCTTCCCTGCTGATTCATTCTGCCTCTTCTCTGTTGACATTGAGAGAACCAGCAAAAACTGTGTTTTTCAAGCCAGTTTTTGGAACCTTGAGTTTGAGGTGGCATTTCCCGATGGTCTGATTCAGTCTAGATTGTTCCCAGATAATGTTTTTTTTTCTCCTGCTAGTTCTTCTTGATTGCTAAAGAAGTACATAAAAATGGAGAAGAACATAAAAGTCTATATAATCCTAATTCTTACAAAGGCCCAAAAATGCTAGGTGGAAGCCTTGTCGAACTCATGATTATATGATTTCTTTTCTCAATCTCCATGTACTAAGAAAGAAGTCCTTACTATACATTTTTATGCAATATTTTTGATTCATTCATGGGTTTGATATGTATTTGGATTTTAGATTTGTTTGCTGCTTGGTTGTTTGTTTTTTTAAGAGAGGATATGCATATCACTTCTCAGCCTTTTGGCTAAGATCAAGTGTAGTATCTTCATACTTTGAATAAATACATAGATGTATAAATAAAGAAAACAAAATCCTGAAATTTATTTAGGCTGTAGACCTTTTGAAAAATGAGTAGAAATTAATGTTTAAACTTCATAGTTCTGTGTGAAAAGAACTACACCATGACAACTCACAGTGTAAAGGGTAAAGAAACTAGGCGTAGATGGATACACGAAGGTACAAAAACTTTTGGAATGTTTTATGGAAAAGTCTTTGTTATCTCAATGGCCAAATAATAATCTTGCACAGGAAAAGTTCACTCCTGGCCATGATCTGAGAGAATGAAGAATTGCTTTCTCTGTTCCTATAGGTGATACATATTTTCCCCTCCTCTTCTGTCTGACTGAGTTCACCCATTGCATGATGCTGTTAGTTGACTTAACCATGATTTGTTCAATAAGCCATAGCTGGTTGGGTTCACCCAACATGCTACAGTGCAACTTGTGGTTTACAAAGCACAATGAGCCATAAACACACCAATCACTTGGCTGCTTGAATGGGTTTCCACCTTGTGCTGAGTCATGGATTGTTTCAACATTGTTAGCAGGGTTCACCCACAATGCTGAGATATAAAAGCATGGTTAACAGTCCACATTGCACAGAGTCACAAAGAAGCCGAAGTCATCCAGAATTCCTAAGAGGCTAAAGGATGAGGTGTCTGGAATGCCACTTGCATCATTTTTGTTAGTGTTGCAATAACGGGTTTCCATTTTCTCTGCTGGGGCAGTGGCTGGTGCTCTCTTGCCTCTGCCTGGTGAACCTTTAATCTTTGGGGACTGGAAACGTTGCCCCCCAATCTCAGCGACGCTCAGCCTTGAGCTTAAGCAAACACCAACAAAAAGAGCGGGCGGCTGAGTTGCCTTGTCAGTTTCAAAGACCAGGTGGCTGAGAGCATTACAGGAAGGGAACAGGTTCCATCTCTCCCTTGCAGCACAGACATCTCCTTCCTTCTTGGAGAATTTGGAAGGCTCACTACCATCAGTGATGAAGAAAGAGTTTGAGACCTTGCAACTGGTAAGGAGGATGATCTTTTCCCAAAACCTTTAGGCTTTAATAAATTATTCCAAGGAAGCTGCCTATTGCAGATGATTTCCAGAATTCCTGGGTGTGTAACCAGGGGATGCGGGGTGAGATTTCAGTGGATGTAGAGTGCATCTCTCCTGAAGCCTGCTCCTCTTGCCTCAAGATCTGGATTTCTCTACTGATTTGGGCCCAATTTCCTTGGAGTTCATTTGCAAATGGGGAGTGAAGCAGATGTTTAGAACAGCGTTTCTCAACCTTGGCAACTTTAAGATATGTGGACTTCACCTCCCAGGATTCTCCAGCCAACTTAGCTGGCTGGGGAATTCTGGGAGCTGAAGTCCACATATCTTAAAGTTGCCAAGGTTGAGAAATGCTGGTTTTGGAGTATCAGAATATGGACAGCTTAGGAACTGAATAACCACAAAACACAGGATGTTTCTAAGGACAGTGATATATGAAGAGGATTCCAGTGCTCTAGTATTCTGTGCAGATCCTACCAATATGAGGCTGGGCAGTCACTTGTCGGGTTCACCTATCACCCTGAGTTGTTTTAATCATGGTTTATTGAACAAGATGTAATGATACTTGTTAAAAAGTAACACTAAGCCATATGCTATGGTTTATTAGCCGAGCTGGGTTTATTAGCGTGGGATTACACTTTGCAGTAAGCCTGAACTCAGCTGACCACAGTAGAGCAATGTGGGAACCAAATCATTTTGTCATGTCAGTGTCAGCCATCCAATTCACAATTGAAGATAAAAGGAAGCATCACTTTCACACACTGCCTCATAAATGTATGGAATCCTCTACTCCAGGCTGGGTTTTGTGGGTTTTGCTTTAGCACGTTACATGTATCCCTGTGATTTATGACTGAGTGTGATCTGTGTGAACACTGTGAACTGGGCTTAACCAAGCAATGACTTGATGCAGAGGTTCCCAAACATTCTTGGTTCATGGCACCCTTAGTGTCTCCATAATTTTTTCCTGGAGCCCCTAGCCCAAAACTGTGGACTACCTTGAGCTGGTGGTTCATGATCACATGGTACCCTGTGACTTTGCTGCAGCACCCTGGAGCATCCTGGCACACAGTTTGGGAGCGGTGGGCTTAGTGCAAAATGCAAACTCACCCAAAATAACAATAACTGTTTAGGGAACTGTTTAGAATGCAATTCTTGTTGGAGCTATGAATGAAAGAGCCTTCTGTTTCTCACTGGTTCTTCATCTTCAGCAGAAGTGATGCTCTCTCTCAGATGCTGGACCAAGCAATAATGGGTGAGCGCCAGCTGCTTTCCCACGCCCTGTTGCTTCTGAGATTTCTAGTGACATCTAGTTGATCATGGCTGGAAACAGGATACTAGGGTGTGGGAAATGTTGGCCTGATCTGGCAACTCTTCTCCTATGTTCTTACAGTGGCATGAAATATGTGAGCAAATATCATTTGTTTCTGAAACAAAGTCACCACTTCTGTAGAGAGAATATATATTCTTATAAACCAGTAAACTATTATAAACTATTGTATTTAACTAATATAAACTATTAGTAGAATCAGTGTAATATTAGGGTACTATTACTTGAATCAATGTCCCTGTTAGAAACAGATTTAGAAACATGTGCTATCGTTGCCTCATCATGGAGGTCAAGAAAGGTCACAGGCTGAATGATGCAATACTATTTCAACCCCACTCCAGCCTTCTTGGTTGCCCAAAAGTGGAATCCTGAAAGACTAGTGTAAATATTTACAGTTTGTACTATATATAGAGCTAGACTTTGACGGTTTTAAAGAGCAAGCTGATCAATAAAATGCCTCCTTATCTTAACCAGTAACTAAAAATAGAAGAATGGGAGGAAGCTGTTTTGACTGTGTGATCACTACTTAATTAGCCATCATTCCATAAGTAAACTTAAAGTGGACTAGGAAATGAGACAATGATAAAAATCTGTGCATCCAAATTGGAGTTCTAGAGCTATGTGTTTATGAGATACTCCTTTTCTTAATGCTTTTTCACTTATGTTATGTTGAGTGGCAATCTTTGTAAATTTTCCAGGTTTTGGGAACAGTTGTAAGTTTACATCAGCAGGCAAAAGCCTGATTTTCTCTCTTGTTAGAGAATGTGTTGGTTGTGATATTTCGTTGCCAGTTTTTTATTTACTGTATTGCATCGATACCATGACCTTCAGATAATCTAGAACAGATAGTATTTAGCCTTTTAAAAAATTTCACAACAAGGGAAGCTAGCCAGAGTTGTAGAAGTAGACATAGATTACCTAGTAAACTCTGTAGCCATGTGAGAACTGGAAGATAATTTTCCCTTAAACCATTTTCTCAACTGCATGCTTTTTATCAGATACAGATGCTAAATAGAAGAGAAGAAGAAACCAAGGTTATACACTTTCAAAGTACAGTGTCCATCTTCTTGAACCTTTCTTGTGTCTCTTCCCTCATAGGTGGAGCAGATCCTATCTGAATTCCAGCTACAGGAAGAGGATTTGAAGAAGGTGATGCGTCGGATGCAGAAGGAAATGGACCGAGGCTTAAAATTAGAGACACATGAGGAGGCCTCAGTGAAGATGCTGCCCACATATGTACGGTCTACACCAGAAGGATCAGGTACTTGTTGCCTTATTAGAAATAGTTGGTGTGAGATGCAAACTTAGATAGTCTCCAAAGACTATCCTGGACTTCTAGTCCTGGGCTAGAAATAGAGGCATGTTAATATTAACCATCATCTTATTTAAATGTTTGCTCAAGCTGATCTTTCAGTCATGGGGTTCTTCTGGAGGCCATTGATCCAGGTTGTTTTCCAAAGACATAAATTGACATGGTGTCACACTCTGGGATTACAGAAGTTGGAGATTTCCTATCTTTGGATCTCGGGGGTACCAATTTCCGAGTGATGCTGGTCAAGGTGGGAGATGATGAGGAAGGGCAATGGAAGGTGAAGACAAAACATCAAATGTATTCCATTCCAGAGGATGCCATGACAGGAACCGCTGAAATGGTGAGTTGATCCTCAGGCCAAAGGAACCAAATGATATGTGGGCTGGATTTGCACAACACAACAGGCTAGGCTAAAATGAGGTTAGGTAATTTGTGAGTCAAGGTGTTATGCAAACCTAGCCATTGCATATAGCTAATTAACTATTTCAGTAGGAAAGTACAATGGTATATGAGTGTAGCAGTTGCATTTTGTTAATAAATGTGCAGAGTTAGTATATTACAAGAACTCAGCTGAGGGTAAGTTCAAATGTGCAATCCCAATGTGGATACAAATATGTAAGTCACATGGTTTGTGTCACAATGTATGTGTCACCATTTGCTCCGTTGCTGATGCCGATGTCTAGGACAGAAATGACTGGAAGTCATGCTCTCAGAGGCAGTTGGAGATATAATCTCCACAATTGTTGACTTTGTGATATTGTTTTGTAAGGGTACTAAAAAGAACTCTACCATAGGGTCTTCTGTGTCTGAACTTTGGTATTCACGTAATGTGGTTGGGTCTTGGTGCCTATAGTTGTTACATTTAATTGATTTTGCTTGTTTATGTTACTATTCGATGGATAGTATTACTGCACATTGTTTTTTGATTATGTAGACTGTAGATTGCTCCAAGTCATCCCAGATTTGGCAGTACAACAGGTATAATGATTAACTAAATAAATTCTGGAAGAATTACCTTTAAATAAACAAGTATAATATGGAAATATGGTATTCAGTGTCCAAGGGGAAACAAACAGAAAAGCTGTTGGAGATTTCTTCTTTTCAGATGGCTGAGCCAGATAGTTCTTTGGTTTTTGTAGTTTAAATAGGTTGTAAGATTGGAGAGGCATAAGAGTAAAGCTTAATAATAAACCATAATAAAGACATTGAATTGGGTTGTGAATTCTCAATCTTTCTGCAGAGCATCTCAAAAGACACATGGTCTACGGAGCTTTCCATATTGGTCAGATGCAAAAAAAACCCCTCCAAGTTCCTACAGCTACTAGAAAGTCAGTGTGGTGTAGTGATTAAAGTGGGTGGACTAATACTGGGAAGATCCAGGTTCATGTTCACCTTCAGTCATGGAAACTCACTGGGTTATTTTGAGCTAGTCACTCTTTCTCAGCTTACTCTACCTCATGATTTGGTTGCTGTACAGATAAAATGTAGGGGTGCTCATTTAAGCCAACTCTGAACAAAAAATTGAAAAATAAATAAATGAATGGATTTGCAGAAGAGGGAATTTTGAGTAGTTTATAGTTGTCATGCAGATCAATTACAATGGCATCCCAGTGCCACATTTTGGAAATTGATGACAATACACAGACAGACAGACAGACAACACACTAGGTCAACCTTTGGCCATGTAGTCCAATATTGTCCACTGTGATTAGAAGCACCTTTGGGATCACAGATAACATTCTTTCATGTCCCCTGCTACTTGGCCCTTCTAGCTGGAGATGTGGGGGCCTGAACCTGGCAACTTTGACTTGTAAAGTATGTCACCCATTGCAGTAGGCTGTTGGCTCTTGTTCAGATGGGCAATTGAAAAAGAAAAACAGGTTCTGAAATTTTAATGATTCTGTGTAAAGCTGCCTATGAACTACCATTATAATGGGAGCCAAGTGATTGTCCCATCACTACAGAAACTAAGTTAATGAGTCTATGATAGCAGCACCGAGCTTGTGAGAAAGTGAGTTTGGCTCCTTTCGTGCTCTGCTTTTTAAATGTCAGTAAGGAGTTTTCTGTTCCTGCTGATTTTTTATGTGATGTGATTATACTATCTCTCATTTTAAATTCCTTCAGTTGTATAGTGAATGTTTCTAGAATGATTCCTACTATTTTCAGAGTACATCATCCTGAATATCAGATAGGCAGAAAACACAATTTATCCTTTCCATAAGGAACAGTTGTGTAGATGTTTCAGCAGATATCACAAGTCATGGTAACAGCACAGCTATCAAAGACCTGCACAACTGTTGGAAGGATGTGGGTGTTGTGCTCTCACCCTAGGACAGTGTTTCTCAACCTTGGCAACTTTAAGATGCTTGGACTTCAACCCCCAGAATTCCCCACCCAGCATGGCTGGCTGGGGAATTCTGAGAGTTGAAGTTCAGGCATCTTAAAGTTGCCAAGGTTGAGAAACATGCCCTGGGTTTTGTTGTCTTCCTCATTGTCCAAGAACCTAGGTTAGACAGCTGTTGAATAAGCATGTTGCTTATTGAAGTGAAAGAAAATATTCACTGAATGGCAGTAGCAATTTTTGTGTCTCTTCCTCAGCTCTTTGATTATATTTCGGAATGCATCTCTGACTTCCTGGACAAACACCAGATGAAGCACAAAAAGCTGCCTCTGGGCTTTACATTTTCCTTCCCTGTTCGACATGAAGACATTGATAAGGTGGGATTTGAAACCAGGGATTTGTACCCTGCTTTGGTGCTCTCTGCTTTTGCCTGCATGACTTTCTCACAGGAGCTGGTAAATCATTCATAACCATACATCCCAAAACTATGGGAGTGTGCAGTGTTCCTTCTGCCACAAATGATGACAATATAGTAAGGGCTCAAGACAGATTGAAGCTTGGGAGAAAATCTGCCAAGTCAAAAATCAGACAAACAAGCAAAAACCAATCACCTCATGCTATGGAAGCTCAGAAGATGATCAACTGCTATATAAGATTACTTCTGTTTTAAAACAAGGTGAAGCACTTTGGTGGTGTTAGCCCTGAAAATCAGCATAAAACCTAGATAAATATATGTTGGACCTAGATTTAGTCTGATTTAGAGTACTAATGTTTAATGTAATATATTTAAACTGAGACTGCTCTAAAGAGGATAAAACCTGGATACCGTACATCCAATGGAGTTTGATTAATGTAAAAACCTGCCAAGGGAAATGTGTCATTCTACTGATGTAAGTGGATCCATACTAGGTGAGCTTCCAGATAGATACTTCAGCAGCCAGCGGACTGTGTTAGCCCATGAACCACTGTGTGATTTCATGAATGGCTTGCCCCCTGAAAACTATAGGATTGTAGACGTCTTGCAAAATTATAACAGCCTCACACTGCATTCTTCCTTTATCTCCTGTAAGAATGTGGGAGGGGAGAAGATAGGTTTGTTAATACAGCATCTGCTGAAGAGAAGATCGTAAGTCATTATATTTCATAACTTTAGGTTTTATTATTGCACTTCTTTCTTCTTTCTTCTTCTTTCTTTCTTTTCTATCTTTTCCTTTAGATTTGTTTTTTACTTGATGTAAAATTCTCAATAAATATAAGTTTTAAAAATCTCCAAGAAGAATGTGAAGAGTTTGTGAGATCTTCTGTAGAATTTCATCATTCTGACATGAGATCTGGGACAGGATTATCTAAATCAGGCAATCTGCAATTATTCTCCACTGCTGGTACATAGAAAGAAGAAAGTGCAAAAGCTGGCTTGCAGCTAAACCTCAAAAAAACCAAGATTATGGCAACCAGCTTGATTGATAACTGGCAAATAGAGGGAGAAAGTGTAGAAGCAGTGAAAGACTTTGTATTCCTAGGTGCGAAGATTACTGCAGATGCTGACTGAAGTCAGGAAATCAGAAGACGCTTAATCCTTGGGAGAAGAGCAATGACAAATCTTGATAAAATAGTTAAGAGCAGAGACATCACACTGACAACAAAGGTCCGCATTGTTAAAGCAATGGTGTTCCCTGTAGTAACATATGGCTGCGAGAGCTGGACCATAAGGAAGGCTGAGCGAAGGAAGATCGATGCTTTTGAACTGTGGTGTTGGAGGAAAATTCTGAGAGTGCCTTGGACTGCAAGAAGATCAAACCAGTCCATCCTCCAGGCAATAAAGCCAGACTGCTCACTTGAGGGAATGATATTAAAGGCAAAACTGAAATACTTTGGCCACATAATGAGAAGACAGGACACCCTGGAGAAGATGCTGATGCTAGGGAGAGTGGAGGGCAAAAGGAAGAGGGGCTGACCAAGGGCAAGGTGGATGGATGATATTCTAGAGGTGACGGACTTGTCCCTGGGGGAGCTGGGGGTGTTGATGACTGACAGGAAGCTCTGGCGTGGGCTGGTCCATGAAGTCATGAAGAGTCGGAAGTGACTAAATGAATAAACAACAACAACAAGCCGGTACATAGTTGCCTACATCTGCAGGCCTTCCTGATTACTGCCTGGCTCTTTTTTGGCTTGCAACGTGTAGCTTCTGAATTGTATATTGTTTATTTCAGCCACAGAATTGTGCTTGTTTTGCCAAGTTTGAGCTGATTCTTTCCATGTCCTGATTTGTAGGGAATTTTGCTGAACTGGACAAAAGGCTTCAAAGCATCTGGAGCTGAAGGGAACAATATTGTGGGACTTCTGAGAGACGCTATCAAGCGAAGAGGGGTGAGATGAACATCAGTTGAAAATGTTCGGTGCATTACTTCTTTTCAGTTAATCCTTGGGGTCAGGAAAAGCAGCCTTCTAACAAATTGGGCAGCTTGCTCATTGAGCATAATGCTGCCTACTCCCTAGCACAGAGCTTTCCAAACTGTGTGTCGCAACACGTCGGTGTCTCTGCTGCAGTGTGTAGGTGTGTCGCACAGTCGAGGCATCATACAGGTACTGTGCATGCGCAGTTTGCGTAATCGGGTCGAAACAGCTGGTTCCGCGTGACTTCCGGTGACGTGGCCGCACCTGCAGCGTGTTAGCGCGTCACCAACATGGAACGTCTGGAAAGCTCTGCTGTAGCAGTTCTGCAAGGCAAAGTTAAGATGTTGGGATAAGGTACCGCAGTGTAGGAATCACTTAACCTGTCCTGTGCTCCCTAAGCATCGATTGCATTTCTCAGGCACTGTCATGTAAGATGAAGAACTAGATGGGCACAACTTTGTGCTTTGCTTTTAGCAGCAGAATATTTAGGGTTGTTCCTACTCCCGATGGCAAGCAGAAACCTTTTGTATGACTGTTTACGAGGATTTTTAAAGTGGAGATGTCAAGGGTTAAACTAGATCCTTCCTGCGTTATAACAGAAGGAGCAACCAGACCTCTAAAAATATGGCAACATCTGTGTGATGGCTACACAGACCTCTGAAATGAATCCATTATTCATTATTTCATATGAAGGACCCTCAGAGTGAGGGGAACAATTTGGATAGAAGCAATCCTTCCCTTGGAGACTGGAGGGAGGGCTCACCTGCTGATTACATCTGCTTTCCGATTAGTCTCAGCTCTCTGTAGGTGCAGAACAATCAAGAAGCATGACACTTCCTGGAATAAGTCAAAGGGGGTAGATCTCTTCTCCAAGGAATTTATAATCTAGTCTTCAACACAAGGGGAGCTGGGAGGGAAGGGAGGGGAAATGGGAAGGTTAGGAAACCTGCTTCCCTCTTCCATTATTCCAGATCTGCAGGAATGATGATGGAATGGCCACCTTAAAACCCAATGACAGATAACAAAAGGAACATAACATTGTCTTTTTTGTGGTGCAGCATGACAAATCCTATTTTGGTTTTGTGCAGAATGTTAGGAAAACACCAGAGGAGGTTACCCCAATCTCTGTAGCCTACAGAGACAACATCCCCCCTCCCAATTCTGTCTCTGCCTTCCAACACCCCAGGAGTTATTTGACTATAAAATTCTAGTCGTTAGTCATTCCACATACGTTGCCTTTGTCAGCCAGGTTATTTCCTGAGAACCCCATAAGTAACAATGCTTTTCTCAACCCACTGCAGGATTTTGAGATGGATGTAGTTGCAATGGTCAATGACACAGTAGCAACAATGATATCCTGCTATTATGAGGATCACAGATGTGAAGTTGGCATGATTGTGGGTAAGTGGACTTGCCAGGTTTATAGACTTCCCCCTGGGCACAATCATTGCAATCTGAGCAACTCATTCTTGCTGATTCATACTGAACCTAGTTTTATAGAGAGACTGCCTTAAATCTACCTAGCCTGATATTATCCTGGTGGCCTCCACTGTTTCTAGTCAGCATGCCCATAAAATGTATTGCCTGGGGATGATGGCAGTTATACTCAAACAAGTCTGGAAGGCATCAGTTTGGGGAAAGGTGGTCTATTCTGTTTGGGAACAGTTCTCCTCCCATCATAGTTAACCTGATTCTTCTAATATTATAGTAACATCTCTGGATGTTACTGAAAGTTCAGTTCCCAGCACTTCCAGCCAGTGATGAGATTTGTTGGACCAATAGTTCTCCAACAAGTTCTGATTATAGGTGTTTGTATGGATATTGTAGGAAACCATGGACTTTGCCATTTTGAGCTATGGTCCTTGCTCAGAGCTATAGCTTCTAATAAGCTGGACACAATTAGTACATCTTTGCAAATGGCTCCTTCTGCAGACCTGCCGCTGATTCATTCGGTATGGTCAATGAACCTTACCTATGGATACATGAATGAGTTCCTTGTTGTTTCTGTCAGATTTTTGAAAGAACAGAATGGAAACAGAAAGAACAGGCTTTTTCCTGTAATGGGTAGGTGCTAAAGAACTATAATGTGAGGCAAGAGTTCTGCTCCATTTATCCAAAGATGAGTAATACTGTTTGTAGTACAGATAGTAGGTTGCCTGGAAATTTGTGTTTTGTTTTGTCTTTTTAGCTCAGGTGCTCGATATGGCCAAATTCTTCTGAAACTATTATTATGATGTGACTATTCTGGGAACAGCTATTATATATCCAGTGGACATTGTCAAGCAGTACTTTTTAACAGCACTGAAGTCCTTTCTGACATCCTAAATATATATTAGCTGCAGCGACAACAGTAATGACTCTGCTTCACTTGATTAAATGCTAGTTAAGGGACAAAATGGCGCTTTCACACCAGGAAGCCGCAGGTGTTTTACAACATAGGAGTCAGAAGCACTCTGCATAATTTCCTTCTGCCAAGTTATAAATTCTACATCGCTGTCAGGATGTGTTCACGTAATCTTCAGCATCTCACCTTACATTAGCCTTTATATGTGCCTTAGCAATGCATTGAGATTAATTGGACGCAGGGTAAAATGTCTGCCTCCAAAAAACTCAAAATGGACAAGGATAACAAAGATGTGGCAAGGGTCTCCCTGATGATGCTTGGGCTGTGGCTGACTGGGGGAATCTCTTTGCTTTCTCTTCCCTTAGGCACAGGTTGCAATGCTTGCTACATGGAGGAAATGGAAAATGTGGAACTGGTGGAAGGAGATGAAGGACGGATGTGCGTGAACACTGAATGGGGGGCTTTTGGGGAGTCAGGAGAGTTAGACGAGTTCCTCTTGGAGTACGATCGTGTGGTGGACGAAACCTCGCTTAACCCCGGTCAGCAGCTGTAAGGAATACAACAGATAAAGTTAACCTAATTGTTTATTGCTGTTCCAAGTTTCATACTTTTCTCTGGTGATCAGGGAACGGGGACAAGGCTCTGAAGCTGGCATTAAAGCTTTGGTCTCATTGTAGCATCCAGGCACAAGTCACGAGTTTGGGATGATCACAGGCAATTACTTGCGTTATCATTCCTCTCCATGGTGCTAATTTTAAGACTAGAGCAGTGTTTCTCAACCTTAGCAATTTTAAGATGGGTGGACTTCAAGTCCCAGAATTCCCCAGCGTGCTGGCTGGGGAATTCTGGAAGTACAGTTGAGAAACATTGGACTAGAGAGTAAAACCAGCCATGCATTTCTGAGCTTAGAGCAAGGATGGGCAGTCTATCTGTCGAAAGCTGCTTTGGTTTAGAAGTAATCTGTTGGGGATCACATGCAGTAGTGAATAGTGCTTAAGCTAGAGATGAGGGGGGACACTTGTTCTCTCTCTTTCTGCCAGCCCTCCTTTCCTCTTGCTCTTTTCTTTTGTCCTGCATCCTTTTCTTCCCCTCTCCCAAACAGCAGATTGCCAGGGAAGAGAGCTTTTATCAAAATCTGGATTAATCCTTTGCAAAAGTCCAAGATCACATGGCATTCTTTGGGCTACATATAGCCTGCACTTTCCTTAGAGAAGCCTTTTCCTGACCTGGTGTCACGCTCACTGTTTCAATGTGCACCGTACATCGTAACGTTTCACATGCCATGGTGCTGACGCGCGTTTCTGTTGGGAGGGAGCTGCTGTGAATCCTTGTGCCAAGCTCTGTATCTGTGTTTGTTTCAATGGAATGTGTTTGGGTTATGTGCTCGGCTCAAGGACTTTTCCCGCAGACCATCAGAAGCCGTTAGGAGCACCTGGGATTGTGAGCCTGGGAAGATTCTACGGGGGGAGGGATCTCGTTTGTACCGAGGGTTTTTTAGTTTGCATTTGGCGCACTTTTTCCATTCTCAGCTTTCTTTGTGATCCTGCATACTATTCTTTAATAAATCAGATATCTTTATCAACCTCTTCATGAGTCTGATGGTGTTTTAGGATAGGCAATCATTACACCTGGCTACCTTAAGATATGTTGGACTAGGAGTTCTAGGATATTTGGCCACAAAACAATCTGGAAGGCATTGGTATGGGAAAATTGCTTTAGAAGAATTTTCCAACCTGGGTAGCTTCCAGATGTGTGAGCTTCAACTCCCAGAGTTCTCAGTTGTAGCCATTTTGGCTGAGATATTTGGGAGTTGACATCCATACATCAGGAGGATGCCCAGGTTGAGTAAAGCTGCCTTAGAATAGAGGTAATATTCATGGGTTTCCTTTTTTGGTCTCATAGCCACAAACAGGACTTGCAGAAAACTTATAATATTGAAAACATCATGGATCTGAGATCTGAACTCTGGCACAAATGACCTGTGCACACAGTGGTTGCTGGAAAAAAAAAAGCCAAGTCAAGCAAAGAGGGAAAATGATTGTTTTTCCTTCTGCTCAGGGAAAACAACCTCCGTTGTTAGGCAATCAATCTTGATATGTGAGTGGGTTTTGTTAAAACAAGCTGCAGTGATTTCATCTAACACACCTAACCTCCCCCGTGATACATATATAAGTGACCTTTATGCCTTGTGGGTGCTGATGGGTTGGCCTCTTTTTTCCTGCCCACCTGCACAGAGCTTCACCTGCATGTGACCAAACTGTACCTTCCTTTCGCCAGGTATGAGAAGATCATAGGTGGGAAGTACATGGGGGAGATTGTGCGACTAGTGCTGCTGAAACTCGTCAATGAAAACTTACTCTTCAATGGAGAAGCTTCAGAAAAGCTGAAAACCAGGGGATCGTTCGAAAGTCGTTTTATCTCACAAATTGAAAGGTAGTCAAAATAAAGATATACTGCATTCCAGACTGGAGCTTCCTCCCCATTCTCCCACCGCCCACAACATACCAGGCATTTTAGTCATTGTCATTTAGTTTATTTTATCCATTCTTCTGCAGTAAGTTTTATTCTGTTTCTTGTTTTATGTTTCATGTTATTAATAATTAGGTTCTCAGAAAAGAAGGTGCTGATCTGCATGAAATCTATGTGCGCATAAAATCTATCCTATGGACTGAACTTAAAGTACTGTAGGCTTTTCTAAAGGGGTCGTAATCTGCCTGCCAAAAATTATAAAAATTCTGACAGTGTCTCATCCTCATCAATCTGCTATCTGCAAATATTCTGTAGTCTTATATTAATCAGCTATGATGAATAACAAGTCAAGATCAGCTGTGGCTTTCTAGTTCAGACGTTCCATTGAGGCTTGATGGATTTTCACTGAACCATTCAAATGACCCAGAAATGACCATCAGTTCCATGGCTGGAGAAGAGAGAGGTCTTTGTGATTTATTCACACAGTAATAGATTTTCTGCTTTCTAAGGGAATGCTGGGCTTCCTGCAGTTTAGGTTATCTCAAGATGATGATGATGATGATGATGATGATGATGATGATGATGGAACGCCAGACCTGGAAATCCTCAGGCAGTTGGCTAGATTGGAAGGCTAAAAAATGTTTGGGCAGAAAGCAATGACAAACCATCAGCATAGTGTTACTGAGAAAATTACATGGATGTGTCCATAAAGCCACCAGGGACTGAGCTTGACTCAGAGGAGATTTTACTTTTAGAGGGATGCAAAACAATCTGAGATCATCCTCATAATGTCCTATTCCAATTCCACAGTGGCCATGCCAGCTATGCTGGAAATGGATCGACCCTCCCATGGACTGCTCCAACATTCAACTGTTTTGCACAGCTCTCTTTACAAGCATCACCTAGCCATTCTGTTTTCCCCTGATCCTCAGTACAGTCCTGCCAACCTTCTTCCTGTTTCCCTCCTACCACTGGGGATACTTATAAAATCTCTCTCACAGGCCTTGGCTGTATCCATCTGATAGACACAATCCAAGAAAGCTTTTGTTAGTTAATGAAAGTTAACGTCATTATGCTGCCACAAGACTCTCTTCTTTCCATTTTGCTTCCAGTGATCCTGGTGACCACAAGCAGATTTACAATATTCTGACCTCCTTCGAGCTGTTGCCCTCAGCACTGGACTGTGACATTGTTCGGATGACGTGTGAGAGTGTCTCCACACGGGCTGCACAGATGTGCTCAGCTGGGCTGGCTGGGGTCATCAATCGCATGAGGGACAGCAGGAATGAGGAGACTCTGAAGATTACAGTGGGTGTTGATGGGTCAGTCTACAAGCACCACCCTTGGTGAGTCATTGACACAACCTTGGTTTCCTTTTTTTTTTTAATATAATTTTTATTGAAGAAATGTTTAGCAAGATAAAAACAATACAAATATTAGAAAAGAAACAAAGAAAATAAGGAAGAATAGTGAATAAGTAAGACAGAAAATAGAAAAAGAAAAGGTTATAAAGAAGCAGCTTTCAACCTTTTTGACAGTGGTTATAAATGCATTTATATTTTTCCCTCTCTCTCTAAGTTACATGATTTCCTTCTTTCCATAAGCCACCCTTTCTAATCTTCAAACCCATAAATCACAAATTTATTTTTCTCTTTTTTCAGCAAAAAGTCCAGAAGGGGTTTCCAGTCACTGCTAAATGTAGTTGTTGATCTTTCTCTAATCAAACAAGTTAATTTTGCCATCTCTGCTAGTTCTGTCATCATCACCAACCATTCCTCAGTTGTGGGTATTTCAGAATCTTTCCATTTTGGGGCATATAATAGTCTCACGGCAGTAATCATATATAAAAATAACCTTCCCTGGCTCTTTTCTAATTGACTGTCCATTAATCCCAGCAAAAAAAGTTTTGGTTTAACTTGAATGTTGATCTTTAAAGTTCTTTTTATCATTATATGTATTTGAACCCAGACATTTCTGGCTTTTTTACAAGTCCACCAAGCATGATAAAATGACCCTTCTTGTTGTCCGCATTTCCAAAATTAATTTGAAATACCTTTACACATTCTAGACAATTTTTCTGTCATATACCAATAGTACATCATTTTATAAAAATTCTCTTTTAAGTTATAACATAATGTAAATTTCAATCCTTTTAACCACATATTTTCCCACTGTTCCATCAGTATATTGTGCCCAAAGTTGCCTATTTTATCATACAGTCTTTCAAGACACAACCTTGGTTTCCTGAAAGACAGGGGCCTCTCGAACGATCAAATATTTAACTAAGAGATATGGACACACCGAAATGTCCTCCTGTTGTCAATTCTGAAAAGGGGTTAGGTTCCCAGTGTGAAGCTACTATGAGACAATTTGGTGTCTCACAGGATTGGACAAAACATTTGCTCCCTCAAGCAAAACAGCATCCGAGTAATCAAAACCATCCCTTGAGGGATAAAAACACAAGAATAAATGCAAAATTTTGAATACGTGTTATCATCCAACGAGGCCGTTGTTTCTTAGAATCTGGCTTTCTCTGCCTATAGACAATCCATGGTAGTGTGTGTGTGTGTGTGTGTGTAATCACAACTTTTAAAATATGCATTAACGTTTGCAAATCCATGGCTGCCCCATGGGAATGAGAAGAGTTACAGCTGAAAAGCCATAGGCAGGCAAAAGATTAGATGTACTTTCATTCATAACATTTAGCTTGTCCCTTATTCAGCCAGGTTGAAAGAGCTGCTGCCAGAGACATTCAGTTTGCCCAAAGACAGATCCATGCTGTGACAACAGCAGACTTCATAGTATTAGGCAGGATATCAGAAACAGTAACTGGAAGAGGAGACACCTCTTATTGCTGAGGCTTAAGCCAACAAACTGGATTCTTGAACACCACAAACGGCCTGTCCACATGCCAGAGCTGCTTTCAACACAACCTGTGTCATCCTGGGTAAAATGAAACTTGAAATATGGGGCTTGGAGGGAAATCCCTTTTAAGAAGAGGGTGGCTCACCATGTAATGCTGGATGTGGTTCAGAGTTCTGCGATTCTAGCTAAGTGGTGTTCAATTTATGCTCCGGTGTGTTCTGAAACCCAGACAGCTGAATTAACATCAGCAATTATGTTTATATAAACGTGGTCATCATGTTGTGTAAATACGCTGTAGAGTTGCAAAATTGATCTCTGCTTGGAAGGGCTGCTGAGAACCCTGGTGAGTAAGAGGTTGCTTCTCCAGTGAGGAGACCACTAATGAAAGAGGGTGATCCTAGAAGCACTCACTCTTCCTTTCTTCTTTTTCTCTCCCTTCTTTTCTTCTTTTCACAGTTTCAAAGAGCGTTTCCACACATCAGTCAGGCGTCTCACTCCGGGCTGTGACATCTCCTTCCTGCAGTCAGAAGAAGGCAGTGGCCGAGGAGCTGCTCTCATTTCTGCTGTAGCGTGCAAAATGGCTTGCATGATTGGCCAATGAGATGGACCATGAAAGGGAGGCCACCTTCCTGGAAAAGCACCTCTTCTTCCCAGTGACCCAGGCTGTGTTGTTTTAGGGTGTGCCCAGGAGCAGCACCAATAGGAGGAAATACTTCCTGGAGAGGGGACAGTTGAGCTGACCACCAGACAGAACGACGGCTGGAGCAACATTGGGTTCCTCCTAACTTCTATCTGTAGACAATGCAATAACTTTTTCAAACTTCAGCTTCTCCTTTTTCTTCTTGAAACCTTCTCCAATACTACATGATGGGGGGGAGGGGGTTGAGGGGTGTTCAGTTTATGTATTAAAGAAGTTTCACATAGTTCTCTGGAAGTATTGAGTGAATGGGGAGGAAATTAATTTGTTCTGGGAAAAAAATTGCTCAACAAAAAGAGATCTAGACCAATCAGCACCAAGTTGATTAGAAGAGTAACCCAAATACTGTTTTTCCCAGTGCTGTGATTATTGGAGCCTTGCTTAATAGAATGGATAGCATTACATTTAGAAGAGAAGAAAGGAAGGCACAGACATCAGGTCTAAAGTGTAGAATCATCCAAAACATACCTCTGGTTTCTTCTTTAGAAAATCAGGTTCTAAGGAGATTAAAACAAGGGTCCCTATCAATGCTTGGTGGCTAGATATGATCTCCATTTCAATGTTCCTAGGAATTTTTGATGCTGATTTTTCCCCCAAGCAGCTGTTAATTCTGTCTTGATGTGGCTTGGGCCATGCAGGTCCCCACTTGCTTTTAACCACAGCGCAAAGATCCTGTGCGCTAGCGATCTCTTTTTCTCACTGTGTTCACATGACGCTGCTTTCATCTTGTTTCTAGCCCATAAGAGACAGACTTACGTTGTGGTTAGCTGTTAAATAATCTTTCCCCCTTTATTCTGGTAGCAGGGGCAACTTCAAGAAATCTAAGATCTGTTAGACTTCGTCACTCTCGCCTTGGAGAGGACTCAGGGGATGGGCCATGGCTGGGAACAAAGGCATTAGAAGCAATGGAGGGATGAGCGATGGGAACAGCCAAATTCATGCCTTTATAGTTTTCTAGCAGCTCAAACATGGGTGGACAGCACTTCAACTCACTAACAGAGAAAGGCTCTAAGTGGGTGTATCAAATCTGAACTTAAGATACTGTCTCCAGAAATAGCACAATCCAGATGCCTGAAGCTTCATGTGGTTTCATGACACTCCAGATCTAAGTCAAACATGAATCCCAGAGGCCTGAGACCAAGCTGATTATTCTGTATACAGTATCAGTGATGACCATAGAAGAGTGGGAAATGATGCAAAGTGGCAGATTCATCCTGTACCTGGTTGACTCAAGGTGTTACATCGTTCCCTAGTATTGGGATATGGGTTCAGGTGGGATGCACTTGTGCTGGGTTTTTACACCCTGGTTTAATCTATCTAGGGGGTTAATCGCCATTTCAGTGTGTTTGGTTCCCCATAAAACATTAGATAACCACATTGCCTATTTTCAACAAGCATGGCTGGAGGCTTGACGGGGTGTAAGAAATGGGTTCTGGAGCCCCACATCTTTATCATTTCCTGATTTTGTCTTTTTTAGCTTCCTCTTTTTTCAGCTCTGGTTCTATTTTTAGAAGCTGAGAAAAATAGAGCCCAATACTTCCTATAAAAACCACAGGCCCAAGACTAAATATGAAATGGTTTTGCTCTTTCTCTGCATGCCTGAATTTGGGCTCAGCAGTGATTTGTTGACACCCAGATAATTAGCCCATTAGTGTAGATGGGATGTAGTTGGACAAAAATGCCTGTTACTAAAGACAAGGGTGGTATGTGTTGCAGTGGCTAAAATTGACGATTGGGTGAATGCAATGAAGATTCTGGTCTAGACATACATGAGATGAAGAAGGATTCATGGATAGAGTAGTGAAAAAAAGTGGGGGGGGGGACCTGGAGCAGTTTGTATGAAGCACTGGCTAAGGTGAAAAATGTGCAGGTTCTTGTCACACAATCAGAAAGATAGATTGCTGAGCAGGTCAGAAACTGACACACAAGCACATCTATTTTCTGGGAAGTTTAGCAAAGGTAGGCTGGAATGCAAACATATTTGCACAGTAAGAAATACACATAATTCTGCTTTTTTTAATGGAATACCTTGCCAATCTCTTAGTTCCCCCTCTTTCCCACAGACGTTTTGGTCATACAGTTGCTTGACTTAGGCACACTTGCTTGCTTATCCCTGGCAAAATATTGTTTATTTTCCTGGTTTATTTTACTGCTGTCTCCTGCTATCCTTTTCATAGTTTGCGGGGTCTTTTATATTAAAAGTAACATATATTAAAAGTAACACATATAAAAACATTAAAATATGGATAAAACCTATCCCTGTGTCATCTTTTCTATTTTCCAAGGATTATTTTTATGCAGTAATTTGGAATGTAAGGCATAACGGCAACATCTGTGTGGTGGATTTCAGTAATGCCCCTGGTTCTCAGGAAGGAGGGAGCACATTCCAAGGAGGAGGACAAGATAAGAGGAGGCACAGTCCAGGAGGCAATTGTGGGAAAACTAAGAGGTTCAGAATAGCCCTGCCCTAGAGCTCTCCCAGGTTATTTCCCCTCAGGTGAGGGAGAGTAGCTTTAGCCTGGTAAGATTCTGTCTATATAGTGTGAGCAAATACAGAATGGAAGTTTGGCTGAACTGATTCTCTGAAGTTCTTGGGCTGGGCCTGACAATCTGCATGGTAAAGAAGTAATACACAGAGAAATCCTAGACATGCATATTTGAAACTATGACGGAATGTGAGGGTGACCTTGGAGAACAGAGGGAAGAGATACTGCCTTGGGAATGATCAGATAAAAGGAAAGGGAGTCTGAGAGAGGGTGATGGTCTAAAGAAGAAACTTAGGAAAGACCAGCCCTGAACACTCAGGCAATAAATAGTCAGGGTGGGAGATGTGTACTTTCAGACTTGCAAGATTCTGTTAATGTAGCCTTACAATAAAGTCGAATCAGTTCATCTAGTCATGTTTCCTGTCTGGTTTACCTGGAAGATGCTGACAGAAAGTCAGTCTTATAGTTAATGTGCACAGGATTTCAGGGTTGATTTGTTTGGGTGTGGGGGAGACATTCAGACCTGAAATATCCTGCTGATCTCCCAACAATATGCTAACCAGTTCTGACACTGCTTTACTTTCTCAAAGACAGCCAGGTTTGGCTCAGTACTGCCATCTCCTGAAAGATTCATAAGAGGCAAGATTCATAAAAAGAAGTCTGAACTGGTAATGCGTCTGGTGACAGAACAGCATCCCCAGTCACATTGAAAAGGCAATATGCTCACTTAGGGAGCTCAGTAGGCCATGTGGCACAGTTAAGGCTCATCATTACTTCCTGCTTACAGCAACCCAAAGACATCTTGCCAACCATCTTTAAGGCACACATCCTTTTGATGTCATCTCTAGAAGCCTAAAGTTTTCAATGGCTCAACTATTAAAGTGTTTTCCCTCTTTTGCTGACACAAAATCATACAATCATACAAACTATCCACACTGACTGAGTGATGGGGCTGATGATGTCACCCAGCTTCTAGAAACTTCCCAAACTGGTTGTTGGGCACTAACCTGGGCTGCAGGAGAGACTGGACAGCCATTCTGTTGTTTCTGCTGTTTTTGACATGGGAATGTCAGTCTCCTAGAGGACCAGCACTATCCAAACAAATCTTCCAGTCACTGATGCACACATGTCAGAAACAAAAAAAGTCCTGGAGAACAGGTTGATTTGAGATATTAGGGTGGTGCATGAAGCAGGAAGGTGTTTCATTGATCTGTTTGCAAGCTCCCTCCTGAAGTTTGAGGAATTTTTGGTTTTTAATATGTGTCCATGAATATTCTGGAAGACAGATATTTCAAATATTGTTTTTAACATAGAAATTTCAATCTCCTGATTTTAAAGGTTGGAGGGAAGAGTGGCCTGTAAGTTGTCCCTCGTTGTGGGCAAAAAGTTCAAATGAAATATTTTGCCAAGAATTGTTGGGGGTGGGTGGGCTGGTTAGAACACTGTTTTTCTGCTCTCTGTTGGTCAGCCAGATGGGAATCTCAGTGGTACAAAGTGACTGACAATGGGAGTTCTAGCAGGTTTGCTTTAAATGGTTTCATGGGCAAAAATGGTGGTGAAGTAGGAGTGTCCTAAGATAAACCGTTTGCATATATAGCACCCACTTAGGGGCAGCCAGAAAAACTCTGTTCAGAAGGAAATGCTCAACTTGGAAGACCAACTTTTTCCATCAGTGGAGCCTGAAGAACGCTATTCTCCAGGCCTTATCAATTGTCACAGTGTCAGAGCTAGAAGGCAACCAAGTTTGGCTGTCTCCTGAAACTGAGTTCCTAATTTAGCTCACTAAGAGATAAGCCCCTGAATATAGGCTGAACTCACCCTCAACACTGACCGGACTGCCTTTCTTCTTCAGGAGGAAGCCCAAGATGGTGAGTAGGACCTCATATTCGTCCTTGCTGTAGTGAATTCCTTGCGGTGGTGAGTTTTGGATGGCTCTCTGGAAGACAAAACTGGGACTTGTCTCTCTCTCTCGCAGTACCACATCACCTTTAAGCTGAGCATCAAATAAATAATAACAATAATAATAATAATAATATATTTAAATAATTAAATATGCATTTCTTTTTTTAGTCCTTAGTAGGGAAAGAGTGAACAAGCAAGCCATTGTTGGGCATTTATGCATGCAAAAAAGGATTAAGCAAAGAAGCATGCTCAAATCATGCTGGCAAGATTTCATATCCCAGTGATGGTTGAAAATAGTCTTTGTTATCCAATCCTTGATGCAGCTATTGAAAAAACAAGGCAATTGTAGAGAGACAATGGGTAATTACTTGTACCAGGATGAACCAAAATAAAGATTGTTGCATGCTTTAAGGCATACTGCATCTGCTTTAGCTGCTTCCAGGGACAATCCTAATTTGTTGAAAGCGATTCCATTTTGGTACTCAGATCTCTACAGTGAAAAAGTCCAGGCTCCTTTCCTTTGCTCAGAGACACCATTAGAAGGAATGGTTATACGGAAGCAAAGAAAGGGTTTTCTGGGGTGGGTAGGATTTCCCTCTTCGAAGATCCATCCAGTAGAGTTCAGTGAACCTACAGAGGGTCTGGGAACTGAGAATGTCAGAAATGTAATGTACATAGTTTCTTTCATGCTGTTCAAGAACTGTAGGAGCCTTGCTCACGTCTTCAGTTGCTCTACGGCAATGTTTCTTAAAATGTGGTCCTAGGACCCCTGGGGGTCCCCCAAGACCTTCTCAGTGCTCCTGAAAATTGAAATGATTTGCCAAATACTGAAGGTATTTGAAAACATTTAAAACAATGATGCTCTTCTCATTATTATTATTTTTATTTCTTAAAAAATATAGTATTTTTTCATGAAAAATATTTTATGTTAATCTCTAATGGGGTATTGTTATTTTTACATGAGCCAATAAATAAATAAATACTCTAAGAAGTCATCCATTTTAATTTTTAATATGGTAAATATTGATAAATATAACCCATGCAAACAAAAGCTCTTTTGGGGGTCCTCCATAATTTTTAAAAGTGGGAAGGGGTCCTGAGAGCAAAAAGTTTAAGAGGAATAAGAGGATCCCCTTGTTTTTTTTATTAGCTGGGCCCTAGGGCAGCAGAATCCATGCTGGCTGGGGAATTCTGGGAGTTGAAGTCCACACATCTTCAAGCCGCCAAGGTTGAGAAACACTGATCTAGCCAGATCTTCTTCTTTTTTTTCAGGCTAGCAGAAAAGCTGGGACTCGAAGCAAAACTGCAGCTAAGCGGGCCCAGAGGGGTTCTTCCAATGTCTTTTCAATGTTTGAGCAGTCACAGATCCAAGAATTCAAGGAGGTGAGTGAGTCCCTAAGGAATTTATAATCAACACTGTGTCCAGCTTGGATCCCGTGTATGCCTCTTTTCAACATATTTCTTGCATCATTTTATTCTATTTGGTTTCAATACCATTTCAGCTGCTGCTTAACTGTAATGATGATTATAATTACCGTACCTGTGGTTACCTTTAAAAGGGGAATTCTTCTTGCACACTACTGGATCTAGCCAAGGACAGAGCTCATTGATAATGATGTCAAGGGCCATGTAAATAATCAGATTTTAGCCACATGGTGACATCACAAAGCCAATAAGAGTGGAGATAATACTTGTTATCCTGAATGGGAAAATGTTTTGTCCTATTTTATAGCCAGCTCCCACCGTAATATGAACAATAGAGGAGAAGGTATGGGACAACTTGCATACATACATACTGTACATACATACATATTATTTTCCAAGCCCGATTTTGGTGCAGCAGCTTAACTTTTCAGACTGGTATTTATCCCTTGCAAATTTTACCAGCGCAGGCTAGAAAGAAATAGTCAGAAGATATTGCATGCAAATGTGGGAAGAAGTAAAAAATAACACTTGTGTCTTCTGTGAAACAGCCAAGGATTTCCAAACTCTTAAAGCACCACAATCACAGGAGAGATAACAGCCAGGCTGAAGAATGTGATTCCTGACAATAGAAAGCAGGGAGCATATTTGTATGAGCCTACATGTCCTTTTTATAGTGGCATAAAGTAATTATACTCAAGGGATCTGACCGAGTTTACCTATTCCCCAAGGCATTCAGTTGTATTGACCAGAATCGAGATGGAATTATCAGCAAATCTGATTTGAAGGAGACATACAGTCAACTTGGTGAGTGACTTTACTCTGGTTATGAAGCTACAATCTGAGCAGGCTCAGGAATCTGTTCTTTACTAAAGATATAGCAGATAGAAATGAAAACAACCAGGCACTGTTACGGGACTCCCAGGTTTCCAGAAGAATGTCCTAAGATTCTTATCTTTTCCAGACTTGGAAGCTGGATTCAATCAAATAGTATGTTTCATCTACTTCTTTATTCATGGACACAACCAGGACATTGTGTAGTAAACTCATGGTATGGAGAGTAATATGTAAAGGGTTATACTAGTAAGGCCCTGGAACAGTGGAAGATAAATTATACCAGCTAGACCAGTGTCTCCAACCTTGGGAACTTTAAGCTGTGTGGACTTCAATTCCCAGAATTCTCCAGCCAGCAGGCTGGAGATTTCTGGGAGTTGAAGTCCACACAGCTTAAAGTTCCCAAGGTTGAAAAACACTGAGCTAGACTATTCATCTAATTTGTTCAGTACTTCTTACTCTGACCAGGAACAGCTCTGCAGGTTTCAAGCAGAGAGAAACATTTCTCATCTCTTCCTTTCCAGATATCACCAACCCTCTTGTTCTTCCCATGCTAGAGAAAACAGGGACTTTTTCGTTGCAAAAAAAGACAGCATGTGTTTTAGCATTAAGTTCTGCTTCTCTCTGCTCTTCATTCCTTCTTTTGGAGAGATCAAGGTGACACTTCTCTGGACCAAAATGCAAAATTTGCAGTGGTCTTCCAAGTGGAAGTATACTGGAGCAGGGAGATGAGGAAAGGTGGAATTTGCTTATCTGGAGAACTAGTAGTGGTTGTGTTATTTTTGGACTCTGAGCATTCCTCTTCAACTCTGGATGGTGTTACTGTTAATAAACAGTTCATCACTTTTAGAAGGGCGGAGTGAGCTTTCTCTTTTTCATTATGCATGCAATGGCTGGTATACTGTCCCTTAATTTGACATTGGAAGACCCATCAGAGGGCAGTCTTCTGTTTGAAGGCATTCTTTCTTTAGAGGAGAGGCACAAAATCTGGAGGTCCTAGGATTGGATGTACTCCCTAAATTCTAGGGTGCAAGACACTGAGATGTCTAAGCATTGCTTCTAAAATTCTAATTTTTAATGTGCAAAAGAAAAAGATGACCAAACATATGACTGAAAAATTATCACATGTTGTATATGAATGGGTTCGCTGCCTTGTCCTGGTATTGTCTTGTCCTGAAGGCCACATATATATATATTCAAATGATGCTCTTGAAAGTCTGTGGGTAAGCAGAGATTCTACCAAAATCCCCCATATTTGAAATTTTCCCCAGATGTTGGGAGTCTGAATGATTTCCTAATGGTATAAAAGTGAAACCAAAGCATCCAGGAATTGTGCCTTGTTCTGTTCAAATATTCCATACCAACTCCATCTAGAAGTGATTTTGGCTACCATTGGAGAAAGTAAACACTAGAAGATGATGTTCCCAGCTAGGAATGGAGTTGACTGGGATCAGCTTTCTCTCTACAGGGAAAATTAATGTCAAGGAAGAAGAGCTGGAAGAGATGCTGAAGGAAGGGAAAGGACCAATTAACTTCACTGTCTTCTTGACACTCTTTGGGGAGAAACTGAATGGTAAATTAGCATTATCATAGCCTTGGAATGTGCTCAATAATCAAGATTAGGCTCAATCCTTGCCTTATGTTCCGACACTCCCAAATTTCCACTTCTTCTTAGAACTTTCACATCTTCAGTCATGTCTCTCCCAAGGCAAGGGGGAAGATCTTCCTCACATGGAGATTCCCTCTTTGGAGGGCTATAGCTATGTGGCAGAGCACAGAGTTATGTGTGAAGAAAATCCCAGGCTTTATCTAACACATCTCCGGGAAAAAACTGTGATTTGAAATCCTGGAGAGGTGCTGGCAGTCAGGGGCTGCATTTGCACCACATACTTAACCAAGTTTAATAAAGATTTAGCAGATGCATTCACACCACATGCTATGTTTGGTTAGTTTTAATGCTGATGGAAATATGGGATAAACTGTAAACCTGCAAAATAAATAAATAGTGAAACTTGGCTAAGTGCATCTTCATTTACTGGTGGCTGAACATGTGCAAAACCAGCCTGTTTCAGTGACTTTTAATTCAATGTATGGTGCAAACCCAGAAAATTGATTAATTCAGTAACCAGGTTAAGTAAAGATTCACATTCCTGGGATTGTGGGGTGGCAAGCAGTGTCCCAAAGCCTTAGATGCAGCTTCTAGAAACCTCCCAATAGTGGTTTTAATGTGATAGAAGAGAAGAATTATTAAATACATGACACTGAACCTATTGACGATTTTTATTCAATTTAAATAATATGTACTCAGATTTAGCTTTATGTTACCAATTATTTAGAATGTAGCTTCTGGCATGCCACTCAATGGACAAATGTGTCCTCCAGTCTGGAAAAAGTTGTGCACACCTCTGATTTAAGCAATATTGAGAGCTATCAATATCCAATGGGAGAGCTCGGAAAGGCAGTTTTCTCTGTTCCTAAGTATTCTGTATCTTCTGTAGGTACTGACCCAGAGGAATCCATCCTAGCTGCCTTCAAACTCTTTGACCCTAATGCAACTGGCTATGTGAACAAAGATGAGTAAGTCCAAGAACTATTTGTGTGTGTGTCTGTGTGTGTGCACACGTGTGTGCCTTCAAGTCAGTGTTGACTCCCGGGGACTGCCTGGACAAGTCCTTGCAGTTTTCTTGGCAAGATTTCAGAAGTGGTTTGCCATTGCCTCCTTCCTAGGGCTGAGAGAGAGGGACTGGCCCAAGGTCAACCAACTGGCTTCGTGCCTAAGGCAGGACTAGTACTCACAGTTTCTTGGTTTCTAGCCTGGTGCCTGAACCACTACACCAAACTGTCTCTCAAGTTCAAAAACTACTGTCAACTTATTTTTTCCATTGTCCCTGGAGGCCTTCTATCCAACAACAAAGATCTGGGCAATGTGTTTAATAACATTGACTTTTAAAAATTGCTTTCCAGGTTTAAGCAACTCCTGATAACTCAAGCTGACAAGTTTTCCCTCGAGGAGGTAAGATAATCCTTCTGTCAAAATCCCATTTGGCAAGAACATTTTTCTCATGGGAGCACCAAAGCTAGGAGATACCTTTCTCCCCACATACTAATCGATCTACATTTGAAACTGATAGGATTTAGTTCAGAATGCTATCCTTTGCAATATGTGACTGTTCACATATTGAGGAATGTTCACATATAGAGGAATCCCCAGAGATGCTATTGCAAGGTCTTCAAAGGTTGATCGACTGTGATGTTCCATACCTGCTCTGGCCTCTGTGTTTCTTCCTATCTAGGTAGAGCAAATGTTTTCTCTTGCTCCCATGGATGTGGCTGGAAACATTGACTACAAATCTTTGTGTTACATCATCACACATGGAGATGAGAAGGAAGACTGAAGACCTGTAGGACAAGGACTGGGGGCAACTCCCATTCAAGCAGAAGTAGTTCTACTTTGTTAAAGTTTACAATAAACAACTTGATGAAAAACAGTGAGACCTTGGCTATGACAGGGGGGAGAAAAAGATGAAGAGTAGGGTCTGGATAGAAGTACCTCTGTGGGTTTGGGTGGTGGCTAAGGATCATGGATACTGTACCACAGCCCATCTGGTGGGTACCAGGTTGGGGGAAAAGACATGATTGCAGCTTGCTGACTTGCTAAGCAAGCATTCGTCTTGCTAGTACCTGGATGGAAGAGAAACGCCAGGAAATCCCCACTGAGTTCCACAATAAGAAAAAGGCAAGATGATGATGATGATGATGATGGTGGTAGATAGACAGACAGACAGACATGTCCTTAGAAAGAAAGAAAAATTACCTATAATTTCATAGATAACTTTTATAATTTTAAATTGTTTTATTGTAAACCGCTCATAGTCCCCCCATGAGGGGGAGATGGGCGGTGAATAAATTTATAAATAAATAAATAAATAAGTGAACAAATAAACAAATAAGTAAATCTAGTGATTACAGGATTGCCCTGGCTTTGTTAGGGTTACTGAGAAAATATTCAGAAACCTTAAATGAAGGTTGGCAACTTTTCATTCCTAATAACCAAGCATATTTTTCTCCAGCAAAGACAGTCCTCTAGCACCATGATGTCATTGCACTTGCCATTAAGTTCTCAGAGTGAAGGAGGCTCAGTGAATGGATGAGGCTCTGTGAAAATTGGGAGAAGTTAAAATAAAAGCTGGAAAACCCATAAATCTAAAAAAGCATCATCTCCAATGAAAAGGGTAGTTTGCCATTGACCATCAGTGGTGGTCTGCACCAGGGGCTCTAGAGGGGGATGCAAATGGGCCCACAAACTGTGGGGTGCCTGTTCATGTTCTCATTCAAGCACTATTGTCACCCTGGAAGCTTGAAGAAAAGGTTTTCAGGACTTGCCTCTTTTGTACCCTGTTCACACAGCCTTTAGATCTGGATTCTAGATTTTCCCAAAGAGAAGATTTCACCAAGTATGTTTGAAACTTGTGGATCTAAAGTTCCTAGACCAGGAACGTGTCTAGTTTTGTCTTTTTCTTGTTGCACTCAAGGTGTCATTATAATCAGTGAATGAGACGGGCTGATCATAGCATTTTATTCATGGTGGTGCAAAAACAGAGAGAAAAATGTCTCTAAGACTAAAATTTAAGTTTTATAGAGCAACAGACAGCAAGCATCTCAGAAAAACTGTTCTGTTCTCCAGGACTGCAGTGCAGAAGTATAAGAATAAGCTAGATCTAGTATAGAAAAATTTGAAAAAGCATAGCAATTTTCAGATTATGATGCCATCCATCTGCTTCGTAACTGAAATCTCACAGGGGCCCCAGATGAAGTTGGCTTTTGCTTGTAACTTTCCTGTGTTGTCCCATAATTTCTTCCTTCTTGCAGCTGGAAGCCAATTAAGAGGTGTGACAAGCTTTTTGCCCTATCAAAAGAGCCAGCCTTGGGCATGTACCAGCCTAGGGCCAAGAAAAATGTGGGTTCTTTCCCTTTATATGGACAGAAGTTCTTCTTCAGCTTTGCAATGAGTCAGGTAACAGGCTAGTTCCAACTCCATCCTGGGATACTTAGAAGAAATGGTGATGAAGCTATCAGTGCGGCCCATCCCACTCAGCATATGCCACCTGAGGCTGGTCCTCCTCTCTGCCTAATGATATGGCCGGTCCTGCCTTCTGATTTAGTTTAACTGGGCGCCTCGCAAGAAAACATTGCTTTCTTTTAGGAGGCCATGTTTAATTTGAAAATAACGCTGCCAGATGGCCACCAGCTTATTTTTAGCCCCAGTGGATCTGGGCTAAAATAGAATGGGCTTTTTCAACCTCTGACACCCCCCGTGTCCCAAAAAAGCTTGAATAGATTTAGTGTAGAAAGAGAATTAACTCATGTTCCACCTTTTGGTCTGGAAACTAAGGTGGGCACTTGGGGAGAAGGACTGAAGACAATTATGAACATAATTATTTATATTTCTAATTTGCCCAATAACTTATGAGTAGCATTCTAGGGATGTGATGCAATCAGTTCCATCACCCTGAGCTGTCAGACTGGATCTGGCCCCATCCCTTGAGTGCTGTGTATCTGTAGGGGGGAACAAGGGGCTAGCAAATGACAAAACAGGCATCACAAGGTTGCAACGCAAACTCTGCTCCTTTTGTACTGTGATGTCATGATGCACATTGTGCCAGTTTACACAACACTTCCCCTCTTCGTTGTGGCAAAACCAAAGATGAATCTGAAGGGGCCTATAATATGTCAGGAATTAAGTTTTTGTCCTCCTCTGCTCTGCAAACTTCATAGTTCTTTGCAGAGGTATTACCAATAATAAAGTGTGAGAACATGGTTTGTGGTATACATGTGATTTAAGCAGCCATTTACTGTTCCAAAAATGCATCAGAAACCACATGTTCAGGCTATAGAAAAGAGCTGTCCTAATTACTTGCAAAAATGTGAGATGTCTTCACCAAAGGTGGTAAAAAAGGAAGACCTGTTTTCAAGTAATGTGTTAAAAGATGGGGAAGAACAGCCTGGTGTAGTTGTTCCCTCTTTGCATTTGCCCACAGTGATGATGCAGTTGATATTATTGCGTGCTTCATCCTGTACTCTAAACTTTGGTTTGTCTTTCAGCTCTCCAAATTGAGTGCAACAGAGCTTTTCAAATATTGTTTCTGGGAAACCAGTATTTTGATTCAGTTTCTCTGGAAGGCCAATTAGAGGTGATGATAGTAGTGTAAATAAAATTAACACACACGCTATTTGTTATATAAATATAAATAGCACTCAACAAGGAAACCAGAGCAAGCTCAGAACTGAGTGGAGGGGATGAGAGAATTTAACTCTTTCCAACTCTGATTCACAACAAAAGTTGCATTTCTGAAGTTACAACCGGTACTTTAAAGGGAATGCAAATCGCTTGCTTAACTGAATGGAAGACAGCCCTGAAGTTAAGATGCCCATCCTAAGAGGAGGAAGGAGGAGAACAAAAGATTAGAGTTAAAAATTCTTCTGCTTCTTTTACCATATTCCTAATGAGTTTAAGACCCTTCAAATGTTTCAAAGGTTCTAAGGTAAAGGTAAAGGTTTCCCTTGACATTAAGCCCAGTCGTGTCTGACTCTAGGGGGCGGTGCTCATCTCCGTTTCAAAGCCGAAGAGCCGGCGTTTGTCCGTAGACACTTCCGTGGTCATGTGGCCGGCATGACTAAATGGAATGCCATTACCTGCCCGCCGAAGTGGTACCTATTAATCTACTCACATTGGCATGTTTTCGAAAAGGTTCTATTCAGTCTAATTTTCTTTTCTAGTAAATAGCATATCCACTTTGAAGAGGTAGGGTTTTTACACCAGACTATGGCAGCAAGAGAAATAAAATCAACAGATTTGAGTGATCAATGACAGAGATCATATATCAATACCTTTTAAATGGAAAAGGAACAAAATAAAAAAATAACTCTAATAGTATCCTGACAGCGTTTGGTAGTCTACATGACACATGCAGTTGGTGCATTTGAGGAGAGTAGGTTCAACAGCCTTGTTGGTTGCAGCCCAGGAGAGAAGCATATCTAGTAAAGAGCAAAAACACGTTGCAACCTTTTGTTGCAATATCCACTGTAGTATTAGTTTTAATGTCCATCTCAGAGGCCTATCCATATTAAGAAGTACCAATCGAAGCGAATATTTGTAGCTCAGGGTTGAACTGTGGAGTCCTTGGTGCTCTCTGAGCCTTGTTTTCCTGCAGACGTTTCATTGCCAGACTAGGCAACATCTTCAGTGCAAAGAGGGAGCGGGCCTTGCTCCCACTCCCTCTTTGCACTGAAGATGTTGCCTAGTCTGGCAATGAAACGTCTGCAGGAAAACAACAAGGCTCAGAGAGCACCGAGGACTCCACATATTAAGAAGTGTCCTAACATAAAAATAGCAGCTTTAGAAGAATGTACCTTTTTTATCTATAAACCTTGGCATGTCATTTCCGACATTTTGAGGATATTAAAATATATTATTCAAATTAAAGCAATAGTTTATTATTCTTTTTTTTTCAAGTGGACTGCTCTTTCCTTTCTCTGAGTTATAGGGCCTGAATTCTCCATCTGAGGGGTAAGGCTGGAGATCTATCCAGCAGAAAAAGCCACAAATCCATGGGGAAAACCTGCTGGATCCACAAGGGAGCTGTCCAGCTAAAACATAAGAGGCTGGACAGAGATATTGTGTCAGCAGGAGACAGCAACTACTCTATGACTTTCACAATGACCTTGTCCTAACACAGAACATCAGTGGCACTACAAGAAGTAATGAAAGGAACTGGTGCTTAGCCTTGAGAAAAGATAATGGGGATGGATTTTTCAGGTCATATAAGGGTGTAACCAAGACGAAGACCTGTTCTCCATTGTCTAAAAGTGCAAAACCTTGACCTTGTTTGGAACTTCTAGCAGGGAAGTGCAGCTATTGTATACGGAATAGTGCAGCTATTGTATAAGGAATAGTGTGTAATAATCTTCAGATAATGAACTGAAGATTCCAGCTGAATCACTTAACAGTAAGCACAACTTGAAAATGGAATCAATTACTCAAAGATGTGGTAGTTTCCTCTTGTTGGGTGTGTTCAAGCAGAGGTTGGGCAGCCATCTGCCAGGGATGCTTTAATTTTGATTTATATGCTGAACAGATGGTTGGAGTTGATGCTCCAAATGACCCTTTCCAGTCTGTGTTTCTTTGATCTGGAAGGCATATTTAGAATGAAGGTGAAGGCTTTGAAACCCCAGATATGCAGACTGTTTTCAGGCATGGCTTTGGCCATCTTTCTCCTGAAGATGGCTCTTGGTTTATAACTGATTTATTTAGAAAGTTTGTATCCTGATTTTTGGCTTCTAAAATAAAGCCAAAACATATCAGGTGAAATTATGAACCAGCTAAAGGCTAACATAAGTGTATACATTAAAATCACAATCTATATGTATTTTTGTTCACATGTTTCCAAACACCTGCCTGCAAGTTTGTCTACTTAAGCAGTTTCTATAAATAACTTCTCACTGAAAGCATTTTTCTACATTTAAAAAGTTCATTTTTTAAAATATAATTTTATTAAGTTTTAAAAAGGAAGATAAAAACTAATACAAACTAATGTAAAGTAAGACAAAAAGAAAGAGAAAGAAATCAGAAAGCTAAAAGTGCAAAAAGGAAAAAAAGGAAAAGAAAAATTGAAAAGAAACAGAAAAATATAAAGTGGCTTCCAATCTTCTTTTAGCGGTTATAAGTACAGTTATAAATTTACCTCTTACTCTAAGGTTACAACATGACCCTCTTCTTTCTATAATCTATCCTGTCTAATCATCAAAACCATAAATCATAAGTTCACGTTTTCTGTTTTATGCGAAAAGCCCATAAGGGATTTCCAGTCAACAATTTAAAAAGTGCATTTTTGTGCAGATTCTTTTCACTACCACATTATTTTCCTGACTGGTGAACCACACCAGAATTATTTTGAGAAGTGTGAATTCTGAAGTACAACTGAGCTTTGAATTATGGTTTGATTTGAATATATAAACAAGGTCTGATTCTAATGGGAATTAAACCACTTTCCCTCCTCTCCTTCCTGGAAAGGAAACCATAGCCACATCTCCCTGCAACTGGAACATTTCATTGCTCAAGAAAATGGGGAAAGAATAAAATATCCTTACAAAAATTACTTTGAGTTAAGATTTGAAGCTAAACATAGAACAGGACATGGTTGAAACTGGCATGATGCTACTTTTTTCCTGATATTTGTTCTGTGTTTTGTGGGAGAGTTGCATATCTTTTTTGGACATTACAGCATTTTTTCCTCTTTTAAAAAAAAAAAAAGGTAATACATATTTGGGATGATTTGCTATTTCAAGTGATGTCAGAAAACAGTTATTAGATGCTACCTGATCTTTCTTGCAATGGAGTGAGTTTGGCCTATATTTCTAAACTTCAGAGAATCGTATTTATCACAGAATGAAATAAAACCCATTTCAAGCTTCACTCTATGCAGATCATTATGCTCATGCGAAACCTCTTGTTAATAGAAGTAGCAGAAGTTTTGGAATGACATCACCAGTGACAGAATCAGCAATAAATGGCTAACAAAACCTGGCTCTCTTTTCTGGTTTAACTTGACCTTCTGTGCATCAAAGGCCTGAATGTAATGCTAGACCTGCCTTTTAACATAGGCATAGCACTCTTTCAAAAGAGCATTAACCCAGTGCATATAAGGAGCCCAGGTAAGGCCTAGCAGGAAAGTGCTGGTTAGGCAGGATGTGGGCAAATGTCTCTGTACAAGCCAGGTGTCCACTGATCCTGAAGTCCAAGCCAAAATGGCCATGGAGGCCATAGCCCAGTGATCAGACAGGAAGAGCTTCCCCCAGCAGCTTGAAGTAGCTGGTAAGAGCTGAACAAATCACAGCCATGGAGTGTATCATCGACCTCATTGTCCAGAGTTCTAGATCATGACTATGGCAAAACTTGTGCCGGGAGAATTCAGAAAACCCTACTTTGAAACTGGAACAGCTGAAAGCAACTTTGTGTGGGCTGAGGATGAGATAAAGGCAACGCCATGAGTCCATCCCTTAAAAACGGTTAGCTGGTCATGCTTGTGCCGATTCCAGGGACAGGAAGATGGCCACTTCTCTGACAGTATAGCGGATAAAGACCAAAAGGAGGATACAGCCGTGACTTTAAACCATTGTGTTTTCATGAGAACCTCCATTTTACACCAGACATGAGGGACGTTGGTTCTCAGGCCAGGAGTTGTGTCTTTCAGATGAACGAAAACGTGCTTCATCTATAACCCTAACTGCTTTTACTTTCACACTTTTCTTATCTTTTCCCTTTATTTCATGTTTATTTTTTATTTCTATGTAAATCTTTAACAACAACAGTAATAATGGAGTCCAGCAACGCAGACAGGTAAAACTGCAAAATCGTAGGCGAGCCCAGCCGCTGTAGTTATAAAGCACGACTTATGGCGGAGGATCCACGTGGGCATCCAGCCGGCAACACCTGGCCGCGAGCCCGGCGCATGCGTCGTTTGGAGCGGGACAGACCCCACCCCCGGGGGGCCGTCCGTTCCGAAACGCCCTCCTGCGGGGCGGTGTCGAAGGCGGGGCAAAGAAGCGACCCGGAAATGCTACTTCCAAACCGAGGCGCATTCAATCCATAGGTGTGAGTCTATGGAAGGAGAAAGAGAGTGCGGCGACTCTACGTCACTTCCCGTCGGCGTTTTCCTCCCCGCCTGCTTTCCGCCTTTGGATTTGGCGCGTTTTTCCCCTTTGCGCGAGCGATGCGGGGCTCGGCCTCCGGCGGCGCGGGACAGGCAAGTGGCCGGGGCGAAGGAGCCGCTGGCTGTTGACCTCGGCGGCGGAGCCTTTCTTTTCCTCCTGGTCGGCGCGTGAGGAGTGGGGGCCGTGGATTTGCATGGCAGGTGGAAATACGGCAGGTGAAGCACTGGGGTGAGGGAGGGGAAGGTGGGCAGGGCTCGGTGAGCAAAGGCAGAATGATCTCCGACGGTCGGGAGCCTTGGAGGGAGGAGCTTAGCCCGGCAGACGGGCAGGCAGAAGTCCAGTAGGGGGAGCCTTGGGAGGCGTGGTGAGTTGGCGTGGTTTCTGCCTATTGCTGCTGTTATTATTTTGAATTTATTAGACACCAAACTCTAATGGACTCTTGTCTCCCCTCCTTCCTGCAAAGTGTTGCATGCAGGAGAGAGATGGTAATTTATATTTCTAATTATTGCGTAATAATATATTAACCAATGTCCCACAAGATGTAGCTTCCATATTATCAACCTAAAATCCTAAAGTTAAAAGGGGTCCTTGAGTCCAGCCCCTGCTCAGGGCAGGATTCAAACCAGAGTATGGTTTGCTGGGGAATTCTGGGAGTTGAAGTCCCCACATCCTCAAGCTGCCAAGGCTGAGAAACCTTGGAGCCTTCTTGATAAAGGGCTGCCCCTCCTATGAACACACCCAGAGATGGAGAGTTCACATCTCCGTCAAGTGACCAGCTTCATTTGGACCAACAGGAAGTTCTTCTGAACTGGGATCTGCATTTTGACAACCTTATTCCTGGTCCTGCCCTCTGGAATGATAAAGCCTTGGCTGGCTTTTTGTGACATTGTTTTACACACTAGAAGAGGTCTGTCTTACCCTCTCCAAGTACAAGTAGTCCTTGCTTAACAACCATTAGTTTAGTGAAGGTTCGGACTTATGACGGTGCTAGACAAAACCGACTTGCAAGCGGTCCTCGTACTTATGACCATCATAGCATGTGTCCCCCGCAGTCAAGTGATCATGATTTGGGCTCTTGGCAACCGGTTCGCATTTATGACCGTCACAGCATCCTAGAGTCACATGATCACCATTTTTTACCTTCACGCCTGGCTTCTGGCAAACGAAATCAGTGGGGAACTGCGTGGTTCGCTTAATGCCTGCGGAGATTTGCTTAATGCCCGCTGCAAAAAAGGTCGTAAAATCAGGTTGGATTTGCTTAATGTCTGCTTCGCTTAGCAACTGAAATTCCAATCCCAATTGTGGTTGTTAAGCAAGGACTACCTGTGTATATTGAGGTAATCAGCTTTGCAGGTGCGAACCTTCTCCAACATATACAAGACCTGATGAGTAAGACTTTGCCTGGGTGTTTTCTGCATGCTAAGAGGAAGGTGCCCTGAATGCTTTAGAAGCAGTGACAAGATGCGGTGATGACCATGAGTCTTAAAAGCTGTTCTCATCGTGCACTTAGCCTTTGTGGGGAACCAGTTGCTAAACTAGAAAGGCTTTGTCCTCTCCATACTGCTTTTTGTCTATCAGATTTATCTCACCATCCCTCTTAAGGGGGATGAATTCTTTCAGAATTCATATCTGAGGCCCATCTAATCTGCCACCTTGTTTTTCACAGTGGTTATACAAGCTAATGCCTGTAGCATATCCACATGAGCTGAACATGAAAGCAATAGTCCATATTTTCTATAAAATCCATAACCCTTCTTTAAGTTGATGGCCATCAGCGTACCTTGTAGAAGCAGGTGCCATAGTTATTGATGTGTTGATTAAAGAGGTACTAACTTCGTGTATGTATATGTGTGTGTATACACACACACACACACACACACACACTGAAGCACACTGCAAGCTCCCTATTGTGGACATTGTGGGAAGAGAGCTGTGTGAATCTAGGCAAAAAACCAGGAGGAGCTTGATAGCCCCTTTCCTGACTAACATGTTCTTCAAGGCATAATTTTTTGTGAGTTTCAGCTACTTTTTGAGATGCAGAAAGTGGCATCTGATAAAGTGTGTTGCACCTCCTGAAAGTTTATGTGTCTTAAGAAAAAATGTTAGGTGAAAAAAGGTGCTACCAGTCTCCTGATTACTCTGATCACTTACCTCATTTCTTTTGTCTCCAGCAGAAACCTCCTCCTTAGCTGTCTAAGAACTCTCCTGCAAGGCAATGTTCTCAGAGCAGGGTGTCCAATCTGCACAGGGCCTCTTGGCATCCCCATCTGCAGTGGCTTCCACCTTTGCCCGTGTGCCCATCTCAACATACACCAACTGCTCCCAGAATTTCAGGCTTGGAGAGCGTACTTTCAATCGGCAATATGCTCATATCTATGCTACGCGCCTTATCCAGATGAGACCATTATTGGTTGATAGAGCCCGGCGTAAATGGGGTACGCTTGTCATCACAATTAAGTCTTGTTTTGTGGGTGCTGTATGACTTTGAGGGTGTAAATTGCTTGCTGCTGCTCCTAGAGAAAATGTCATGTGAAAATCAGTGGAGCTGCACTGAAGTACATGGTATAAAAGTTGTATGCTGAATCTGAAATTAAGAAATAATAAGAGGTACAGATGAAAGTAGCAAAAGGGAGATATAGAAATACTTAAGAGGCATTCTGGACCTGTTTTGTTTAATGAGCTTTATTGATTAGTTTGGTGTTGCAGGTTTTGTCTATTGTTTAGTCTGTTTTTAGAAGTTTACTTGTTATTTTTAAATAAAGGTTGTATTTTGTTTTTAAAATAATATTGATTAAAATATTTGGGGGGGCGGTCATAGAATAATCCTCTCTGCAGATTAATATCTCAGAATCCAAGTGGAATCAGAAGGAACTTGCACTGACATGTGGACACACCTTTGCGTAGGCAGAGAGCTACCCCAACTACAGACAGCTCAGATTGTAATATTGCATTTGTTACCCAAAGCTTGCATTTTCTCTCCCTCACCTGAAGTAAAAAGTATGGTAACTAGAAAGAGGACTTTTTAGTTACTGGTAACACTTGGCTTAAAGAATGTCCTTCCCAAAGCAGCTCATTCATGCCAACTTTGATGTATTATTGTTATTTTGCCTAGCAATTAAAAAGTAACATTGATTATGTGAAAATTCATTTTATTTGCAAAACTTTTAGCCCACTTTTCATCAAAAGGAACTCTAAAGGAAACAATGCTGTTACCTTATCAAATTCCTAAAGTTCTGTGTTAGATTTTATGCTATTGCTTTGCTAGCAGTATTTTTTTTTAAACTTGATATTTAGTTACATTTATAATACGCTGATTTGGTACTTCTATTAAGGCATGTCCTTACCTTTTTTCCCCCCAAAAGAATCAATAAAATTTTACGTCATGAGCCTAGAAACTAGACAGATGCAGGGCTTTCAAGCAGGCAAAGAATTTTCCTGTTCTAGTTAATTCCACTTCAGAGGCCCTTAAAATTTTCCGTCTAATTGGTTGTCTTTTTTCCCTAAAGGGAGCAACATTACAGTGAAAAAGCTATGTGAGTTACAGATCTCAGAGACGTGCTGTGTGGTGGGGACACTCTTCAAGTGTATGCAGCTTCAGCCTTCCATCTTGCGGGAAATCAGTGAAGAGGTATGGGAAAGGGAGCTTCCGGGCTTCATTCAAGGAGCCTGGGAGCTGTCAGAGGCAGACTCTGGGATCTTCTGCATCTAAAATAAGGGTCTGCAACCAACTTCCAGGCCCTCTCTAGTTTTGCAACGATCTCACTGGACTCACAGTCCTCCAGTGCCTTGTATAACGTTGGGGCTGTCAAAAATTGGAGTGGAGAGGAGGCATTCCCTGAAGAAACTTCTTTTGCAGAATAAGTGCTCAGCATGGGCAAGAAAAAAGATAAATTCTCTGTCTGGAAGAATCCTTATTGTTTTGGAAACTGATCTCTTGCGCAATCTCGTTTAGCTAATTTTGGGAGGATGGTTGTTGAGCAACGTTAAACTTGCCCAAATAATGTATAATACAGTATGTCATTACATCTTTCATTGTTTCTTATTTTTTGTTGTATTTTTTCACTTTTTTTAGAGCACTTGTTACGTATTTTTTGACAATGTATGTATCTTTGTGTTTTGTTCCCTTTTGTTAAAGAAAAAAAAACTTGTCCCAATAATGAACTCCATTCAGACATAACTTGATTACAAACATATGTGTTGGAACTCTACTGCCAAAGATTGGCTGTAAGGGTTATTGACCAAATGAGTAACATCATTTTAGGATCCTTTTCTTGTTTGTTTGTTTAATATAACCTGCTTGCTATTGTCCTGAGTGCCAACAAATGTTAGATAGAAACATTATTGCTAGCACATTAATCAGGACAGATTGGGAAATCAGTGCTATTTGTTATAAGATTATTTTTCCTTATAGGCCTATTTTCTGTGGTTGCTTCATTGCTGTGTTGCAATGACTGACAATATCATAAATCCACAGGAGTCTTGCTGATGATTTCAAAAGTATTATTTCAGCATGTTAAGAGCCCTCAATAATGATTTTTAAAAAGTGGGATGATTCAGCCGTCAGCAGTTCTCTGCCAGTGCATGGGGTGATGGAGAAGAATTGTGGGACCAGGGCATGGGTTGTTTTCTCCAGCAAATGCAGAACTCACCCTGGGGGGGAAAATCTTCTGCCAGGGCATTTCCAGTTGAATGCACAATGGAAACTTGGCTCTTACCTGCTTATTGTTCATGTGCTTCTCCAAATAGCATGTTTCACTCTTCTGTTTAATGCTGCAGTCTGAAGTTACTTAGTTCTCTTTGTGGTCTACAATATTTTTTTCTTAAAATGCAACTGACATAAAATAAATGTTCTAGAATATTATATGTTCTAAACCCCCAGGGACAGTGGCTGAGAGGCATCTGCTCTGCTTACCATGGGGGAACCATAGACTATGGTAGCAATTCTTTAAAAATATTATCATGCCTTTCTGAAGGCAGCAGAATCAGAGGGAATAATAAAGTACCTTACACAGCCACAGCGTTGCTAAAACTCAAAACTACCAATTTGAAAATGGGTAAACAAACATTAATGGCCATAAGAGAATTCACTGCCTAAAAAAGCTTTCCAGAATAGATCTTGGCACTCCCTAAATGTAAAGCGATGAGAAAAAAGCATGTTGTACCCCATCCAAGAATTTTGCTCCCAGACCTTAGGCTTCTGTGTTAAAGATTCAGATCTTATCTAGTGGTCATCTTACCTGCTGAACTGAGACCCTGGGAGCCATGTGGCCACCTTGTAAAATGAAGCAGCTGCTGGCACTTAATCAGAAGAAGCTGGCTTCAATGTTCTTGGAAATGTTTGGTAAGCAAGTGAAGTGCCCTCCTTTGTATCAGTCAGGCTCCCTGATTAATCTGATGTTTTTGGATTCTTGAATTTTTTAAAAATAAACTGACATGCAACAAAAAAGCACTGTTTTCTAGAATTGTAGTAGGCATCCTTTTGGCTGCACCCCACTTCTTCATTTGCAAATATGCCTATTACTTAGAGGGGGAAGAAAGATAAGGGTGAGATGGGGTGATGGAATATTGTGGGTGCATGAGGATGGCTGGAAGCAACCACATCAGTTTGCCATGTGCCAGATTGGTCATGTCCACCATGGCAATCTTTTTGTGAGTCTCTGTGGCATACTTCAAAATAAAAAATGCACCAAAGGAGCCTTAGGCCAAGAGGGGATTTAAAGTTAAGCAGCTTAAATTGTGCTTTGGCTCCTGCAAAGTGTGTCAGGGACTAGCTTCAAAGCAGGGTTGCAATTGCTTCTTCCTCACAGCAAGAATTTGTTCATCTTCATAGCACAACCTGCCCCCCCAGCCTCCCCGCATCAAGTTTATTCACCAGTCAGATGAACTGATCCTGGAGGATGAGCTGCAGCGGATCAAACTTGAGGGGGAGATACAGATCGACAAGCTGGTGACAGGTGGGACAGATGGCCTTGTTTTGTGCTTCTTATGCCTTACATCTTTGGAATGTCTTTCTTTTGTGGAGGGAAGCTTTGCCTTCAAGGGACTCAAGTCTGCCCCTTCCTGCTGTTTTAGGGACCATCCTTGCCGTCTACGGTTCAGAGAAGGACGATGGCCGATTTTTTGTTGAAGACCACTGCTTTGCAGATATGCCAACCCAGCTGCCCATGATGGGGCCCAGCACGGACAAGTGAGACACCCCTATAATCTTGTCACACAAGGATCCCTGCCACTCAGAATCTTCTTTCCACCAATTGCCAGCGTAGAACTGGACGGAGGGACAGGCTCCCACGTTTTACTAGTCAGCTGGTTGCTCTTGCAAGTGGCTACATCCAGAGATATGATTCCCCAGAGATCTCCCCTTAATGGTGGAACAATTAACAATTATTTAACAATTTACTTACACCTGTGTAGGCCAAACTATGACACAAACACACACACTGCCTTTGGTTGTGTGGACCTTGGAGTGCCTGTGATGGCATCACTGAAATTCAACAGCAAACTAACAACTGGCACCCTTTTTGGCAAAGAAAGTAAACTAGATGCATTAAACCTGCACAAAGCTTAATGCACATAGTTTCCTTTTTCTGGGGGGAAAAAAACCCACCCCCCTTTAACGAGGAATAAACGGACCAAAAATTGTGCTGCTCCCATTGATGCCAATGTGGCATCACTTCACCCTCACGGCTGCTGCCTGCTCATTTACAGGGACCTGAGAAAATGCCACCCTTGTGGCTGAGTGTGATTCTGATGGTGGGCCAGCTTCTGTTTCCTTAGAAGCTTCTTTGCTGAGTGCCCTGGTGTATGCCAAGTGGCCACTTCTGACTACAAAAGCCACTCTGTTCTCTGACACCTGTGGCTGGTATCTTACCTTGCAGGTTTGTCTTGCTTGTGTCGGGCCTGGGCCTTGGTGGCAAGAGTGGAGAGAGTCTCCTGGGCATGCAGCTTCTGGTGGACATGGTGACAGGGCAGCTGGGCGCAGAGGGTGAGCAATCCAGGGCAGCCCTCATCTCTCGAGTCATTCTGGCAGGCAACCTGCTTAGCCAGAATACCCAGAGCAGAGACACCATGAACAAGGTGAAGGCATCAGAAACGTTCTATGAGCCATGCTGTTTGTTTATATATTTATGTTGTGCCTTTCTTTCACTCTCTATTCCAATGAATTAAGGTGTCTAATTCTGTTCCTTCACTAAGTCCATTGGTGACCTTAATAAATTTGAGGCTAAGCAGACAAGTAGATTGATGTACCTCCTGAGGTGTGATCTCCCAGTTTTCTAGAGTTATAATTCTGGAAGGAACATTTAGCTCAACCTTTTATGCTTGCAGGATAATTCTAAACAGCAGCCAACCAGTCTGAAAACTTCCAAAGAAATTATTATGGGATCTTAAGGCAGAATGATGGCCACTTCCTAGTTTTTTGAGCCAGGATTCCAACATAGTTGTAAACAAATCTCCAATGGGATTTTTATGCTTCTATCAATTCAGAAACATTTTGGTTTATCTCCTACTTTGAGTTGGATAGTTTTGAGCCTCTCTACCCACCCACCCAGAATGTGCTACTGCTTTCTTTGTATATGTAAACATACATCTTGAACATCACTATAGTCCTATCTCTTGTTTGTGCTGTTAAAATGAGATGTAACAATTGGGATGTTTCTGCCTGAGGGAAGGAGGGAGGAGTCCTCAACTATTATGCCTGAGCATGTCTTGTGTTCCTCTAGTATTTCTTTAATTCCTTCTTAATTTGTATTTTGATCTTTTTTTTTCATTGTCGTGCAGGCAAAATACCTCACCAAGAAGACTCAAGCTGCCAGTGTTGAAGCTGTAAAAATGTTGGATGAAATTCTGCTGCAGCTGAGTGTAAGTTTTGTTTTCAAGAAAGGGTAATGGCAGGTGAGGTATATTTGAAGACAAAACAAATCCTACTTCAAAACAGAACAGTCTGACTAGTTATCTATTCTGTAAGCCTGTTTCCCTCACTGGCCACCCAAATGCTCCTGGAAAATCCGTAAGCAGAACATGTTGGCAACAGCCTCTCCTGCCTTCCCCATTGACATCGGATATTTGGAAGCTGCATAGCCATTGTGACCAGTAGCCATTTATAGCCCCATTTCATTTCAAGCTGTTCAAATTGCTGGCTACTGCTTCATCTTCCAGTGTTCACTTATTTTAATGAATTGTTGGGTTCAAAAGCCCGTCCTTTCTCTGTTTTGAGTTTTTCCTCCATCTTTGAATGACCCTTGGTTTTACTATGGTTAGAAGGAGGGGAAAATATTTGTGTTCGTTTTCTCCAGATTGTATATTATTTTATCCATCTCTGTCAAATGCTTTTTTCCTCCTCTTTTCTGAAAAAAATATTCTTTTCGGTCCCCTGCTTGTTTGTGTTACCTCTGTCTGCCTTTTTTTTGGCACGATGACATATTTGTATAGAGACACTGTGGTATCGGTACTTAATTTTGATATCCTTTCCTAGTGATCTCCTCACACTGTGGTCAGCTTGTCATTGATGTGATGCAAGCACCCTGCTCATCCTCAGACATTGCTAGCTTGTATGTGGTCACTGAACCTGTGAAGTTGCAGGGGTGAGGGAGAAGCACTTGGCCCACTTTAGTTGTACTTTCCAATCATTATTCAACCAAGGGGTCCAGAGTATAATTGAGTCTCAGGAGGTTGCTGCTAAGCCTTAATAAGAAAAAATGGTATGCACTTGTCTATCCAAAGTATGAGACCCAAGGTACATAATTGCTTCTCTGTTTTTCAACCCTGCCTGGGCTTGAAAAGTAGCTCACAATCCATTAACTATGATACCAGGTTTAAACAAAGAAGTAAGTTACACACAGTGTTTAAGATTATTTTAGTCTGGGATGTCTCTGGTTTTATGTTCTATCTGTTTTTATGGATTGCTTTGGTTCTGTAAGCTGCCCAGAATCCACTGGAGTTGGGCGGCTATACCAAATTTGAATGAATGAAAACAGCAGCATCAAGCTTTGAAGAACAGAACTGTTCTAGTTCCCTGCTGAGGAGGCAGTGGGGAAGAAGCTGTTCCGCTTTTTCCTCCGTCCACCATGGGAAGTGTTCTGCTGGTCCTAAGGACCTGCCCGCTCTCCCCTTACAGATGTCCGTCCCTATAGATGTGATGCCAGGCGAGTTTGATCCGACCAACTACACATTGCCTCAGCAGCCGCTGCATCGCTGCATGTTTCCCCTGTCAAGCGCATACACCACCCTGCAGCTGGTCACCAACCCATACCAGGCAAACATTGATGGAGTCAGGTAAAATCCGGCTTCCTCGTTCTGTGGATGGTGCCATGGTTACTCCATAATATTTATACAGCCTTGTCAAGCATTCAAGCCATTTCACATGCGGTATCTAGTTCTGACAGCATTGCAAGGTGCACTGATTAGGATCACCCACTTTTGGGTGAAGGTCGATTCCGTAAGACTGTGAAGAAGCACAGATGTAAATTTTGGAGAGAGGGTTTTTCAGTGGTTTCTACAAAGTGTCCCACTTGGGAGCCAATCCTGTTTCCTGAACTTAATAACAGCCACGGTTGATTAAAGAAGAACATTGAATTCAACCAGAGTTCATCGTCAGCAATTCCACAATCCAGCCACCTACTGAGACTCTCTTCTCAAGACATTAAGTTAAAATTACCACTACTAATAGTGAGGAGAGGGTGAACAGTTTGCCTAATATGATCTAGGAAATTCATGTCAGAGGCAATATTTAAACGAGAGATTTCTCATGTTGCTCTGTGGGGTTTTTTTTAGCCGTTCTACCAGAGCAAATCACAGCCAGTTGAGGTGATTTTGGAAGCTACTCTGTTAACACCAACCTGGAGGAATAGCTTTTACTCCATGTCCAACTTTGGGAAACGGAATAGAGGTAGCAAAGGAACAGGACTGACTTAGGAAAGAGAAAAACCATGTGCTGTAATTGACTGATGTAAACGGGCTGATTTGAATTCAGATTCTGTTCTTTTTCGTACAAATTCAGTTTGAATCACTTGCTATCTGTCAGCCGTACTCATATCAGAGGCCAATTCTGAGGCCAGGAGAGAGAGAACCATTTACTATGTTAATCTGAGTTACTTTGAGAATATGTTGGATAAAAATATAATGCATAAAATCCTTTCCTTGACATTCTGTGCTAGAGTTCCATCTTATTCAAATGTAAAACAGCTATCATTTTCCTCTATTTAGATTTCTGGGAACTTCGGGCCAAAACATAAGTGACATTTTCAAGTACAGCAGCATGTCTGATTATCTGGAAATTCTGGAATGGACTTTAAGGATCGGGCATCTCAGCCCCACAGCCCCAGACACTCTGGGTAATACAACTAAGGGATAAATGTGCTGGGTTTTGTTTCTTTTGGTATTTTAACCTTTGCAACTCATTGGACGGGCTAAGCCAGCTCTCAGGTTGCATGAGCTGGAGTGTATTACGGGGGATTAAAGTCTGGTTGCTTGCAGGACCTCCTAAATGTGCAGCTCATGGTCAAGTATTTTGGGGAAAGGAGGAGACAGTTGCCCTTAGTGGAAGATCAGTGTCTGCTTCCTCCTCATTGTATTTAATTTCCATAATATATCCAAAATATATGTTGTTATTGCTGTATCATAACAGAGTACTTACAGTATCTTAAGTCAGTGAGAATGCAATAACACATACATAATAAAGATCAAGAAACATAAAACTGAAATTGTGAATGGAGAGTACAGTACCTACATTCTCAACATTTTCTCCTAGGGATGTGCAGTAGAGCGTTGTGTGTATGTAGAGCATTCTCTGCACAGGATGAAGCACATGCCCTTTGTCGGTGCATGGAACCAGAGCATGTATTTGATCCCTGCCCAGAACTGGAGCATGTGTATTCTGGCAGAACTCTTCTGGTGTGAGAGAGCAGGAAAAAGGAAGGCTGGTTGTATGCTTTGGGAGGAAGGTAGAATAGATCTCTTGGGTGGGTGTGGAGGGAAAGAAGGCCCAGGGAAGATGGGGATGTGGCAGGTGGGCTGGGCACAGATGCTATGTTTGAATTCAACACGATGGGAGGTAGGATGATGCTAGAGAAAAAAGTGGGCAGGCTGGCACAAACACCATGCAGGGGAGGAGGAGCGGAGCGAGGTGTACCAGCTGTACCCTGTTGCTTTAACAACTCTTGTGGATTTCTTTTGCCCAAACCCAAATCAACCTAAATTATCTGAGTTTCACTTTGGCGAGGTCACAGCCTGCCTGGAATGGTCAGTCTTCTGAGGTGCAGTGTGTTGGTTCTTGCAAGGAGCAAAACGTATGTTTCACCTAAAGTCTGCCTGCTGGTGGGCCATTTATTCAAAGGCTCTCGCTTGCCTGCCTTTCAGGCTGTTACCCGTTTTACAAGACGGACCCATTCATCTTCAGTGACTGCCCTCATGTCTATTTCTGCGGGAATGCGCCCTCCTTCAAATCCAAGGAAGTCAAAGGTAAGTCAGTAAGCAGCTGCATCCTTTGCAAGACAGGCTTGGCTTGGCTTCTTTTGGACTGCCTTGGGATTTGGTTGCTTTATTCCTAAGGGCACGATCAGTAAATTGGAAGCCAGTGTCTGGCGAGAGACTGAAGTTCCACAGCTAGATAGAAAAGAATGAAAGCAGGATAGAAAAGAATGAAAGCCCAGTACACATCACTTGAGTTTCATTGTCCCAGCAAGCAACTAGGTTCCCACTTGGTGTTAAGACATGGTTTAACCATGGTTGATTAAGTGAACTCATTTGCTGGGATCACCCAACATGCTAAGCCAGAGATGGCAAAGCTGTGTGCAACTCTAACCACAAATTAGAGGACAAAGAATTTTCTGGTTTTACTGAAAAACCTATCTTGGAAACTCTGCCTATTTTGATATTACTAAAATCAGTAACTGTTCATATAAATACTAGGATTGGCATAGGATTCAGACCTACTACCTGGTTCCCCCACCCCTGCCAAGAAGTAAATTGTACTCATGATGGATCTTGCTATATCTTACGGGATTTGTTGCAGAAAGGGGCCTGAATCATGCAAAAAAAAAAAAAGACATTGCCAAATCATGGGATGTTCTTAATGTCCCATGGGAGCTTCTCACAGTGCCTCTGTGCAGCGGTTTCGTGATGTTGCTTTTGCGACTGCAGCTGGGTGGGAAAACTCACCCTTGTGTAACTGGGATGTATGCTGAGACTATAATCCCAGCCTAAATATTCTGCCCCAAATTTTGGCGAGTGGGTTGATTGGGCTTTTGAAATGTTGCTTGAGCAGTTTGTTCGTCCGCCTTCCAGATGGGCTTTGATTCCACTCGAGATTTACAGTGAAGGATATCTTAGTGGAAGCGCCAACCGGGTCACAGAACGGGATGGGTGCTCAGATGTGCGATTATACGGGCTGCCGCTGCACTATTTAAGTCTTAAATCTCTCCATTAAGTTGGATAGTTCTGTGCTTTTGTAACTACAGAGGCACTTTGTCTGCTGAACTGGTTTAACTCCAGGATGTACTCAGCTGCCTTTTTCTGGTTTTACAGATTGGCTTATTTTTATGGGCTATTTTTTTGTTCTTAGTGGATCTCATGACAGCAGAAACACGGGACGCTATTTTATACCAAGTGAGATCTTTGTCCAGCCTCGCACCACCTGTACTGAGGCCCCTTCAGTTCTGACCGAGTGTGTGGTGCAAGTCCATATTGCTATTTGAGGAAAAAGTGATGTGAACCCTCGAGTTAAACCAGTTCAGCTGACAAAGTGCCTCTGTAGTTACAAAAGCACAGAACTATCCAGTTTAATGGAGAGATCAGAATCTTTGCCATCACCTAGTCCTTAATCCTTTCTGATGACAGCGTGACTTGAACCTGGGACTTCCTGCCATGGTGGCGTGGCAGAAATGGGCAATGGGTCCTTGCAACCACTCCTTGACCCCAGCACCTCTCTTTGTGGCCCTGAAAGTCAGTGGTGAGAGACAGGCAAATGTTGTAATAGAAACCCTGATAGTTATTAGTGAAGTTTTTTTAAAAAATCAACAGCAACAACAAAAGCTTTTCCCAACTTAGGGAAGAGCAGGATGAAAGGGAAATTGCGACCCTTTCCTCTTGTTCGTATTGCCCGCCCCTGTGCTCCCTGAGTTCAGGGAGCTGTCTTTACTTTTTGTCCTTCCTCTGCAGGGGAAGATGGCCAGAAGGTCCTGCTGCTGACACTTCCTGATTTCAGCACCACCCAGACAGCTTGCCTGATCAACTTGTGCGACCTCACTTGCCAGCCAGTCAGTTTCTCTGCCTTCGGTGATGATGAAGAGGAAGAAGAGTCTGTAATGGAGACTGGTGACTGAGAGGCATGGACTTAGTTCTCATCCTTCCTTGAACTTGGGAGTCATCCCCGTCCCTCCTTTTTACTGTAGAGTTTGACCTTTGGCTCAGATAGATAGGAATGCAATAAAATATTCTGGTTCCTTTGCGTGCGATTTGATCTTCATGACCAAAAACAAGGGGAACTTCTTGTATAATTCGCTTTATTCAATTAATAGAACTGTTGGAAAACCGAAAGGGCTCAAGGGGACATTGGACTGTCTCCTGGGCAGCAGCGGCTTAGACATTGCCCATCAGTACTGAACTTGGCAAATCTCAGTCTTCCTCCTTGGCTGCTGCGGGCAACAGCTTTCCTTGATTTTAGAACCACCACAAAGTGATACTGACCTTGTAACTGGGAGACGATTAGGCTGTACCAGCTCCTCACTTTGAAAAACCTACCCAGGATCATATGGGAACTCTCAAACTTCTAGTCTGGATCAGGAGAGCAAAACTGAAGGAAAGCCATTTATGCTTTGGGAACTTACTTGGTTGGCACTTTGAGAAGTCAAAGACAGACTTTTTTTTTTTTAATACTTACCCTACCCCAGCTTTTCCTCTGGTTCCAGCTATGGCCCTCAATGCTTTAAAAATTCTTCCACTTTTTTTTTCCAGATTTTTTTTTATCCTGCCTTTATTATTTTTATAAATAATTCAAGGTGGCGAACATACCAAATACTCCTTCCTCCTCCTATTTTCCCCACAACAACTACCCTGTGAGGCGGGTTGGGCTGGGAGAGAGGGACTGGCCCAAGGTCACCCAGCCGGCTTTCAGGCCTCAGGCGGAACTAGAACTCACGGTCTCCTGGTTTCTAGCTCAGCACCTTATCCACTAGACCAAACTGGCTCTCTTCTTAATAGAACTGGAAAGAAATCTGAATTTTTCATATATCCCTTCTGTAAAGGTATTAAGACTGCAAATTAACAGTCAAGGGGACCCTTAACAAACTTGTGTATTGGATTGTGGCCCAACTGTGTGTTTCAGTGCTTGATGGACTTAATTATTTCAGTGAATGTCCATGGGGGAGCAACAGCTCTGGGCCTCTGGATAAAGGCCTTGTCTGCTTCTCTCTCCCTGTTGCAGGAATCTTACACGATACTGTAAAGAGCATGATAATAAAGAAGAATGAAAAAAAAAGATTTAACATGCCAGAAAAGATTCAGCCAGATTACATTCTTGGCTTGTTCCCTATTCTACAGTCAGTTTGAGGTGTACAGTTTGTTCACCTCAATTTCCCATTCAGCAGGTGTGGATTACAGGTTTCCTGTTGCAACCCTACAGAGAAAGCTGAGCCTCTGCATCCAAGGCAGAGAGAGAGAGGGGTCTGTGCATGTGTGTGTATGTGAAAAATAAATGATGCAAATGTGATGGCTCTTCAAACCTGCTCAAAGCAAGGGGGTTCCTGGTGGGTCCTAAACCAGGAGAAGGTGCCTCCGTGTACTGCAGTGAATAGATACAGCCACCTGCTCCGGAAGAGGTGGAGCTGGCTTTAGGAATGTCTTAAGAGCGTTCCTGGCCTGCAATCCTCACAAACGGGCAGACTGGTATTAGTCGCCAAAGTTAACCGTGTATGTCTCTGCTGTGGTCACGGGAAAAGCCGTGCCCGTGGCCTCCACCTCGGTTACTTCCTCTGTTACTGTCTCCCATTCAGTCACTGTCTCAGTGTAGACATCAGCATCCCAAGTGGTCGCTGACTCTGCTATTGGAGGCTCTCGACTCCATGGCGGGGGCGTGGTGCTGCTGAACAAGAAGGGAAACACCGAGCTTGCGGGAGCCGTGGTGGGAATGCTGGTGCTGGCTTTCTGCAGCCGTTCACGCATCTGCTGGCGCAGGCGAGCTCTCTGGCGCATCCTCATCCTCCAGCGCATGCGCTCTCTAGGTGTCATAGGTCGTCCCAGCATGGGCCTCCCAATAGGGTGGTTTCCATTCATGGCCATGATCTCTCGGATGCGTTTCCAGTTAGACCGTGACAAGATGAAGTTGCACTGGGTGGCTCCAATATCATAATAGACGCTGCAGGTTTTGACACTGGGATTGTAGCGCTCAGCCCTGGCTGTAACGCGGTATTCGCCAGGATTCAGGATGCGCCAGTAATCCCCTCCACTAGCTGAAATGGAAAGAGCAAGATTTGATGATGCTGATGCTGTTTTACTCAGGAAACTGATTACCGATAAGGAAAAAGGCACATGCTTTGCAAGCAGAAAGATCAGTGGAGATGCTTGCACTAAGAAGGCTCACTGAAAGGACCTCTGGTATATTTGTCCGCATCTTCACTATTCTAGGCATACCTGTTTGCACATCGTGTTTGATCCCCATCACAGAGATGGAAGCATTTGCAATGGGATCTCCTTGTTGATCTGTCACTGTGCCCTTAATGCCACGATGTACCTGTAAGCAGGAGACTTTAGGTAGGAGAATTACATTTTTATTTTAAATTCTGTAGATGCCGCTTTCCCTGTTGTCATCCACCTCAGGCATCCAGGACACTGTTCTGAAAAATCCATTAAACCCTTAAGAAAAGACTGATGCCTGCTAAGAACTCTGATGGCTCATAGGTTATTTGACATGTATTGCAAGTCAGCACGCTAGACATTTTTTGTGTTGTACAACTCCTGGAGGGCCACAGCAGGAAAAAAAATTGTTCCTGCTAATTACTATCCACCAAAACCTTTGAGGGTACTCAGAGCAAGGGCCTTCAGTCACTTGTTGAGATGGGCGGCTATAGAAATCAAATAAATAAATAAAATAAACGAGCCCTGTAAACTCAGCATCATCAGCCATCAACTTTTTCTACTGACCTTGAGCGGCAGAGAGAACAGAGAAGCTAACATCAGCAGCCCAGACCTGTCATGTATGAGTTGGGCAGCAAAGAAATTTGATAAACAAATAAATGAGTAAGTGAGTGAGTGAGTCTCCAGTGCTCCAGCCAGGTACACAAATGCAATGTAGCTTAACAGATAAAGCACTGATCTTGAACTAGAGATACTCAGGTTCAAATCCCTGCTCAGCTACACAGTTGATTGGGTGACTTGGGGCCAGTCCCTTAGCCCAACATGTGTCATTGGCTTAGTGGTGGGAGAATAAGCTGAAAGGAGACACACACCCCTCTGGACACCACCTTGAGCTCCCCAAAGGAAATATGACCTATAAATGTAATTTTAAAAATGTACATTAATAATTTCCCTCTGGTTTTCCATTAAAAACTACCATTTGGGAACAACAATTGGAAGGCACAACTGTTTTGCATCTGCTCTATAGGTCATCCAGCCACCGGTGAGGATGAATGGGTTGCCCTCTTTGGTGAAGGACGCTCACACGCGCAAGCAGAAATAGAGCTGTATTAGCTGGCTTGATGCTTGCTGACTCAGGTCCACCCAATGTATTTTGAGACATTCTAAACCCGTGTTTCTCAATCTTGGCAACTTTAAGATGTGTGGACTTCAACTCCCAGAATTCCCTGTTGCCAAGGTTAAGAAACACTCTTCTAAACACTAGGTGCCACTTTTCTGTATCTGCTCAGCACAGCTGAAAAGATTTGCTCACTGCCACTCTGGGCCAACTCTGTTCCTTACCTGCTCCATAAATGTCAGCAGGGATTCCTTGTTGTTTTCCCACTCCTGTGGTAGTTCACTTTCATGAGGAAACTTGTCACACCCAGGGTAGATCGAGAGCTCCAGACAGTTGGAGTGAAGGTAGCTGAAATCATTCAGGTCTGAAAGAGTTCAGAGGAAAGGAACATCACCCTCCACTCCCCACTTAAGGGCTTAATTATAAGACTGTTTGCTTGTCCATCCGGGATTTTACATTTTTTTATATTTTTATGATGCACTTGTTTTCATGTTTTTAACCTCTTGTTATTTGAATTGAATTGTAAGCCACCCAGAGTCGCTTGGTGAGATGGGCAGTGAAGAAATGTGAGAAATAAATAAATGAATAAATAAAATAAAGAAGTCGCTTGGCAGACTCATTTCCACAAGCTGCACAAAGACTTTGCGAAGTCAGAGGAGGAAATGAAACTGAGAAAGCGGGACGGGTGTTCAAACTCTTGAAGTGTTAATTTCACGAGAAACAAAAATTCAGGAGAGAACCGCTTAAAAAATAAAGAACCTCCATTTAGCCTCATTTCCTGTCAGAGGTCACAACCACCCACAAATCCACCTAAATCTAGTGCCACCTCTTATACTCACACAATAGGGATTACAATTCTGGACTCCAGATTTACTTAAGCAGCATAATTTAGGGAATAATACTGTTATTATTGTTAGATAATTGCAGGTCAGAGACATTTCCATAATTCTGCAAATCCCCACCTACCCTCTGCCCAATCAGCCTCTGGAGTAATAATACAACCCTCTAAAAAAAAGGAACGAACTTCTAAGACTTCCATATAATGCAAGATGGGGCAGGCTGGGTTACCAGCTTGATCGAATCCATGCCACATGCAGCATTCCCTGCTAACAGTAAGGACCACAAGGGTCAGTTTGGTCACATTTTGGCGAGTGTCCCACAAGCACTGCCAAAGCTCCACTTTATCTTAAGCCTGTTTGCACTATTCCATGCAGATTAGGGACTTTAATCTAGAGATCACCATGCAAGCCAACATCCTACCAGCTAGGAAGTGTGCGTACTAGGCATTTGGCATGTATGAGGGATGTGTGCGTACTAGGCATTTGGCATGTATGCGTACTAGGCATTTGGCATGTATGAGGATAGAAAGGCATAGGGTCCCCTGTGTGGGGGAGATGGGTGGTGATAAAAATATGATAGATAAATAAATAAAAATAATGATGGCAGTGGCGTCACCTAGATTTAGTTATATTTCTTTCCCTTTCCTTATGCCTTTAAATTCTTTGGCTTACTATTTCTTTCTTCCTTTCTCTGTTCTGCAAAATGGGAGGAAATTTTGAGCAAAAAAAGATAAACACTGCAGATGAAAAAATATAGGATGCCTCCCTTGTCATCTGTGCAAGTTCAGAGTTGAACAGGAGAGAAATGAAGAGGCCTCAAGACAACCATGACTGGAAAACAAAAAACGGGGAACGGGGCAATAGAACCTGAAAGAACTTTGTTTGAAATGTGCACATCTATCTCCAGCCCTGTATCATCATCCCTGGCACTTCTCCTAACAGACCAGATTGCTGGGTTTCCTTCCACTTGTTCACCACGCTTCATACTTACTACCCACTTGTGGTTTCCACTTGGCCCCATTGACAATCCCCATTCCGTTGGTCACATCTTGATCATGGCAACCCCCACGAAATGTTTCTGTCATGGTGAGGTGGGCCGACGCGTAGGAAATCGCCAGCCAGCGGAAGATGGCATGGTCTGGGGTCTCTCTGATCTCTGGGTTTTCCTCTTCATAGTCCTCCATAGACGGAGGAGCCACTTCATTCTCATTGATGGGGCGAGCCATGTTAAAAGGGTAGGAAATGAGTTTCTCGCCCCCTTGGAAATTGGCACCAAGCACAAAGGGGATCTTCTCCATCCAGGCTAAAATGGCCCTCACCTCGACAGCCACCTGGAAGAAGAAGGTTATGATGTAAAGTGAGGGATACTGGAAAGAACATGAGCGCACCACAATATTCAAATGAAAAAATAAGCACCTTTTTCCTGTAAGCCATGACTGAGCTGCTTTTTAAAAAAATTTTAAATGCAGCCATATAAGTTGTACAGGTAGTCCTCGCCTAACAATCATTTGTTTAGTGATGGTTCTGACTTATGATGGTGCTAAAACTGACTTGTGGCCGGTCCTCACACTTATGGTCGTCGCAGCGTCCCCACAGTCACATGATCACAATTTGGATGCTTGGCAACTGGTTCTCATTTATGCCATTTTTGACCTTCCTGGCTGGCTTCTGGCAAGCAAAATCAATGGGGAACCACGTGATTTGCTTAATGACCACATGGTTTGCTTAATGACTGTTGCAAAAAAGGTCATAAAATTGGGTTGGATTTGCTTAACGACCGCTTCACTTAACAACCAAAATTCTGGTCCCAATTGTGGTTGTTAAACGAGGACTACCTGTACTTCAAATCAATCTTGACTCCTGGTGACTTCAAGATCCATTTAGTTTTCTTAGCAACAGCACAGAACCAGGTTGTTCTTCCAGAATGCTTTTTTCAACAACTAGCCTAAAACCCTGGGATTATGTGGTGCTCTCAACCCAATACTAACAAGGTCCAACCCTGTTCAGCTTTTCCTAAGATCAGCCAAGCCCAAGCAGATGAAAACAAAACCCAACAAAAAAGTTTGTTTCTCGAACTGGGATATTTCTGGGTTTAAAAACCCACAGACACATGTTAGGGGCTGGTGGGTTTTTCCTGTACCACTGTGCCAGCCTTCCAATGCTCACCAGTATTCTTTCATCTGTTTACTTACCGCAGCATCTTCTGCAAGGTAGTGATCAGGAATTGGGATGTGGTGGTTTGGAACTTTGTGGGGTACCCATTTTCTCTCTTCTGCAGCCCAGAGGATACTGTTGAGATCAGGGAAGTTCTCAAAGAGATCATAGCCTTCTTCGTTCCAATGTCCCAGAGCCCAATTCCCCAATTCTGAGCCCTGAAATGAGGATTCACATGCATAATCATATTCATGGCCAGACTTTACATTTGTTTTTATTGGTTTTTTGTTCGTTTTTTGAGATTGACTAAATCACAAGCAGGCCTCCATATTTTTGTTCCCCATGGTGATGGGCCAAAAAACTGCCTGGGAACTGTAAAGATGTGTAAAGATAACATGGCAGTTGTATATAAACACTAGCTTCAAATTTGCAAGGCTGAAAATTGCATGGACAGTCTGTGCTCCACGTGGGCAGAATACCTAATTCTGAAATGGCTCAACCAGTCAACTTTTCTTTGTAGTGAAGAGAGCAGAGGACAGCTGTGCAAAGCCAAGGCAGATCTTAGTACGCATAATTTTAGCAAGTTAGGGCAGTCCAAAATGGTGGGCTTTCCTTCTTTTTTCCTTCTGTAATAGCCCCAGCCCTTTCAGCTTCTGGTTCCCTCCATCTCTCTTTGGCTTCCCTCAGCAGCCTCTGCAAAGTCAGACTCACTGTTTGGCTGGCAATCTCATAGCCATCAGGATTGAGCGAAGGGACAAGGTGAATGCGGGTCTCCATCACCAGGTTCCGGATGCGCGGATTTCCATCCTTGAATTCCTTGCAAATAAACTGCATCAGCATGAGCAGCAGCTCCCGACCCAGCACCTCGTTGCCATGGATTCCTGCTGTATAGCGGAATTCTGGCTCTCCTATAATAATCCAAAATGGGAGGTTTCTGCCACTCCATTAGAAAAGGCAATGGACAGCCCATACTTGCATTAATATCCATCACGCTATTCCCTTGCAGGGGAAGTACATTATGCAACGGCAGAAAGAAAGTGGAGGGCAAAAGAAATTAGAGGCACATTCTATAAGGTAGGGAAAGTCCACTCTAATTTTTCAGTATTTATGTATAGCTTGCAATCATTCATGACATTATCCCTGTCAAACATAACTACTTTTGTCTTTAATATATTAATTTTCAGATCTATACTCCTTGCTGCCTACATCACAGAATGATATAACATTTGCTGAAAATCATTTGGATTCTCAGCCAACACCAGGCCATTGTCCACATACAAAGGTACACATACTATATATCCACATCCTTGATCAACATGCTTCTATTGTCACCACAAGCATTCTTCATCCATTTGTCCAGAAGAACATTAAACCTCAAGAGATGTCACTCATCCTTCTCTTACTCCTTGTTCAAAGTTGAATCGTTTGCTATGCATTTCATTTATATTCATGTATGCTTTATATCTTCAGCAAAGGATCACTACCTTGTCGTGGTGCTGGAGCTTGAGCACCTCAGTGATGCCATGAGCTAAACCGTGAAGGGTCACCCAAGACGGGAAGGTCATGACAGAGAGGTCAGACTAAATGCGATCCCTGGGGAAGGTAATGGCAACCCACCCCAGTATTCTTGCCGTGAAAACTAAATGGATCAGTACAACCAGAGATATGTCGGTATACCATCGGAAGATGAGACCCCCAGGTCGGAAGATGGTCAAAATGCTACTGGGGAGGAACAGAGGATGAGTTCAACTAGCCCCAGACGTGATGACGCAGCTAGCTCAAACTGAAAGGATGGCTAGTGGCCGACGGTGCTGGTGGTGAACAGCGAATCCGATGTTCTAAGGATCAACACACCATTGGAACCTGGAATGTAAGATCTATGAGCCAGGGCAAATTGGATGTAGTTATTGGTGAGATGTCAAGATTAAAGATAGACATTTTGGGCGTCAGTGAACTGAAATGGACTGGAATGGGCCACTTCACATCAAATGACCCCCAGATCTACTACTGTGGACAAGAGGACCACAGAAGAAATGGAGTAGCCTTCATAATTAATAGTAAAGTGGCTAAAGCAGTGCTTGGATACAATCCAAAAAACGATAGAATGATCTCAATTCGAATTCAGGGCAAGCCATCTAACATCACAGTGATCCAAATATACGCCCCAACCACAGATGCTGAAGAAGCTGAAGTAGAGCGGTTCTATGAGGATCTGCAGCACCTACTGGATAACATGCCTAAAAGAGATGTTATTTTCATCACGGGAGACTGGAATGCTAAGGTGGGCAGTCAAATGACACCTGGGATCACAGGTAAGCATGGCCTGGGAGAACAAAACGAAGCAGGACATAAGCTGATAGAATTTTGCCAAGACAACTCACTCTGCATAACAAACACTCTCTTCCAACAACCTAAGAGACAGCTTTATACATGGACTTCCCCAGATGGACAACACCGAAATCAGATTGACTACATCCTTTGCAGCCAAAGGTGGCGCACATCTATACAGTCGGTAAAAACAAGACCTGGAATATGCAGTGGAGGTGAAGAATAGATTTAAGGGACTGGACTTAGCAGATAGGGTCCCGGAAGAACTCTGGACCGAAGTTCGCAACATTGTTCAGGAGGCGGCAACAAAATACATCCCAAAGAAAGAGAAAACCAAGAAGGCAAAATGGCTGTCTGCTGAGACACTAGAAGTAGACCAAGAAAGAAGGAAAGCAAAGGGCAACAGTGATAGGGGGAGATATGCCCAATTAAATGCAAAATTCCAGAGGTTAGCCAGAAGAGATAAGGAATTATTTTTAAACAAGCAATGCGTGGAAGTGGAAGAAGACAATAGAATAGGAAGGACAAGAGACCTCTTCCAGAAAATTAGAAACATTGGAGGTAAATTCCAGGCAACAATGGGTATGATCAAAAACAAAGATGGCAAGGACCTAACAGAAGAAGAAGAGATCAAGAAAAGGTGGCAAGAATATACAGAAGACCTGTATAGGAAGGATAACGATATCGGGGATAGCTATGATGGTGTGGTTAGTGAGCTAGAGCCAGACTTCCTGAAGAGTGAGGTTGAATGGGCCTTAAGAAGCATTGCTAATAACAAGGCAGCAGGAGATGACGGCATCCCAGCTGAACTGTTCAAAATCTTGCAAGATGATGCTGTCAAGATAATGCATGCTATATGTCAGCAAATTTGGAAAACACAAGAATGGCCATCAGACTGGAAAAAATCAACTTATATCCCCATACCAAAAAAGGGAAACACTAAAGAATGTTCAAACTATCGAACAGTGGCACTCATTTCACATGCCAGTAAGGTAATGCTCAAGATCCTGCAAGGTAGACTTCAGCAATTCATGGAGCGAGAATTGCCAGATGTACAAGCTGGGTTTAGAAAAGGCAGAGGAACTCGGGACCAAATTGCCAATATCCGCTGGATAATGGAAAAAGCCAGGGAGTTTCAGAAAAACATCTATTTCTGTTTTATTGACTATTCTAAAGCTTTTGACTGTGTGGACCATAACAAATTGTGGCAAGTTCTTAGCGGTATGGGGATACCAAGTCATCTTGTCTGCCTCCTGAAGAATCTGTATAACAACCAAGTAGCAACAGTAAGAACAGACCAGGGAACAACAGACTGGTTTAAGATTGGGAAAGGAGTACGGCAGGGCTGTATACTCTCACCCTACCTATTCAACTTGTATGCAGAACACATCATGCGACATGCTGGGCTTGAGGAATCCAAGGCTGGAGTTAAAATCTCTGGAAGAAACATTAACAATCTCAGATATGCAGATGATACCACTTTGATGGCTGAAAGCAAAGAGGAACTGACCAGCCTTATGATGAAGGTGAAAGAAGAAAGTGCAAAAGCTGGCTTGCAGCTAAACCTCAAAAAAACCAAGATTA